>NC_060888.1:24601768-25201768 GCF_014805685.1 Silurus meridionalis | reverse complement strand
CATGTCCTTGCATTTCCTGTACTGGCCGAGCAGCACTGTGAGCTCCTCAATATGACGATCCTGTGGAAAAAAGACCAAAACTAAACAAAACTGAAATGCAAATACAATATACAATACACACATACACACACACACACACACACACACACACACACACACACACACACACGAGCAATATGAAATCTATTCTGCCATTTTTATAGCAAGCTTTAACCTTTTCATCGTTCGCAGCTAAAAGTGACTCCATCCCGATTTTCAGCTTCTGCATTTCTAGATCTGGAAAACACACACACACACACACACACACACACACACACACGTTAAAACACCAATCTCTAAAAACCAGACTCTGTGTGGCTTCTTTCAGTTAAAATGCAACTTTGTAATATAAGAAATAAAACATGTACTATATAATATCCCAAAAATATTTGGGACACCTGATTTTTCCAGCCATATACGTTTCTACCTCAAACTGTTTCCACAAAGTTGAAGGCACTCAATTGGCATTTTTTACTCCATATTTTTATTTTTCCTTCCCTTTGGATGAATTTGGTGGCATGAAATCTTCCCTTCACTTGAACACAAAGACTCAAACCGATTCTCTAGGTTGCCTTTGTGCACAAAAACAGCTCCATGAAGGTATGTTTTGCAGGGGGTTGGAGTGGAAGATCTCCTGCTATGGAGCTCAAACTCTATTGAAGACCTTTGGCATACTACACCCCCAGGCCGCCTCCCCTTACCTACATCAAGTACCTGACTTTACTACGGCTGAATTAAATCTCAAAAATCTCAACCACAAATTCTAGTGAAACATCTTCCCAAAGATTAACCATATCTTCATGGGTTTGGGGGAGGAACCACATATGGCTAGAAATTCAGTATGGACATGCAGTCTTCAAACACACAATACAAAGACATACACAATAACAAACATAAAAACACATATAAACAGACACACAGCAGGCACAACTGCATGCTGGGAAATCAAGGCGTTCGGCAGTTAGGTGCAAAAGTGGAGACATTTTGTCACGCATTTGCTTACGTTTGCCTTTTAATTTCCTCCTGTACACCTCCTCTACATCACAGAGCAGAGGAAGAGAGACCACAAGAACAGAAAGATACGAGTTAACCTCGAGACAGCTCCGAGACAGAGCTAAACTGATGCGACATTGTTGATATTTAAGTGTCCATTTCCCAGACCACCGATAATTACACTAACATACACACTGTACAGATAGATATAGAATATATAAGTACAATATAAATTCATACACAACAAAAAAAATTACACGGTATGGACAAAAGTTTGTGGACACCTGACCATAAGATTGGTATGCCATTCCACATTTAGTCCCCATTTCCTCCCCCTAGTTTTACTCTTCTGGGTAGATTTTCTATTAGATTTTTTTGCTTATTCAGATAATGGGTGTTAGTAAAGTCAGTTACTGATGTAGGTGAGGTGAGGAGACCTGGATTGCCGTTCCAATTCATCCCAATAGGGTTAAGCTCAGGGCTCTATAGCAGGAGATCTTCAACACCAACCCAGCTAAAGCATATCTTCATGGAGCTGGCTTTGTGCACATGGTTATAGTCATGCTGGAACAGGTTTGGGTGTTTGAGTGTGGATGAAAATTTCCTGCTATCGAATCCAAGGACGTCCAATACAATTGAATGCCTCCAAATTTGTGGTTTGGGGAACAAACACATGTCTGGAAAAGGCAGGTGTCCCAATACTTTTGCCCGTCACGTGTGGGTATAAAAAAACTTAATAAAAAATGTATTAGTAATTATTACAGTATAGTGATTGACATTCAGCATCACACTATAAAATCTCACTTTATGCTCTACTATATGACTATACATGAACATATGATTCGAATAACTGCACTGAATTGTTATTTTCGTAAAACATAAAGACATTAAAAATATAAAAATATAGCCATGACAACTCAATTCAATCATCAAAGAAGAAGGCATGCGTGAACATGATTGAGATATGACATCATTCACTTTTCCACTTTGCCTCAGTACATTTAAAATGAGCTTTGGTCCAGTGAGAATGGTGGCAATTCTGGATCATGTTCACGCATGCCTTCTTCTTTACATGACAGAGACGCAACCTGCATTTGTGGTTGACATGGCAAACTGTGTTCACAGACAATGATTTCTGGAGGTGTTAATTAACCAATGCAGTAATATCCATTACAGAATCATGACTGTTGTAAATGCAGTGATGCCTGAAGGCCAGAAGAAGGCAAGAAGTTGTCCCTTGTGCACAGAGATTTCTCCAAAAT
The DNA here is from genome assembly GCF_014805685.1 of Silurus meridionalis. NCBI lineage: Eukaryota > Metazoa > Chordata > Actinopteri > Siluriformes > Siluridae > Silurus > Silurus meridionalis. The sequence continues at coordinate 25,199,474 of NC_060888.1, read as the reverse complement.
CTTTGAATCTTTGTAACATTTTGCATCATTAGATGTTGAGGAAAATTATTCTTAAATTGTTTCGTAAACACGGCCTTTTACAGATATTTATACCCAATCATGCCATCAACCGACCTGCTGTCAGTTAACCTCATTAGTTGCTAAATGTTTCTCCAACTGTTTAATTTTAATAACGCTTACTTTTTCCAGACTTTGTTGCTCTGTCCCAATTTTTTGTGCTTCAGCCATCAAAATCAAAATTACCTTTTTTTTTTTTTTTAAAGGCACATTTTCTATGTTCAACTGTAAATAAAATAAAGGTTTATAAATTTAGCCAAATCAATGTTTTCTGTTTTTATCAACATTTTACACAGCGATCTTTTTTTGTATAAATACTGAAGTGTTACAGTTTTGAAAACCAAGAAGGAAGCTTTAAAATATAAGTAACGGCACTGGGATGGAATATTTAATCCTGAAAAAAGATCATGTAGGAAAAAAAAAATCCTAGACGCAGGACGTCATGTAGTCGATCTGTAACCCACACTAGAGGTCGAGCGATAGTGGATTTTACAGATAGATAGTTTGGATCGTACTTGTTGATAAACGATTAATCAACCGATTAGTTATTTTAATGGATCCTGGATAAAAAGCAAACAAACCTAATACTACATGTCAAAAAGTACTAAACTTTATTAAAAAAACAAAAAAGTACTGAAACATGAAAATGTGATCAAATAAATACATGAACTAATGAATATAACTATACAATCAAGTAATTCTGAATGATAAATATAATATAGCGCTCTCCGTGCGGCGCGCAGTCTCGCGCGTAAAAACAAACAGCATGTGGCGTAGGTGATTCGCCTCTAGAGAGCGCTCTCGTAATGACAGCAAACAGGAAGCCATATTTGTATGGATTTTGCCGACAGCTGATTCTGCAATCGACTGTCGCTGCTGATTAATTGCAAAACGAATGAATCGGTCGACCTCTAACACAATCCGCAGAGGAAACAACAGAGTCAGCTGCATGACACTTCCAGCAGACACGCCTCGCTCACCTCTGTCCACACCGTCACTGTTCACGTTCCCTCTGGACAACAGTTGAATTCGTAAACTCTCAATCTCTGCATCTTTGGAGGCCAAAATCTGCTGAAGCTCGCTGATCTCCGTCTGCAAAAATGGCAAGAAATCAATAAATATCCCATGTCGAATGCAGGATACACACCATGGTACATCGATCCCACATAAGAGGGTCAAACCAGAGGTGGTGGTGGGGTTGTGGTGTGAACACAGGACACATGAAAACTTTAATGGGGTGTAGGAGCCACATGTGCCATGTCCACAAGGAAAACAGAAGGTGAACAGTAACATCTGGAGACACTGGAGAAACAGATTGGATGATTAAAAGGTACAGAGAAGAAGGATCTACATGTTCTAGATTTTTTTTGAGAACCAATGTTTGAGGGCTGAGAACAAATTCTGGAGCGCTGTGAAATAAATAGGGGATAAGACTCCAAATTTTGGGGACCTGAGAAGAGATTTTTGAGAGCTGAGAACAAATTTTGAAAACCTGAGAAAGCTGAGAAGATATTTTTGGCATCTGATGCACCACAGTGTTGTTGTTTGATGCCCAGCAAAAACGCAGGCTAAAAGGAGAGCCATGGGGCTTAGGGTACCTAAGAATTGAGCTACAGACTGACAAATAAAACCAGAAGGAAGTATCTGACCTGGTCTCTTATTATTCTACTCGTCTGTGCTGCAGTGAGGTTTGAAATAAGCTGGTGGAGCACAAAACGCCTACCATTAGATCCTTTTCAGCAAAAAAGCACAAGCTAATTGTGCACTGTCTACTCTATTTCAGGAAACTGACCACCATGAAACCAGAAATCAACCCTTCTCTCACCTCTGAAGCTGACACTGGCACGAAAAGACCTTCGAACTTCACACATCACCAACAAATCACACATGAGGATAAGGATAAAACCAAAAGCACCGTACAATGTAGGCAGGGTGATAATACGCTGACAGTGCATGGAGATACAAGACACAGGAAAACAAGAGAAGCGCGATGGTGTAAAATAGAGAAGCACGATACTGAATAACAGAAGAGCATGATGTTGAAGAACAGAGGAGCACGATGGGTAAAGCATTAAAAGCATGATTATTGAAGATCAGAGAGGAGTGAGGTGGTGAAGAACAGAGGAGCATGATGTTAAAAAACAAAAGGAGCACCATGGGTAAAGTATGAAGAGCATGATGTTGAAGAACAGAGGGAGGAGCAAGGTGGAGGAGAAATGAAGAGCACGATGTTGAAGAACAGATGAGCACCATGGGTGAAGTATGAAGAGCATGATATTGAAGAACAGAGGGAGGAGCACGATACTGAAGAACAGAGGAGCACAATTGTGAAGAACAGAGGAGCACGATGGGTAAAGAATGCAGGAGCATGATGGTGAGGAACAGAAGAGCACCATGTGGAAAGAATGCAGGAGCATGATGTTGAAGAACAGAGGAGCATGATGTTGAAGTACAACTATGATGAAGTTTAGAGGGTGACGAGTAAGCACCTGAGCGGCCCGACAACGCTCCTCCCAGCGCTGCTTCTCAACCTGAGTGTGCTCGACTGTGAGCTTCAGGCTCGAGAGCTTGGTCATGAGCGACTGGTAACACACATGAAGAGAATAAGAGATAGACAGCTAGAGAGGGAGAGAAAGAGACGAAGAGGGAAGGAGTAAGGAGACAGTAAGAGGTGAGAAATGTAATATAAAGAAGGATAGAATACATGACAGAGCCAAAGAGAGGAAAGAGAGAAAGGAAATAGAGAAAAGTTTATGGCTTTTTATCGCTTTTTTGCTCGAACAAGAGCATCGACTCTAAACAGATGAGATACAAAGATCTAAAACATGAAGCAAAGAATAAAAATTGAGACTTATTTGTCCAATTGTTTGTCTTTCATTGTATTTTCATTCATCTCATTGTCTGTTTTAATATCTAGTCTCTGGCCCAATGAGCTGCCATGAATCTAAATGTGTGTGATCATATAAATGAGACTCACAGTTCTAGTAAATACAAACCTTTATGGTGGATTTGCTTCAGAATTGTTCAAGTACTCGGGTACTATCTAGATTGGAAAAATTAAACGAATGGGATTTTTTTAAACGATACATGTACTGTATTTAACAAAGTGGCCAGGCTTCAGTGGTAATTCAAACTAGGGCTGGGCGATATATCGGTATAATATAATATCGCGATAATTGCTCATCGATATACTTCTCGGATATATTATTGGTATGGTGATGTATTCTTCATGAACAAAGATTTGATGTGGTTTTTGAACATCTTCCACATTTAGTCTTGTTATAATAACCTCCATTTATCTGGGAAGATAACACTAGTTTTTCAAAGTGTTCTTGTAGAGATTTATGGAGATTCATTCAGCTACAAAAACAGTGTTGTAAAGTCAGGTACTGATGTAGGCAAAGTGAGGAGGCCTGGGGTGCAATTCATTGCAAAGGATTTTCATAGGGTTTATAGCTCTACAGCAGGAGATCTTCCACTCCAACCCATGTAAAGCAGATCTTCATGGAGCTGGCTTTGTGCACAGTTCAAGACGGGGAAATCTCATGCTACCGGAGCCAATCGTGTGTCCAAGTTTGTGGTAACAGTTTGAAAAAGAACTACAAATGGCTGCAAAAGTCAGGTATCTCAGTATGTTTGTCCATAATATTACAAATGAAGTGGTCCTGATTAAATAATGTTGATTTGATGGAATTTTTTGCACAAAAATCTTTATCTCCATAGACATTAAAAGTGTAATCAGACTCAGTGTAACTGTTTAGCAGACAGTTTCTTAGCTAAATGATATATCATGATGCACAGTCTACATTGTTGGAATGTCCTCAAGTATCGCAATATGATATTTCTGTCATATCATCCAGCCCTAATTTTTGCTTAATTACACCTCAGGCAGTCTCCTTTGGGAGAAAAAAAAACCTATCAAACTTGATGAAAAGAAAGTCAAGAAGTCAAGACTGAGAGCAGAAGAGGTCCAGAAGTGTTGAAGAATCAATCCAGAGAACTCTTTACTTAGCAGCATAACAAAGATGAAAACGGGTTGCCAAGTATAAAACGATCCACATACAAATGATTAAATCGAAATTCGCGTCACCTTTGTGGCTTTCAGCTTCCTCTCGTACTGCGATTTCTCGTTCTCCAAATCGTCCACTTTGGCCTTCAGAGCTCTCAGCTCATGCACCAGAGCCTGCTAATAACACACACACAAACAAACACACACACATAGACATGGCGTCAAGAATCAGTTCTACGGCTACAGTTTAAGGAGGTTACACCGTGTTAAGGGTTTCGGGTGATGATTCGGATTAATGCGTCGATCATCAGGAAACTGCCACCACCCGAAGAACGTTTCACCCATCTATTTCGTCTAAACTAACAAAATGAAAACGTTATTGTGAAAGGAAACCAATAATCCCGATCCAAAAAGATCGGAACGGAGAATCCCAGACAGATTCCAGAGTCCGAGAGCCCAAACCCATCTCACACCGTGCTGTTAAGGGAAGTCTGAGGGAAGTCTTTTCATTGATCAGTCTCTTAGTAGTACACATCTGAAATCCTGGCTCAGGTTCCTCCACCATTAATATACAACATGTAGTTTTATATATTTATATATTGAGAGTTGCTCATTTATTAGGTGCACATACAGTACCATGTGCAGTAGATCTGTTTACCTTCTAGACGGTTGTTTAGATATTGTTTAAAGTATGTGGGCACAGTAGATTTTGCGTATTTTTAATTTTGCATCAAATATTTCAAGGAGTTCATGGTTTTATACATTTCGGTTTTAAAAGATGTCTCAAATTAAAATATTTCTACGGAAATTGTATGAACTTTTCATAGACAATTGTATTAATTTCTTAATGATTAGTGTAATAATTATGTATGTAATATTGGCTCAAGCATATGAGTTTGACATACTGTGGTGACGATTTCATTGTTCTTAGCGATATTAGCATTTGTTAAATTCACCCCATGCACATCTTGACTATGTCTATTTTTGGAAAGCGGTAGCTCGGTTGTTAAGGTGTTGGACTTCGAAGACCTTGAGTGCAAATTTCAGTAACACCACGCTGTTAGACCAAGCAGCTGGGCCCCTGTAAAAGCTCCTTATCCCTCAACTTCTCAGTTGGATAAAAATGAGATAAATGGAGTCATGCTGATATTGCAGGGCCCCTGAGACAGCTCCTTATCCCTGAACTTCTCAGTTGGATAACAATGAGATAATTGGAAGCAAAGCTGATACTGCACTTACATCTGTCATCTACATGCTCAAAATGTTCCTATTAAATTCAACTCTGATACTTCCTTAGAGTTGTTTCCAATCTAGCTACATTTCACCAAATTATGATTATCTCATATATACTGTACACTTGAGCAGCTGAAGTCTTTGCACAAACCCTCAGAAGCAACAGCTTGGTGGTGCTGGGATTTAAACTCACAACCTTCTAATCCCAAGTCCAACATTTTAGCCACCGATTTACTGCTTCCCAATGTGTCATTTTGCTACTCCAATCCTGCTTCGGGCATGAACTCCCACTGGCTTAACCGTCAGAGGATTAGCCGTTCTTTGAAGCTCGCATTTGTCCATTTGTTAATGTTTAGTAGGACAAGTTCCACCCCAGTAGGTCCTGTTTTTGCAGGAGAGAATGTTTCAAAGGTTAAACCATTTCTGATTAGACCAACAGATACGGGGTTAAAGTTTTTAGCGGGATCCTGAGGTGGAAACCTTGGTGTGTGAACGTGTAGGTAGGAGTGCACTTAATAACATAGCAACTCAAAGTATACACATTTATGTACACTCTCAATGAGAAGAGACTAAAGTACTGTAGGTGGGGAAATGAATTTAGGGAAATAATAATAATTAAAAAAAAAAACAGTCCTGAAACCTGCTGAAGAACTTGATCATTGGATGAGCGGAAAAAGGTCAAACAACGAAACTGGAACCGCGAACCTGGAGCTAAAATGTAAAAGTTATAACGGAGGTCCATAGGGTCCAGTTGCATTTATGATACAAAAGAAGTATCTGTTCCTATGAGACCACCACAGCAGCAAGAAAAGAGTGATAGAATATACTAAAGAAATGTTAACCATCAACAAACCCAACTTTCTCTACAGAGACCGAAACTCTCAACACCCTCTGGATTAGTAAGAGGTCTAATCATGCAGGAATCCCAGACTCCAGACTCAAGCGATCAGTGGACACCAGGAACCATGAGAATCCCCACTGCAGCAGGGCTTGATAATGTTAGAGTGGAAATGAGTCTGTGATGGTAAGCAGGGACGTGCAGTGAGCTTCACGGCACAGCGAAAAAAAGCCCGCCTACGTTATCTCCTCCAGAACTACAGTGGTGTTTGGGGTCTTCGGCGTCAGAAGGGCACGCATCCGAATCGGAGCTGCGATTGTGGACGTCACGATCTGGGTTCTCCGGGTGGCCCTCGAGAGCCCGCTGCTCCCGGATGCGTGTAGTGATCTCCTGCTGAAATTTGCGCATCTGCGCCTGGAGCTCGCTGATCACATTAACCACACACTGATACAGACAGAAAAACAAGCCAAATAAAAGGAAATGTGAAGGTTGGCATGGAAACGAAAGGAAAAAGAAGACTAGGAATAGAAAAGAAAAGTATCCAATACTGATATTTTCTTGTTTAAAATGCTACTTTTATGAAAATACTTGTACAATGAAACATATACAATAAAGAAGGGATACAAATAATGGTTCATTGTTATTATTTTATATATATATATATATATATATATATATATATATATATATATATATATATATATTCTTCTGTCACATGACTCCCATAAACACAATGCTGTTGTATATATATATATATACATACATAAATTATTGGAACTACAGTGGAACCTCAGGATACGAACGTCCCCAAATACGTATAATTCAGCATACGAATCGTCATTTGGCAAGATTTTCTTATCAATTTACACATAAAAATTTAGGATACGAATCATTCGAAACTCGCGGTGGAGATTTCGAGGGGACGTCGGTTCATCCGTCACGCAACCGGCACGCTTTCCCTCCTCAGTAAAGTTTAGTTAGCGTCTTAAATTCGCTGTGATAGCACGCCTCAGCGCTGTTTATCTCTGTGTCTTTGTTTCATTAATCCCACAGTACAGTAGTCATTAATCCTATACACTATTATATCGTAGTGCATCTCGTGTATTACATCATAACAGTAATTATATATTATTGAGTGTTGAAATAGTGTTCATTAAATACATTTTAAAAATGTTGCTAAAGAAAAAGAAGCCTGTTATTAAAGGTGGAAGAAAAAAAGAATCCATCAGTGGAGATCATTAAGAAAAAAATAACATATAACAGTGATTCCGGTGACATCATAATGAAAGGACATTCTCCTTCCAAACAATAATTCTCCGAACATCATCTCTATCATGCCAGCATTTGCGCTTCTCGAAGGTAAAGTACCAAATTAAGATACTGTTTACCTCTTTTAGATGTTATGCACCCTTATTAAATGCTAAATACTAAATAATATTAGTCTTTATTAGTTGTATTTTTATATGAATATTTGGGGTCGTTTGGAACGCCTTATCCCAGGTACCACTATATAGTCTATATGACTGTATAGTCATAGTTTGTGTATGTAGACGTGTTGGGAATCTGCTTATTGAAAATTTTACATTTTATTTGATTTCTGATCAAAGGAACAACTTAATGACAACAAAATTTTTAATGAACAAGATTCAAAGAACCATGATACTAAAATGATCCGATTTTTTTCAATCACTAATCTTCCAATGCTATATATAAATAATAGCATTAATAAAATTGGAATTTGGTGTAAATTTGGTATAGACACCTGCGATAGAGTGACACTGTATTGCAACGTGAGAGAGAGAGAGAGAGAGAGAGAGAGAGAGAGAGATATCGTGGGTATGTAAATTATGTGCATTTGTGCGATGAAGCTGTTGGAGTTAACTCCTAGTGCCCTTTCTCATTACATTGTCATTTCTATATTTCTATATTACATTTTAACGCTTTCTTTTTCCAATTCCTCAAATTCATCTCGGTCCATTGATCAAAATTTACCCTATAAAAATCCTCCAATCAGCTCAAAAAGGTCTTTTTTTTTTTTACTGTAGCAGTTGCTCTGAATTGATCTTGAACTGTATGTTACTACGGTCACAAATATATAGGCAGTGGCTGTAACTCAGTGTGCAGTTGCACCTTCCAGCCAATCAGAATCCAGCATTTTGAAAGACGATGGTATAAATGATTTAAAAGCATGATGCGTATGAATAAATAACACATTGCACCGTATTGTTGATTTGTTTTCTCAATAAGAAAATTTTGTTTTTGTTTACTCTAGATACTGTATATATCAGTTTCCTGAATAAAAAAACAGGCATATTTTATTAACCAATAATTGATTCACTGATGTAAATATCGTAAAAATATACCAAATAAACTGATTCGTGTCAGGTGAACGAAGTTACCGAGCTAGCATCAAACATGTAGCCGCTACACTTACATTCTATTTACGAGGCACCGGAACATCTGAGCTTAGCGCTAAGATGCATTGCTCTCAGCGTGGTTCATGGAGAGGCATGTTTGGACTCCAAGATGGAGGGTGTTTCATACGATAGGACCAGTTGACGTTGAAGTTGATGATAAGATCCACGTTCCGTGCCTATATATAGCTGCTGTACACTTTGGGGAAAGTGTGTGTGTCTGTGGCATGTTCCAGGAGGATTTCTGTCATGCTGGGGTGCTGAAGTGAGTGTCTGCATCTGTCACAGCCTTAGAAAGTGTTTGTTGATGCAACAGATGGAAGGAGGCCCTCGCTTTAGCCCGGCGCCTATGCCGCATCGTGTAGACGAGAATGCCGTCATTTAGCAATTATTCCAAAGTTGACTATACAGGACTTTCATGATGGCTCGATTAGCTTTTTTGAGTCGACTACAAAATGGAAACATCTCAGCAAATCACGAAGAGAAATAAAACCCAACCAACAGCAAACTTGTGATTGTGAAAATTTAAATTACGTCTTAACTACTAGGAATGTGCATTTTGAGGCCGACACATAGCCAACAACACCATACATTAAAGATACATATGAATCTATCAGAGATGCGATGCGATATGATACCATTCAGCCCATTGCGATGCGGTGCTGTCCGATTTCGGCTTGGTTCAACACAATGTGATTCAGAAATATGGAAATATATGCTTCTATGCAATTCAATATGGTATAGTCCATATCTTTACCATATAGTTTGGTTCAGACAGTTCCTTCTGACTTCTAACGCATGACCGTTTCACAAACAGACCTTTGTAGTGCGAAAAGAAAAAATAATAAATAAACCCAGACATTCTTTTCCTGATCTGCCTCCAGGAAGATGCAGATCTACCTCTGCCATGTTAATCTGTATTCTATGAGACTCTCAGGACACGCCTTGAGGCTTTTTTTACCGATGCAAACCGATCCAAACGATGCGAATCGGTGAATCTCTCACACGCCTGTTAACTACTGCTTCAAATTCAAAACATGATGTAAATTCAATTCAATTCATCTGTAATATATGCAAACACATTGAGGTGCAAAATGTAAACGTGTGCGATATACTGTACAGTATATTCTTTTCCTGGGTTATTTATTACGACACATACATTGCCACAATTTCCAAACACTACCTCCCATTTCACTAAACTTTCTTTCGGCTTCTCCCATTAGGGGTCACAACAGCGGACCATCCGCATGTTTGATTTGGCACATGCCCTTCCTAACGCAACCCTCCCCATTTATCCGGGCTTGGGACCGGCACTAAGGCTTGTGCAACCCTAATGAATGGGGTTGGTTCCCTGACCGGGGATCAAACCCGGGCCGCATCCTAACCACTAGACCACCAGGGAACCACTACCTCCCATTTCACTAATATGTATTTAAGATTCTGAATACATTACCCTGACTGAACATTTGTGTACAAATGTTTCTTCTTTGCAATTGAAATAGTGCTGTACCTTATTGTTGATTCTGATTCACAGTTTTACATTTACGACTTTTTTACGTCAATTTTGTAGTATGTCCAAGAAATCAGTAAATTCCCCATGTGCCGCTTTGAGCATAGTAACTGAACAGTTATTTTATTATTTTCGACTATGATTATGGATTATATCGATTATATATCTCCAACAGAGACATCCTAACCTCTAGTGGGACATCTTCCCAAAAGAGTGAAGATTATTATAACAGCAATTCGGGACTAAAATGTGGGATGTGATATTTAAAAGGAGGCACAATCGTTCGCCCATTTATTGTATACAAATATAATTCAAGCTACATTATCATCCAAATTATTTCTAAGCTACAAAGAATAGGCCACACCCCCCTTCCTGAGTCTGATGTTCGGACTAACAAATTTTAATCCATGATCAATCGGGTCACGTGACGTATAATTAGCTTGCATTTGTAAAGCTGCTTGTGAAATTGACAGGAACCAGTGACCAAAGTACACAACATTCCTGGTTCCTCAGCAGGTTTCACATTAACCAAAACCTGTAGCAGGACCCAAGATAAGTGCATGGAGTTTGAGTTTATTCAGCTGTAACCTCCAACACGTGCGTGTGCATTTTCTGCGGTTTAGTAGGTGGTCTGCAGGCCTGAAACGCTCGAGACGCTCGTTTACGGGACAGCTGAGTCTGGCACAGGCGTCGTTAAGGAATTTTATGGAGCTCTTGTGATCTCTAGAAGTGTGTCAGGATGCCTGAAGCTCGACTCAGCAGGGGATCGACAGGAATGCGGACACTCCGGACCTACGCTGTCACTTCAGGCAGGTCACGTTTCAATTAGCGACTGACCCTCGCTCACGTTCTTCAGCACGGGAGAAGAGGCTATGCCTTTATCTTTCAGGAGAGTTTCAGCTCTAACCCTGTTTTTAGTGCTCACACGTCTCTGAGGATGAATTAAACCCATCAACAGGTAGTGCAAAATTCCAGGTGAAAAAAAAATATCAAGAAAATAGGCACATCTGGTGGTAAACCATATAAGACAAGCCTTAAATGGAGAAAGGGAGAGGGGAAAATAGGGGAGAGAGAGAGAGAGAGAGAGAGAGAGAGAGAGAGAGATTCAAACCTTACCCAAAAACCACCAGTGCACTTAAAAGCATGTCATCCAAAAGAGAGGGATAGACTGATAGACCAGAAAATGAGTGAGAGCTAGATAAAGTGATAAAGTGATAGACAGAGGTCGAAATGTGGCAGACTGGAAAGATGAATGACTAAACTGAAAGTGGTAGAGGGTAAAAAATAGATAGCAGGTAGAAGGATGGATATACTGTCATACAGCATTCAATGGATAAAATGAGAGAGGGATAAATGGATAAATAGAGCAAGATAGGAATAAACTGATAAAGTGATAGAGAAGTGCAAGACTGATAAACTAATACTGGTAGGAGGACAAACTGAAAGCGGAGAAGATAAAGCAAGAGAGGGATGTATAGATAACACGACAGAGTGATATAGGAATGAACTTAGAAAATATGATGGTGAAAGATGGATAGAGTAGATGGATGGGGGGGGGTTTAGTGGGCATATGGGGGGGGGTATTGATATCAAAATTAATAACCCTGTAGTAAAGAAGTAAACAGAAGGAAGGAGTTCATAAAGAGAGACAGAGTTAATAGAGCGATAGAGAGATGGACAGATTTGATGGTACCTCGGCTTTGTGCTGCTTGTCGTCTCGGTCCGTGTGGTTGTGATCCTCCTCCATACTGACCAGCTTCAGCTTCAGATACGAAACTTCATCTATCAAATCCAGCTTCTGGGTCTCCAACGAGGTGCGGTTCAGAAGCTCCTACGCCCACAAACACGCACATAAACATGAACCCGTGTAGACATACATACACAACCATACACATACACACACATGATCCGGGCAGCACAAGGCGACTTTCTGTTGCTCTACATGCAAGTTTCCCCAGAATTACATCCTGGGCCCCTGCCAAGCATCGCTAAATATACACACTGAACCAACGCTATTTTTACTTCCTCTGTGCCCCCCTAATGTGCGTTTCTCTGCATTCCTTTGTCGAACAGCTAATTCCAGAACAACCCCAAGACTCCAGAGCCGAGTCTCAGCTGAGAACAGAACTAATGTCCCATGATTCCCCTTTAGAGAAGAACGAGAAAACTGATGTATGATCGTTTTATGTCTTCTGCACTAAACAGGGTCTGATGACAGTCAATTGGTGCCTGAGTGACTGTGTGCTTCACACACACACACACACACACACACACACACACACACACACACACACACACACACACACTCTTAGTAATACACTGATAAAGTTTACACTACATAAAGATCATTGCTTTAAGTTAGTCATGTGAGAAAACGTTTGGTCCACACCTCGCATTTCACAACTGCTGCTTCCCACTACATGGAAAACGCTTCTGCTTTCAGTTAGTTAATTAAAATCTAATCTAAAAGATTTTAACTTTGTTACACTTAAAGCTGCAGTGTGTAAAGTTTCACGTTGCAATTTCTAAGGTTTAAAGCTGCAGAATGTTTATTATGTAATGTTGACTGTATATTATTTAAATTTACAGTCTGTAATGTTAAACGCTGGAGTTTGTAATGCTTCATGTTGCAGTGTGTAATGCTTTAAAGCTGCAGTATGTATTGTTCACCTCTGTAATGCAGTGTGTAATGTTTAAAGGTGCAGTGTGTAATGTTTAAAGGTGCAGTTTGTAATGTTTAAAGGTGCAGTGTGAAATGTTTGAAGTTGCAGTGTGAAATGTTTGAAGGTGCAGTGTATAATGTTAAATGCTGGAGTGTATAATGTTAAATGCTGGAGTGTGTAATGCTTGAAGGTGCAGTGTGTAATGCTTGAAGGTGCAGTGTGTAATGTTTGAAGGTTCAGTGTGTAATGTTTGAAGGTGCAGTGTGTAATGTTTAAAGGTGCAGTTTGTAATGTTTGAAGGTGCAGTGTGAAATTATTAAAGGTGCAGTGTGAAATGATTGAAGGTGCAGTGTGTAATGTTTGAAAGTGCAGTGTGTAATGTTAAATGCTGCAGTGTGTAATGATTGAAGGTGCAGTGTGTAATGTTTGAAGGTGCAGTGTAATGTTTGAAGGTGCAGTGTAATGTTTAAAGGTGCAGTGTGAAATGATTGAAAGTGCAGTGTGAAATGATTGAAGGTGCAGTGTGTAATGCTTGAAGGTGCAGTGTGTAATGTTTGAAGGTGCAGTGAAATGATTGGAAGTGCAGTGTGTAATGTTTGAAGGTGCAGTGTGTGATGTTTGAAGGTGCAGTGTGTAATGTTTGAAGGTGCAGTGTGTGATGTTTAAAGGTGCAGTTTGTAATGTTTGAAGGTGCAGTGTGTAATGATTAAAGGTGCAGTGTGTAATGTTTGAAGGTGCAGTGTAAAATGTTAAATGCTGCAGTGTGTAATGTTTGATGCTGCAGTGTAATGCTTGAAGGTGCAGTGTGTAATGTTTGAAGGTGCAGTGTGTAATGTTTGAAGGTGCAGTGTAATGTTTGAAGGTGCAGTGTGTAATGTTTAAAGGTGCAGTGTGAAATGATTGAAAGTGCAGTGTGAAATGATTGAAGGTGCAGTGTAATGTTTGAAGGTGCAGTGTGTAATGTTTGAAGGTGCAGTGTGTAATGTTTAAAGGTGCAGTGTGAAATGATTGAAAGTGCAGTGTGAAATGATTGAAGGTGCAGTGTGTAATGCTTGAAGGTGCAGTGTGTAATGTTTGAAGGTGCAGTGTGAAATGATTGGAAGTGCAGTGTGTAATGTTTGAAGGTGCAGTGTGTGATGTTTGAAGGTGCAGTGTGTAATGTTTGAAGGTGCAGTGTGTGATGTTTAAAGGTGCAGTTTGTAATGTTTGAAGGTGCAGTGTGTAATGATTAAAGGTGCAGTGTGTAATGTTTGAAGGTGCAGTGTAAAATGTTAAATGCTGCAGTGTGTAATGTTTGATGCTGCAGTGTGTAATGCTTGAAGGTGCAGTGTAATGTTTAAAGGTGCAGTGTAATGTTTGAAGGTGCAGTGTGTAATGTTTGTAGGTGCAGTGTGTAATGTTTGAAGGTGCAGTATGTAATGTTTAAACGTGCAGTGTGTAATGATTAAAGGTGCAGTGTGTAATGTTTGAAGGTGCAGTGTAAAATGTTAAATGCTGCAGTGTGTAATGTTTGAAGGTGCAGTGTGTAATGCTTGAAGGTGCAGTGTGTAATGTTAAAAGTGCAGTGTGTAATGTTTGAAGGTGCAGCGTGTAATGTTTGTAGGTGCAGTGTGTAATGTTTGAAGGTGCAGTGTGTAATGTTTGAAGGTGCAGTATGTAATGTTTGTAGGTGCAGTGTGTAATGTTTGAAGGTGCAGTGTGTAATGTTTGATACTGCAGTGTAAAATGTTAAATGCTGCAGTGTGTAATGTTTGAAGGTGCAGTGTGTAATGCTTGAAGGTGCAGTGTGTAATGTTAAAAGTGCAGTGTGTAATGTTTGAAGGTGCAGCGTGTAATGTTTGTAGGTGCAGTGTGTAATGTTTGAAGGTGCAGTGTGTAATGTTTGAAGGTGCAGTATGTAATGTTTGTAGGTGCAGTGTGTAATGTTTGAAGGTGCAGTGTGTAATGTTTGATACTGCAGTGTAAAATGTTAAATGCTGCAGTGTGTAATGTTTGATGCTGCAGTGTGTAATGCTTGAAGGTGCAGTGTGTAATGTTAAAAGTGCAGTGTGTAATGTTTGAAGGTGCAGCGTGTAATGTTTGTAGGTGCAGTGTGTAATGTTTGAAGGTGCAGTGTGTAATGTTTGAAGGTGCAGTATGTAATGTTTGTAGGTGCAGTGTGTAATGTTTGAAGGTGCAGTGTGTAATGTTTGATACTGCAGTGTGTAATGCTTGAAGGTGCAGTGTGTAATGTTTGAAGGTGCAGTGAGTAATGTTTGATACTGCAGTGTGTAATGTTTGAAGGTGCAGTGTGTCTTCCATTCTATTCAGACATGAGCAACATTACAGAGGTCTAACGGAGGACATATGGATGTATCATGACACACGTCTGCAATCAGACACTGATGTTGCTTCAAAGGACAACAACTAAAGCACTTTATCAGGAGGTGAATCATGGCGGCTTATCGGCTCGTGCAGAACACGTCCTGTGGCTGTGTAAACACACTCTTAGACGCTCCTTCCCGTACGATAAGCCGCAAACGTAGGGCTTGGCTGAGCCGATTTATGACTCTCCTGCTTACAAGCCAATTAAACAAACCACATAATCAGCATTGGTGAGACTCGGGTCTTGGATATTCAGCAAGGAGTATGTGTAGTGTTGGAAAACCAAAAAGCAGCAGAATGTCAGTTTCAGTAATCACTGTATGATTTAAAGCTGAAACCCAAACAAATACTTTGTTACTTTTGATATGCAGTCCAATGTCTTAACCACTGATCAACACCTTCCCTATTTACAGTACTGCTCTGAAATCATGTTTAAGTTCCAGAGCAAATGTACTATGATTGGCTCTCTGGTGGTCCTATTCTTTTCTAAACCTTTCAACGTGACACTGACATTCCCCTTAGTCCAGTCACTTGAATAAACAAACATCTGTATTTCAAAAATATCACTCAATTCAACTGGCACTCAAGTGAAAGAGGAAGACTGCATCACTTGAACCTGTCTAGGCAAGCAGAGGATGCCTCGAGGACACACTATTAATCTGTCGATCTCCGATTCTTGGCATTCCATCTATATCTGATTCTCATATAGTGTCTGTGACTGAAAATTCATATTTTCTTTTTAAACACCCATATACAGGCCGCCATTTACTTACGATGGAGATACGTTACGATGACCTCATCGTAAGTCAAAAATATCGTAAACTGAAGATGGTGCTATGACTGTGTCTTTCCTGCTTCATGCTGATTTATAATTTTTATTCTCTGCTCTAAACTGATGGCTTTCCTATTCTTTTTTTCACTACAAGCAGGAGACATACGTGGCACTTGGAAGACATGCTTTTATTACTAAAATTGCTGATTGAAACCGTTTGAAACAAAAACGAATAAACACTGAGACTTTACTCCGTCTACCGTTAGCAAGAATGGGGCATCTCACAGGGCGAGAAATACGCTCATCCAAATATATATACATACCGTAATTTCCGGACTATAAAGCGCACCCTTATATAAACTGAATTTGACAAATATTTTTATTTTTAACATAAATAAGCTGCACCTGTCTATAAGCCAGAAAGCAAAGATTGTGACGAAAATTGAGATAAGCAAAGAAGAAAAAGTAAAAATGTAAATTTTTAGGGATACGTAGTGTACAGGACTGATAGTAAAAAACGAGTTTTCCCTCCACCTCCGCTTATCGCCTCTACTCCCCCTCCACACACACACACAAACACACACACACACCCCACCGGCGTTTTTGTTAGCTCAAGGCATCTTATCTCCAAGGAAAATACACTGAATAAAACCTTATTATATCTTTACATACTCTTTCTATTATGTTTTTATACAAGATTTGTTATTTAGAAATTTTCAATTTAATAACATGAAACATAAAAAAGGGGGGTCATTTTGAGGGTTGGAACGGATTAATGCCATTTTAAGTATTTTCAATATGGAAAACTGATTTTATGTGCGAGCAAATTGAGATACGAGCTCGTCCACGGAACGAATTAAACTCGTAGGTCAAGGTACCACTGTATTTCTCTCGGGAGTTTATCTTTCGTCATCGTCGTGCGCCACCGGTGAAAGTTTTTTCTCCCGTGAGGTGCGTTTTTCCGTTTCCGTTCGGAAATTTCATTGATCTAATGTTACGTCGCTCAGTTTTTTGGCTTGAAGTTTGTGAAACAGGGAAAAACCCAGGAAAAATCCATAAATTAGCCGCCTAGTTGTTTAAGCCGCGAGGTTCAAAACGTGGGAAAAAAGTAGTGGCTTATAGTCTGAAAAATACGGTACATATATATACAGTGAGGAAAATAAGTATTTGAACACCCTGCTATTTTGCAAGTTCTCCCACTTAGAAATCATGGAGGGGTCTGAAATTGTCATCGTAGGTGCATGTCCACTGCGAGAGACATAATCTAAAAAAAAAATCCAGAAATCACAATATATGATTTTTAAACTATTTATTTGTATGATACAGCTGCAAATAAGTATTTGAACACCTGTCTATCAGCTAGAATTCTGAGCCTCAAAGACCTGTTAGTCTGCCTTTAAAATGTCCACCTCCACTACATTTATTATCCTAAATTAGATGCACCTGTTTGAGGTCGTTAGCTGCATAAAGACACCTGTCCACCCCATACAATTAGTAAGAATCCAACTACTAACATGGCCAAGACCAAAGAGCTGTCCAAAGACACTATAGACAAAATTGTACACCTCCACAAGGCTGGAAAGGGCTACGGGAAATTGCCAAGCAGCTTGGTGAAAAAGGTCCACTGTTGGAGCAATCATTAGAAAATGGAAGAAGCTAAACATGACTGTCCATCTCCCTCGGACTGGGGCTCCATGCAAGATCTCACCTCGTGGGGTCTCAATGATCCTAAGCAGGGTGAGAAATCAGCCCAGAACTACACGGGAGGAGCTGGTCAATGACCTGAAAAGAGCTGGGACCACCGTTTCCAAGGTTACTGTTGGTAATACACTAAGGCGTCATGGTTTGAAATCATGCATGGCACGGAAGGTTCCCCTGCTTAAACCAGCACATGTCCAGGCACGTCTTAAGTTTGCCAATGACCATTTGGATGATCCAGAGGAGTCATGGGAGAAAGGCATGTGGTCAGATGAGACCAAAATAGAACATTTTGGTCATAATTCCACTAAACGTGTTTGGAGGAAGAAGAATGATGAGTACCATCCAAGAACACCATCCCTACTGTGAAGCATGGGGTGGTAGCATCATGCTTTGGGGTGTTTTTCTGCACATGGGACAGGCGACTGCACTGTATTAAGGAGAGGATGACCGGGGCCATGTATTGCGAGATTTTGGGAACAACCTCCTTCCCTCAGTTAGAGCATTGAAGATGGGTCGAGGCTGGGTCTTCCAACATGACAATGACCCGAAGCACACAGCCAGGATAACCAAGGAGTGGCTCTGTAAGAAGCATATCAAGGTTCTGGCGTGGCCTAGCCAGTCTCAGACCTAAACCCAATAGAGAATCTTTGGAGGAGCTCAAACTCCGTGTTTCTCAGCGACAGGCCAGAAACCTGACTGATCTAGAGAAGATCTGTGTGGAGGTGGGCCAAAATCCCTCCTGCAGTGTGTGCAAACCTGGTGAAAAACTACAGGAAACATTTGACCTCTGTAATTGCAAACAAAGGCTACTGTACCAAATATTAACATTGACTTTCTCAGGTGTTCAAATACTTATTTGCAGCTGTATCATACAAATAAATAGTTTAAAAATCATATATTGTGATTTCTGGATTTTTTTTTTAGATTATGTCTCTCGCAGTGGACATGCACCTACGATGTCAATTTCAGACCCCTCCATGATTTCTAAGTGGGAGAACTTGCAAAATAGCAGGGTGTTCAAATACTTATTTTCCTCACTGTATGTATATATATATATATATATATATATATATATATATATATATATATATATATATATATATATAGAGAGAGAGAGAGAGAGAGAGAGAGAGAGAGAGAGAGAGAGAGAGAGACAGAGAGAGAGAGAGAGAGAGAGAGAGAAAGTGAGAGAGATGGCCCTAGAGTTACGATGGTTGGACTTACGATTTTTTTATCTTACGATGACGATAGCGTTTCAAATATTTCAAATTTTACATAACAGGCGGCATAGGATACGTTGCAGCTGGGATGTAATGTTATTTGTAATGTCTACTGTAAATCTAAATATAGTCGAGTAAAAAAGTACATATATTGAATCATAAATGTATTCGAGAGTAAAAGTTGCTTATATCTTTGATACTCAGTAAAACTAGAAAACGACAAGTTTAGTAAGGAAGTACATTTACACAAATACTTTACAACATCACAAAATAGAAAAAAAACACAGAACAGACGGATGACAGAATCATCCCAGGATCACAACAGTGTCTGTTTTACAAGTTTGGAAGAAAAGCACCCTTAACCCGGTTGAGCAATTATGAACTTAAAACACTTGATGAAACCTTGTGAAATTGAAGCATTGCTCAACCCTGACAGTTCATTCTCGAGCTAACGATGGATTAGACTTAACCCTGCCTAATCTTATAGTTACAGCAAAATCTGAAAACATTTTGATCCTAAAGTAGACGAGTAAATTTAGGGAGACTGCATTGCTATGTATTGGACTGGAGACAAAAAAAAAATCTCTATGAACCTGCCACCAGGCAAACATTAAACGCATACATACACAACAGCGTCAAAAGTTTGTTGACTCCTGGTCCTCATATCATACATATTCCATTTCATTCCAGTCCTGTTGTAAGAACCCCAACTCTTCAGGGAAGGTGAGAATTTGTGATCATTAGGGTACAGGAGCATTAGTGAGATCAGATACTGATGTTGGAGGAGGTCATGAGACTCCAGCTCCAGTTCATCCCAAAGGAGTTTAATGGGGTTTAGGAGGTCAGGGATCTGTAGAGGCCCATCACGTTCTGCTTTCTGAACATCTCACATCACCTATTTTCTGTCAAAATCCATCCAAATTGAGAACTGAGATCTCCAGCGTCATGTCTTCTGACTTCACCGTGTGGATAGAACGTGTGAGAGAAGCCTATCGCCTTTCTCAAAAGCAAAAAAAGAGCAAACTTCAACCACCAAACCTGTTCTGGCTGATCGACTGCATTTGCGATAAGGAGAAACGTGCACACATTCCTGTCGATGGTTCTATCACAGAAGATCACTCAAACAAGTGCTTCTGTTCGTGGCCAAGCTCTGAGCATGCTCCTACCTGCTGGAGCATTTCCTCGGTGGAGACAAGCTTGTGGTGATGTTCCTCCAGAGAGGCTTCCAGATCTCTGATCTTCTCCCCCTGAGCCTCCACCTGCTCCGTCAGAACGCTCACCTGGACACACACACACACACATTAGAGACATTAGGAATGGTCAGTGTAGTCAGGTAACATCTATGTAGGACGTTTTACACCAGGGATGGACGACAATATTAAATTACATTAAATGCAACTATAAATGGATAAAAAAAAGGTTCTTGGATAAAAATCTGGATATTCAGCTCATTTCCACCTTTCATGCGTGTCCACCTCATATGGACATATTAGACACAATTTCATATTTCAGTATGCAAGTGCAATTTTTAAATGCTGGAACACACACACACAAAATCACACACACACACACACACACACACACACACACACTCACCATCCAACTCATACACAGCATATATTCGACTCACATTGAAATCCTCCCACATACACACACACACAGCAATCTTACACACTCTGCTCCACCCATACAATAACCTTTACTCTCTCACACACACACACACACATAAACACACACAGACACACACAGGAAAATCCCTTACTCATGCTCCCATTCGATCAGCCGAATGTTGGCT
Organism: Silurus meridionalis; assembly: GCF_014805685.1. NCBI lineage: Eukaryota > Metazoa > Chordata > Actinopteri > Siluriformes > Siluridae > Silurus > Silurus meridionalis. The sequence continues at coordinate 25,178,898 of NC_060888.1, read as the reverse complement.
CAACAAATTTTTAGCAGCTAAACAAAAACTAACCTGGTTTCACAAACTGTCAAACACTCGTTCGGTCGCTCTCACTTCTCTGTCACTCCCTCTTTCCCTTCACACTGCTTTAAGTTGTCATTTCCTTCACTCCTAGTTCCACACTACTCCAACAAACTCGAAAGCAGAAGCGAAACATCTTTGAGATCGCATACGTCAGCGTCCGTCTGCCTTCTCCGAATGCGGTATAAAGGCTGAGTTCGTTCACTTTGCTGCTTTTGTCTTGCCACAATCTAAAGCCAGCCCACCTGCTTTCAGACAGGTATGAGCAGGAGGAGGAGGAACACTTCCAGAGAAGGAAGTGGAAGCAATGTACGAGCCAGTATGGTTGAGCCGTGGCCCGTAGCACAAAACTTTCCACCAATCGACAGGAGATTCTGGAGAAACTTGAGGAATGTGGCAGAAGCGTGACTGCAGGCTTGCTGTGCGAGTGTGTGTTTGTGTGAGTGTGTTTGAGTGTAAACCTGCTCATTCAAGTTAATCTCCTGTAAATACAAAAGGTTATGAACTAAGCCGAGCTGTTTAGTTTGTAGTAAATAGACACAAGGGTCTGGTTCTCAGAAAGTAAAAGGACAGGTTTAAAGACTAGCGGATGATCAGCCTTGTGAAAAAAACTCTCCGGATCAGAGGCAGTATTTCTGTTTTGAAGGATTACCGACAGACACAATAAGGACACTTAATAATCCATATTCTTCTCTTCCTGTCACCCTCTTTTCTCTCTCTCTCTCTCTCTCTCTCTCTCTCTCTCTCTGTCTGTCTGTCTGTCTGTCTGTCTGTCTGTCTGTCTGTCTGTCTGTCAAGTTAAACATGCTCCTGAGGTTCCAGTGACTCTGTGCAGCTTGGGACATTTTCTCATCAACGCCTTGGGTGGTTCCATGAAATTCCGGAGTAAGAACGGGAGCTTTGAGGATGGGTTTGGACTGTGGTTGATGTCAACAGTCTGCTACATTGACTCAGGACTACTTTTCACTTCTGATCATCATCACTGCACCCCGCAACATTGTATATCTGGTACAAATGGACATTCGGTGCAACCCAGATGAGGATGGGTTCCCTCTTGAGTTTGGTTCCTCTAAAGGGTTATTCCTTATGCCATCTCGGGGAGTTTTTCCTTGCCACAGTTGCCACCGGCTCGTTCATCAGGGACAAACTTACTTATAAAGAACATATTCACTTTTAATCACCACATTATCTGTGTAAAGCTGCTTTGAGACAATGTTCATTGTTAAAAGTGCAACACAAATAAATATTAATTGAATTGAATTGAGACACGCGCTTTTTCCAAAAGCACCATAAAAACGGCAAAACCATTCAACACTACAGACTGAACAAAGGCCCAAGTTGTAGTGTTTTCAGTTGGATTACTAGCATCTCTTGATCAGCACAAGAAATTCAACCACATTGTCGTTTCTATAGCAACAGATAATCTGCATTGCTATGGTTTGATTACTTACATTATAATGGTTCTTTTTTAACATAACAAACATTGTTTTCTCAAGATCGGCGATGATGCTGCCTCTAGAACATGCTCTAATGCCAAATACACAGAAAAATTCATTACTTATCACAAGGAATGTTCTAGAGGCAGCATCATGGATAAATAACTTGACGATCCACAAACCACAAACGGTTATAGGAATCTATACATTTTTATGGATTTTTTTTTATATTTAAATGAAAGTTGGAATGTTCAAAAAATCAAACGTTCAAAAGAAAGTTTGAATGTTCAAAAGAAAGTTTGAATGTTCAAATAAAAGTTTGAATGTTCAAATGAAAATTTGAATGTTTAAATGAAAGTATGAATGTTCAAATGAAAGTTTGAATGTTCGAAAAGAAAGTTTGAATGTTCAAATGAAAGTTTGAATGTTTAAATGAAAGTATGAATGTTCAAAAGAAAGTTTGAATGTTCAAAAGAAAGTTTGAATGTTCAAATGAAAGTTTGAATGTTCAAAAGAAAGTTTGAATGTTCAAATGAAAGTTTGAATGTTCAAATGAAAGTTTGAATGTTCAAATGAAAGTTCGAATGATAGAAAATGTAATTAGGCTTCGAATCAACACAATAATTTATCCTGATCTCCGTTATTGTGAACTTTGCACTTGTCTTCTGTAATGGGATCTTATTTGTAAACATGGCAAATGTAGGTTACAAATCTTTGCCAATTTTGTCACTAAAGAACGTACAGTACTTAATTTTCTGTCCCTCAGACTGGCAAAGTAGTGTGTAAAATCGTTTCTATAAAGTGTCATTTACCTTTGAAAAGAGGGATAACGGCCAACTCGGGGCCTGACACACTCTATTGTGTGACGATAAAGAGCCGAGTGGGGAGAAGCGACTCACCTGAAGAACCAGAGATTCTTTGTCCCCCTCTAATCTCTCCAGGCGTTCTTGATACGTCTCATTGTTCGAACAGGGCTGGCGGTTAACCTGCGACACACACACACACACACACACACACACACACACACACACACACACAGGGGATTGAAACTGAGGTGAATGAACCATTCAAATAAAGGCTGGTGAATAACTGGCATGATGCCAAAGAGGATTTGAAAACCAATAAAGACAGCCTCAACTCAGGGCCATAAAGGTGTCAAATGACACAATGAAAAAGAAATTTTTGAATTACAAATTAGGGTGTACAATAGAAAAACTAGCTCATTAGAATAAGGCTTTTTTAGAGCACAAGAAGATTTACGCATCTGCATTCAATATGGTGAAATGCTGAAGTTTCTGAGGAACAGATCGAGATGGAAAGAATAATTAAATATTCTACTCAAGTAAAAGTACTGTTACCTAGATAAAAATTTACTTAAGTACAAGTACCGGTCGAAAAACCTCATTTAAAATTTACTCAGAGTTAAATTGACCAACTTTTGGCCAACAGCATGTGGTGGGGGATTCAGTATAGTTAAAAAAAGACAAGGGGATAAAAATCTCTAATTAGTTTTTTTTAATTGAAGGAACAACTTTACAAATGAAAGTGCAATGGCAATAATTAAAAATAATAATAAAAAACAAGTTACATACTTTAGCAGCAAAATAAAAAAATCTTCAGTTATAATTTTATTTACTGTATATTAATAAGAGAAATCACAAATGCAGATACAGAATTCAGAATTCAGCATGCAATGAACATAATTTGGCATCTCGCTGCAGCACTGGCGTTCGTTTCCATCTTTCTTTCTTGTGAGTTTAGAGCGTTTGTTCTCCCCATCAATCAATCAGTGCAGGAGTTTCTGGGTATGATATTTTTTCTTTTTTGGATCTGAATAAAAATGTACAAAACAAACTTCAAATTTCAGATTTACAGATTTTTTTTTACACAAAAAAACAATTAGAGTAACACAAGTAAATTCTTACTTTTCACCTCTGGAAACAGATGTATTGAAAGTAAACTCCTGACTGTGTCTTGCATGTTAGCAAGCTAGCATTACCTGTCAAGTCTTCCACACAGATGAGGCATAAAGATAAAAAGGCAAAGGGGCTTGTAGCAGCGGTGCGCGAGTGGAGGGCGGAGCTGGACGGAACAAGCGGTAAGAAACACCTGGGGCTGATGAAACTAATCAGTGTGCTCTGTTTCAGTCTGGCGACGCTAATAAAGAGGAGAGAGACGCCAACCTCGGAGAGAGAGACACCAAGCAGAGAGATGAGTGGAAGGGTCGCCTGAAGGTGATTAAGTGCGGGCGGGCGCCAGTGAAAGACGTGTCGGCCGGCGAGTGAACTCGGGTGGACGTGGGAAAAGGCGTGCCATGAGGAAACTCGGGCGGGCGCTAAAGAGAGAAAGTGTGTTGATCCGCGAGTGAGACGAGCAGAAGCCGAAGAAGTGCGTTCCAATTTGCGAGGGACTGCCGGCTAACATCAAGATGGCAAGTCGCCCCGAATCGCGAGTGTGTGGGTGAGCCCTGGCGTGAGTACTGGAAAGGAAAGCGACAAGGTGAAAACGAAAGTGAATAAAGAAAGCTTTGCTTGGTGCACTATGGCTTGTCTATCTTTCTTCCAGTGCGATGCCAGTGAATTTGTTACTGTGGTGCCGAAACCCCGTGCTGGAAGAGGGGTATGGTGCCAGGGAGACTACGCCATGGGGGGAGCAGAACCAGGTCAATGAGGAGTGCTGCAGCCGCTGCAGTGCCAACTGCGTCCTGTGCGACGATATGGGACTGGCCGCGAAAACAGGCACTTCATCATCTGCCATGCCTCTCCAGAGAAGTCCAGATGGCAGTGTACCCAGGGACAGGCAGTTTCTCTCTCTTGCTCGCTCTCTCATACCCTTTCTCCTTTCCCCACCCGCATGCCTGCCCACCCGTTCCTTGGAATCAGGGAGCACTCTCCACCACCTTCTGCGTCTCATGCCGTGGGGGGGTCAGCTCAGGCGGGTCGGTTCCCTGGCCTGAGTCGGGCGTTGGGGGTATGTACCAAATAAAGAAAGCTGCTTGGTGAACTTTTGCCTGTCTATCTTTCTTCCAGTGCGGTAACAGTGAATTTGTTGCAGGGCTGTTTACTCGTTACATGTACATTACAACACAGTGAAATGCTTGTTTTCACATATACAAGCGTTGAACCCCTTGAACACTGGGTTAAGGGCCTTGCTCAAGGGCCTAAGAGTGGTAGCGTGGCGATTCATTATCACCCATCCTTATCCAGAGCGACTTACATTTATCTCATTCATACAGTTAAACAGCTATGGGGTATGCCCAGGGGCCCAGGAATGGCAGCTTAGTGTGACTGGGATTTAAACACATGACCTTCTGATCCAAAGTCCGATGCCTGAATCAATAAGCTACCACCTCCTAAAGCAATACTGGGGCTTGAACCCCGAACACCCGATCAGTTACCCAGAACCTTAATCACTCGGCAAAACACTTCCTCTAGGCGCAGTGTTAGCATAATCGAGCCGAAAAGGTCAGAAAGGTTACAATTTTCCTCAGACGCGTCAATACAAAGCTCTTTGAAATAAAATGACACCACATTTACACCTCAATTACCTATTGAACCCCTACCATACCAGATGTAGCCACTTGAATATTCAACCCCAACACTACTTGGAAATTCTCTACTACTTTCTAAATAATTGAATAGAGTGGTAGTTATCACATAATCGGCCTATTTATATGGATTTTCCCACCAACATGCAGCTAAAAGAAACCCACCCCTGAAGAACCTCAATCTCTTTAGATCTCAGGCTTATCCCAGCTCTCCCCATGCCTTATTAGCAACTTTTTTTAATGTCAACAGTGACATCCATATCACGATGCTTATTAACTAAGCAAGTAAATACTGCTGCTGTCGTAGGAGATTAGTGAGCCGTCAGTGCCTGTCAGCGCTAAGCTAGCAGAGCAAGCCCCATGAGAGCAGAGCTAGCACTTGATTCATATATAATCTCTATGAAAATGCTGCTGAGTGAGGGGGCCTGTCAGCTGTCTTGAACAAAAGGTATATTTTTCATAATCGCCAGTAAAGGATGTGCGCACAGGGTATTTAAAACATATCCGAAGCACTTTTCAAGCTGACATCCTCCTTTCTGCTGTCATGATAGCATGAAGTAAAGTCAACCTCCTCTGCCAGATTAACATTCAGAGAGATTTTACCACGTTTTTACCACCGTGTTTTCTAATTATATATTAAATCATATGCTTTGGTGTTCAAATACAATCTTTTGCTAGCAGATGTACTCCCCGAAAAAGTTTTGTTAGCAAACTGATAGCGGTAATTCACAAGAACTAGCAATTTTTTTTTTTTTTCTGCTGCAATGGGATTTGGTAGAGCTCTCAATCTACAACTTTCAGGCCTCTATTCTTACAGAGAACCACTGAACAATCAGTCAATACAAATTAGAAAATGCAAAAGTGTTATGTGCACTATTAAGGATCTGGTGGTTAGCATTGGAGATCTAGTGTGACTGCAGTGAGTCATAGGTCATGTGACTGAGTCTGTACCAGAAGTCGACCTATTTATCAGCGTTGCCGATTAAATGGCACGACAGTCGATTGCTGGAACTATCAGCAAAAATCGGCACCGATAGTTTTTCCGGGTTGTGTCAGTTTCTGTTTCTGGAGTGGCTGAGAATGTCTGCTGTCATTATACAGTACAAAAGCGGCCTCTAGAGGTAAATCACTGACACCACACTGTTTGTGCTGTTTGTTTTAACCTGCAAGACCCTCATTTACGTTAGTTCATAGTACATTAACTAAAGTTCACAGATAAAAATAAAATGAACTGAAATTAAAAATGTATTAGTTAAATGTTAAAATTAACAAACAAACAATAACCAATAACTAAAACATTTATTCACTTTGGTTAATAATGTTACAAATGAAATGTTACTGTAAAGCGTTGACATTTCACATCAATCCAGTATGTATATATACGGTCATGCTTAAAATGACCATTTTTAAATGTCTTTACAAAGGCCAAATGTATTTTTATTTTACATGGGGGTTGTTCTTTTTTTTTTAAATACAGTATCCATTTTAAAAACTATATGTTGATCGGTTATTGATTTTACATTTATTTGTATGTTTTATTTCCGTAATAAATTTAGTATTATTTTGTGCTATTTTACATTTTTTTTTTTACTCGGTTATCGGCAAATAAAATCCAAACTAGCTATCGGTAAAATCCTCGGTTCAACCTCTACTCTGTACATCCACGTTTGACTAAGGATTTTGGAAAATGCCTCAGGATATTTATTCTTTTTCATGTAGTAAGTTTTGCGTACGTCATGCAGATTTGAGAACGATAAAACAGTGACCTTCGACCTAAGAAACCATTTCCTGTCACTTGCATGAAGTAGGAATTGGAGTTCGTATGTAGTTTATTGTCTACCAAGACAAGACAGAGCAACTGTGGTTATATGTGTGTGTGTGTGTGTGTGTGTGTGTGTGTGTGTGTGAAACAGAAATCACTCACACCCTGGATTTTCCCCCAAATACAGAGTTTATGATTTTCTATTATAGCACTGTACAAGAATGCATGACACAGCCGATGCTGTAACAAACCCCTCCCTGTTATGACAGCCATGCAGCTCCTTTACAAACTGCTCGCGCTCACACACACACACTCCGAAGCCTGCCGACTGTAATTAAACATAAAATCCTGATTATTATTACATTTCTGCAAGAAGGTAATGCTTAGGTGCTATGTGTCATGCTCATGTGGGTGTAACAGTGCACCCTGCTGCCAGATCTTATTATATCCCTCATTTCCTACGAACCACAAAACTGAAAATCAACACCCATGATGAAGAATGTGAAAGAATGAAAAGCAAATAATGTCTGAGTGTAAAACAATACGAATTGGTGTACTGGTAGTTTTGTTCCCAGCACCACCAAGCTGCCACCTTTGAGCAAGGCACTTAACCCTCACCTGCTGAATAATGTATAGAAGGTGCAGTAGGTAATAATATATGGTGTATATAGTAATACTAGAAGATAACATGCTCAAATGACATAATATGTAAATGTACAAGTATGAATGTATGTATTTATACAGTACATACACAAAAAGTGAATAGAGTATACACAGAAGTGCACAGAAAGTGACAATGCATCAGCTGTTCAGTACAGTAACAGCCACAGGAAAAATCTCTATATCTTTACTGTCAGCTAAACGCTGGAAAGCTGAAGGGTCCAGACAACCAGAATCACTTTTTTTGGTAATATTCCAAAGTCTAAAGGTGATAAAAGGTGATCATTAAAACCTTAGGCTGAATTTTTACTTACAATTTCCATTGTTTATACCACAGAGAAATTCTTTTCAATTATTTTAGATTGAAGTATAAACTAAACCAAACTATAATGAATTTATATCCTGTGTCCAGATAAAGATACGTCCCCTTTAGAGTCTGGTTCCTCTCAAGGTTTCTTGAGACTCAGGTTTTTCCCCCTCTCATTCCCATGATGTAGGGTTTATTCATTACAGATATAATAACAGGGATAAACATATGAATAAAATCTATATTCTATATACAATATATTGCCAAAAGTATTAGGTCACCTGACCTTTCTGGTATATGTGGATCTTTTCCAAACTGTTACCACAAAGCTGGAGGCACACAATCATACAGGATATCTTTAGATGAGCTCTAATAACATTCTGCATTCACTTGAACTTAGAAACCCAAACCTGCTCCAGCATGGCAATGCCCCTGTGCACACAGTGAGCTCCTTGAAGATCTGGTTTAAATGCTTTGGAGAGGAAGATCTTGAGTGGCCTGCTAGAGCTCTGATCTCAACCACTTCTGAACACCTTTGGGATGAATGTGAATGCTGACTGCACCCCAGGTCTCCTCACCTACATCAGTACCTGCCTCTTGTAACACCCTTAAGGCTGATGAACACAATATATATATATATTCTTTTAGAACTGGTTGGTTCAGCTGTTCATGGCTTGGACACTTGTTTTGGCAGCAACTCTGTTTCCTCTGACCCATAAAACTGTATAAAGTCAACACCCAAAACAAAAAAAACTGGTGAAAAAAAAAAAAAAGTTTTAGTTTTGCATGCTGAATCAAAATGTCGCTAACAAGTATTATTAAAAAAAAAGTCCTTAAACCACATCCAGTGATTCACTGATGTCACACATACATGCTGATGTAATCTGTAAAGAACAAAACTTTCACGTGAGCTGAACGCTCCTAACTTTGAAGAGTTAGACAACAGGAATACACTTCGAGGTGTGAAAAACCCAAAAAGCTGCGTTTTTACTTTCAACTTTTTTCACTTTTTCATTGGTAACACCACATAGCTCTTTTCTGATTGGCCAGGCTGTAGAGACTGAATAATTTTACCACAGAATGCTTACATTCTCAAATCTGATTGGCCAGAACAATGGTTTTGGCAGTAACATGCACATATTAATGGCATATAGTTTTTCTAAAGCAACAGTTTGTACACAGGAATTTGTTCAGCCTCACTTAATCTGATCCTCCCCATAAATGGATTGAAAAACCTTCGCTATGTTTGAGTTTCTGTTTGGTAGAAGTTTGTTCAACACTCATGAAAGTTTAGTCTTATTACCCATTGGAATGTCTTCAGAACTTTCTGGTTTCTTGGCAGACAAAACAATTGTTTGCTTATTTACTTCATGAGAGAGAAAAAAGAGAAAGAATATTGAAGTAACATTTTTTTAGCTGAGAACAGACTCACATTCCAGAACATTATACAACTATATACACCACTATAAAGAGATAAAATATCATTGATTAAAATTGTTGGCAAGTTGGTATAAAGAAAATAAACCCTTTATGTCGGAATAAAAACTGTATAAAGTAACATCCTTCATTTATTTCCTATAAAAGCAGGTCCCCAAGTGTTTGATTTTTCACAAAAGTCTGGGAAGCAATAGACAATGGTGTTTGAAGCATGTATTATAAACGATTAGCATGAGATAGATTTAGCTCTCATACAAAAATAATGACACCAGGCACTGGACATGAATGATTATATTTGAAAGAAGTGCTCATGAAAGCACACACACTCTGTGGTGTAATAAACCAGCGCTCCTCGTCCCCCACTCCTGGCTCTCTGGAGGCGACTCAACAGGAAATGTTCTCTCAGGTCAACGGTCCTGATGATTTACTCTGTCAGAACTGTTTACAGCAGAACAAGCAAGACCAGGTGACCTGAGCGCATAAAATGGGAACCATACAGCGTTTGCATGTCTCATTCAAATGGGTTTTGAAAGAGTTTTGAACCTTCTTCCCTGTGTGTGTAAACAAAAATAATGGCTCCTATTAAACGTTTTGGGTTTTTAATTTTATTAAAGTGATTTTAAACAGAACTATAACAGTCTGGATTTCACTGCTTTAGTTTAGCCCTGAAGGGATGAGGGTTGTTTTGGCAGCAAGTAAAGGAAGCTCAGCATTGTGCCAAATTAATACACGTATCAAGTTGTTCATCATCATAGTCAAACTTGGTTATGTGGAGTGACATTGCTATCGGGCAAAATCCTGGAAATGTAGTTCTCAATATACTAATTTATACTTTTTTTTCCCAGGTTGCTCCTGTTAGCAGACGCCACAGCAGATCATCCGTCTCTAAACTCCGTCCTCTACATTTGCCTCTTTCAAACAAACCACCTGTCTTCCCTCACCACATCCATAAACCTCCTCATTGGTCTTCTACTTTGTCTCCATCCTCAGGATCTCAATCAAACCTTTCTCAAATTGGTCTCCAAAACATACTACCTGTGCGGTCCCTCTAATAAACTCATTAATAGTCCTGTATTATGAAGAAGAAAATGAGAAACAAGAGACAAAAATGGAAATGAGCTGAAGGCCACTGTCAATGAGACCTGGTCTTCCATACCAGCTCAGCAGTGCCCCAGACTCATCCCCTCCATGCCACGCCCAATTGAGGCAGTAATTAAAGCCAAAGGAGCCCCGACCAAGTATTAAGTACATGTACAGTAAATGAACATACTTTCCAGAAGGCCAACAATTCACTACAAATGTTTTTTTTGATTGGTCTTATGAAGTATTCTCATTTTTTGAGAATTGTGGATTGGTGTATTTTGTGTTAAATGTGAGCCAAAATAATCACAATGAAAAGAAATATGAAATATGAAAAGTGTGATAAATCTTTATAATATACAAGTTATTTTTTGTATTGAATTACTAAAATAAATCAACTTTTTTTTGATATTCTAATTTATTGAGATGCACATATACACATACACATACATAACTGGCTATGGATAAGTTGTGCACTGCTCAGGTGTCCACATACTTTTGCTCATAGTGTGTGTGAGTGAACACCTCGTTCCTGTTATGATAAGCTCCACTCTTCTGTGAAGGCTTTCCACATGTTTTAGAGGGAGACTGTGGGGATTAGTGTTCATTAAACTACAAGAGCATGAGTTAGATCAGACAGTGATGCTGGAGTAGGTGACGCTTCAGTTCTTCCACTTTAACACCCTGGCTTTGTGCACAGCAGCATTGTCATGTTGGATCAGGTTTTGGTCTCTTAGTTAATTGCCCACACCAGGCACATGACGCAAACTCAGCATGTCAGTACAAATAGAAATACTGAATATTAATTATGAAGATTTTTTTCTTTTTCTTTAAGAAGCAAATATTGGACAGGTTTCACTTGCAATTTCTAATGCAATATTTTTACTGCGATATTTTTTTAATCTTATTTTATATTTAGAGTTCCTTTTATTTGATGCACAATGTTCCAAAGCAGCCAATCAGGTTTCTGATTGACTGCAAGTGGTATAAAAATCTTGAATCTTAACTGTGAGAATGAAATGTAATGTATATGTTTAGATAATCAGCAAAAAAAAAAAATATGAGATGAAATATTATGATAGAAAAAACTGCTCGGTTGTTTTATGGGTGACAATCAAATATACTGTACTAATCACTATAATTATGTTTCAGATGTTGCCTTTCATCGCAGCTGTTTGCTTGAGCTTTCAGGAAACAAGTCTGCTGTGCGATGACTTGACGCCAAGTGTTAATCCGGATCACGATGTCTAGAGCGACTAGAACTCGGAGGAGTTCCAAGCATGCAGTCATTATGATGATCGGAGGTTAATTATGTATAAATAGCACTGTGACAGCAACCAGTCTTACAATTTAGTATAAATGTTAGGGTTTACAGAGCGGACGCTTACCTTTTTAAGCCATGAGAAATGTTTGTAGTAGTCAATATCCTGCTCCATGCTGAAGGCCCATGTCTGCTCATTGGTGTGTATGTGCATGTGTGTGTATGGGAGAAAGAGGAGAATTAGCCGGCTGGGGTCTTAGGGCTTACTACAAGGCTGATGGTTGCATGCTTTATAAAGCTTTCCTCCCTCCCTCCTACTCTCCTTATCCTCCTCCTCCTCTTCCTTTCTTCCTACTCCTCCTCTTCATTCCAGCTGCTGAAGCCTAGAGCTTCTGATACGCTACAGCGACCGCTTTCTACCCCCAAAAGCCCCACATTTGCTGTTAACCCAGTCACGCAATACGGCAACGCGCGTGTGTGTGTGTGTGTGTGTGTGTGCATTTCACTGTTCCTGGTTTTAGCACACAAACACTTTCTTACAGCTGTAAAAACAGAGTTTACAGTTTCACACTCACACAGTTTTATTTTTCTGACTGCGCCTGGTTTTCCCCCTCGTCGTCACTAAATTGTTGCAACTCAAATTAAAACAAAACGCAACCCTGATGCGTTTATTCCAGGACAAGACGTGATAAAAACCCCACGCGTACACACACACACACACACACACACACACACACACACACACACACACACACACACACACACATGTAAACGCGTATAGTATGCACATTATCGCTGTCTCGACAGACTGGAAGTGATTATGGTGAATCTCTTGTTTCCTGCCGAAGACTCCCCGCTCTCGCAATCTCGGCATCAGCAAACAGAATCGACACCCGCCCGTGTTTCACACCCGAACCGCTCGATTACAAACAGTCCGGCTAAATAAATGCAATAAACACCAAACAAGGGAATGCACTTAGCATTAGAACACAGCTTGATTGAGGGGAAGAGATTATAGTTATATATATTATATATTATAGTTATATAAGTATAAAGGAAATGTTCCTGGGCACCTGGGAAGTGCAGATATAACAGAGCTTCTGATCAAGTTTCCCATTGCAGAATGGGAACAAAGAGAAGAGAAGAGAGAGAGAGAGAAGAGAGAGAGAGAGAGAGAGAAGAGAAGAGAGAGAAAAATAGAGAAGAAAAGACAAAAGAGTAGAGAGGAAGAACAAAGAGAAGAGAAGCGAAGAGAAGAAAAGAGAGGCGAAGAGAAGAGAAGAGAAAAGAGTAGAGAGGAAGAACAAAAGAAGAGAGAGAGAAGAAAAGACAAGACATGAGAAGAGAGAAAAAGTTAAGAAGAAAAGACAAAGAGAAAGAGAAGAGAAGAGAAGAGAGAGAAGAGAAGAGAGAAGAGAAAAAGTAGAGAAGAAAAGACAAAAACAGAAAGGAAGAAATGAAGAAAAGAGAAGAGAAGAGAAGAAGAGAAGAGAGAGAGAGAGAGAAGAAAAGACAAAAACAGAAAGGAAGAAAAGAAGAAAAGAGAAGAGAAGAGAAGAGAAGAGAAGAAGAGAAGAGAAGAGAAGAGAAGAGAAGAGAAGAGAAGAGAAGAGAAGAGAAGAGAAAAGAAGAGATGTGATCAGGTTGAGTGCCAGTCTGAGTCTAGTCTCTAGTCTTCCTTCTCTCTCTCATCTCCCCTGTTTGGGTCATTTCCTGTTTGGGTGAGGAAACACAGGGTGTGTGTGTGTGTGTGTGTGTGTGTGTGTGTGTGTGTGTGTGTGTGTGTGTGTGTGTGTAAATGCACAGTTGAGGCTGCTAGAATTGGACTGCTAGCATTAAAAGGACGGCTGTTCCTGCCTTTTACAGCAAGAGTCAGTCCAACTTCAAACTCCAGGAGGTGGATCTTAGGAAGCAGAATGATGCCAAACTGGGACAAAAGTGTTTCCTGTTGTCCAAGATGGCTGCTCTCTTACACTTAAACATTCAGAACTTTGTCCAGAACGGCATCATTGATGGATGGATAGATAGATGGATGGATGGATGGATGGATGGATGGATGGATAGATGAAATGATTGATAGATGGATGGATGAATGGATAGTTGAATGTTATACATTTCTGTTGTCCAAGATGGCTGCCCAAAACAGCATCAGTGATGAAATCAATGAATGGATGAAATCAATGGATAGATAGATAGATAGATAGATAGATAGATAGATAGATAGATAGATAGATAGATAGATAGATAGATAGATAGATAGATAGATAGATAGATAGATAGATAGATAGATGTGTTGATTTTCTGTAAATTTGCCATTTACTGAAGTCTGTGAATTTTTATTTTCAAACCTGAAATAATTTCTGAAGCTTTCTAATTGGTTCACTGGTTCTACTGGCAGGACCAATAGAATGTAAGCTCCACCCACTACAATGCAGCACAATCCAATGAAATCCGACATATAATTACTTTGGAAAAAGAGGCAAGCATCAGACATTTCATATGCCCTAATATCTGTATTACTGGTGTATATTTGGCAGGAATGCCATTTTTTGGCTGTCAGAATTGCAGATTTTTAATTGGTCTACTGGTTTATGTTAGCCCCGCCCACCAGCCTACTAACATAAACACAGCCAGCTGAGTTGAAATCTCCAAACCCCCAAACTTACGAAGAAACTCTTCTAATAATAAAAATTGAAAAGAAACAAACGACACTGTAGAAAACTGAGCCAAAATCTGTAATGCACAAACCCGAGTTGGGATGTCAGCCATGGACTTACCCCTGAGTCCCGGTAATCCTTCGAGATGTTGCCGAATGAGGACAAAGCGTGAGGGAACGCGACAGACAGAGAACCGAAAGAGTGAAAAAGAAGAAAAGGAGAAAGAGCAGAGAAGAAAGAAGGAGGCAGGAAGTTAAGCACAGCCTCAACCCGAATCTCGGAGGAGCATCCAAACTCTTTTAAAGACGTCCAGATTAAACACACGCGCAGCTGAAAAACAGGCTGCAATCCACAGAAGAACAAACACACGATCCTGTTCTCACATCTGAACACTTGCTCGACTTACACTGTTAAGAAACACATTCACACTGTTATAGAAACACCTAAAATGATTTCATGGAGCTCAAATAATAAAAGACACCCTTGCTGTAACGACGTGCATATGGACACGCAGGAAGCTCATTCGAGTGTCGTTCATCTGTGAAGGCTTTTTTTCACCAAACTCCTTCTACTTAAAAAAAATCTAGCGATGAAATACATGTACAAAAGTTTGTGGACATCTGACCATAAAATTCCTGCTTTTTGAGCAGCCCATCTCACATTTAGTCCCTATTATATATATATATATATATATATATATATATATATATATATATATATATATATATATATATATACTTTTTTTTTTTTACTTTTTTATATACTTAAAACATACACAACAATACCATTGGTATAAAAAAAGAACTAGAATTAGCACAGTGTCACCGTGTCCACTTACTCCGTACCGGAAACACGATTTGTTCAGCTTGAATTCTGAATCCAGAGCGCTAGTGTTAGCCGCTAGCGCATTTCTGGTTAGCGACAACGCTAGCGCTATTGATTCTTTTGAGTTTTATGTACAGCTTCAATCATTTCTCCCAAAAACAGAAAATCCTCACAATTCCACATATCGAGGGAGTAAATGAATGAAGGATGGAAGGAATGAAGACATTTGTCAAAGTAAGTCTGCTGAAAATAAGTAGAACAGTTAAGCAGAAGATATCTTGATAAAATTCAATATTGAATGTAAAACACACACACACACACACACACACACACACACACACACACACACACACACACACACTTACATACACATCTGTATTAACAAAAAGTGTATTATATATTATAAAAATATTATAACATTATTTTATATATTATTTAATTAATCTTTAAACCTATTTCTGGTCAAAATATTTCAGAAGTAGATTTCAAGCTTGATTGGTTTAATGATGGTATATTTGATTTACTGAAATCTTACAATAGAAAAAGTAAATATAATTGACATGATACTTACTAAATACTAGCATACTCGCTAAAATGCCAATTTGTTGCAGTGTGAACAGTGTTTTCTATATTAAATTACTATTATAGACATTATATGATTGAGTTATTAATGGAATTATTATACATTATAAAAAGGCAATAGCAGCCATTTTTAAGAATTGAACTAAGCACAAGAACAGCTCATTTCAGCGAACACTAAGCACGGAGACAGTAGTGATGTCCGGTTCGTGAACGAATCGTTCATTTGAACCGTTTCTTTCCGACACGTCCGACATACTACTGATATCAACGAATTGTTGATACTGAGCATGCGCGACCTACCGAGCAGTACGCGTGCTGTCTGACATTAATACACACACACACACACACACACACACACACACACACACACTTACACTTTTTGGACTCTGAATCAGATGCGTTCGACATACTGTAAAGGCTGATGCTGCGCTGCTGATATATGAGCACAGGTGAACTGAGGACTTAAATAAAAAGTACGTTTATTTACTAACAACT
This sequence comes from Silurus meridionalis, assembly GCF_014805685.1. Classification (NCBI taxonomy): domain Eukaryota; kingdom Metazoa; phylum Chordata; class Actinopteri; order Siluriformes; family Siluridae; genus Silurus; species Silurus meridionalis. The sequence continues at coordinate 25,162,807 of NC_060888.1, read as the reverse complement.
TAAAACGTCAACGTTTTGCACATCAGTGCCTGTATTGGGTGATTTAGTGCTAAACGTAAATGTAAGGAACATTTCTAAGATGATGATGATGATTTAATTTAAACAGATAAGCTACATGCCCTCATGCAATAGACATGACTTTATTTAAATGTGTTTAGTGTGTATGTTCATCCGCCGAGATGAGATTTGGATATGCATGACGTCATGGCGTAAGGACGTAAAAGAACTGGTGAACCGTTTTTGAACCGGTTCTTTAAAACGAACTGTCCGAAAGAACTGATTCACAAAAGAGAATTGGACTTCCCATCACTAGGAGACAGACGTTTCCTTCACTTTGATGACATGGCATCTCAAGTTATGGTACACCATTTCATGCCACCTTGTGGTTGTTTGTTATAACTACACCATCCTGAAACTGACATGTCCATGTTGCTATAAAAAAAAGAACTCCCCAATCACACCCAAACCCATAACGTATTCTTTAGTGCACTTTTTACTACTGAAAGGCCAAGCCCTTCATTGTACCTGCTGTTCTAGTTTTAACTTTGATCCCATCTTCAGGTTTTGTAATTGCAGTTTGCCTACTTGATCGTCGTTTTCGACCTGTTCAACATCCGTCTTGTGCACACATTGGGCCAACCGCAACCCAGCACTGAATCTGGCTGCTGTATCTGTGTTTCCTGATGTATGAAGCTGTGCCTGATGTGTACGCTTAGACATACCAGGCCAGTTTCCAGCCACTGGAAGAGGGTCTGAGCGGTGGAGGTGGGCAGCTGTGAGCGCAGAGTATCTCGACCTTCTCCACCATAAATCTCCAGAGCTAAACGCAGCTCCTCTGCTAACTGTAGCACCGGCAGTGAGTCCACGCTAACCGGAGAACCCAGATCCGGCAGCCCGTTAGTGAACTCCGCCATCACCTTAGAGCCTGCAAAAAGAGGCAGAGATGCGCCCTCCATTACTTTCATGTATATTAGACTTCATTTCTAATATTTATAAAAACAATACTCAAAGGAACTAGAAATTTTTCAAAATGGCCACCAATTTGGGGCGTGACGTGTCTCAGCCAAAGCCCTATTCAATTTATAAGTACAGTTAAAAAGGTGTCATTTAGCAAAAAAAGGTCAGTAAATGATAGTCACTGGATTGTTCACTGGAACATACAATATCCAGAAGCATTCACATGAAAATGGAAGCAAACTCTTTTAGACACAGTGCAACATTATTATCAAAAATAGAAATTAATATGAAGTGAAGTAAATGACTTTTCATCCATGGAGCATAGAAAAATGGCTGCCGTTCCCCAAACACCAGAGCAAATCACTACAATTGAAGCCTTGACGTGTGTTTGGCAACTGCTGAGCCACTCGAGGAGGTTCAAAATGACAGAAAACTGGACCAATTAGGAAAATGTTGTGTTGGATTTTCTGAATTATTTTCAGCGTTCTCTGTCTTTTTTTTTTCTTAGAGTAAGAATTGATTTTGACTAAGTAGCACAAAAAAGGACAAAGGACAAATGCATACTGAATGTTGTTATACTTTTTTATTATAGAAAGCGATTCACCAGTAGTCATTTAAAAGAAGACATGCTTGCTAATTCCTTAAAGTAGTTTTCTGTAAAAAAACAAAAAAACAAAAAAACACAATAAACTCCTGAAGTTGAAAAAGAAAAGATCCAGCAAAATAAAGCACATCAAGTCAAGAGGCTTCAAGTTCACATCAAAAACTGGAAAGAACATTGAACATTTTACAAATCTGGGACAAACCTCCAGTAAAAAAAGCACTGGGTGAAAAAAAAAAAAAAAACACCCAGTGAAAAGAAACCCAAAAATCAAACAGTGAAAAAAACCAACAGTGAAAAAACAACAAACAGAATATACCAAGTGAAAAAGGCAAAAATCCAGTGGAAAAATAAATAAATAAAATCACCTAGTGGAAAAAACTCCTAAAAATCTCCAGTGAAAAAAAAGCATCAGGTGAAAAAACAACAAAAATAGAACACCTGGTAAAAAAAAAAAAAAACATGCAGTAAAAAATTTGAAAAAAAATAAATAAAAAATACACCAAAAATGAAAATTTCCCGTGGAAAAAAAAAACCACCCAGTGAAATTATCTAACAAAAACACCCAGTGAAAAAAAACACCTGGAAAAACACCCAGTAAAAACAAACAACAACAACAAAAAAAAAAAAAACCCAGTGACAAATAAAACATCCAGTAAAAACATGCAGTAGAAAAAAACCCAGTAAAAAAACCCTAACACCATACACTCAATAAAAATCAAAACAAAAACACCAAGTGAAAAAGGCAAAAAATCTAGTGGAAAGTGAATAAAAAATATATAAATAAAAACACCCAGTGAAAAATCTAACAAAACACACCCCCAAAAAAAAAAAAAACAAGCAGTGGAAAAACTAAAAGAAAAAAAAAAAAGAAAAAAAAAACCTTGAGCTGACAGTAGTGAGTCCAAAATGAACTTCAAAATAAGCACTCTTTACAAACATGGCAAACAGGAAAACATCTCAAAAAGGGGGAGGGGCTACAACAACACACAACACACAAAATACCACATTGAGTTCCATTCCTGCCAGTCAACAAACAGGAATCTGAGGGAAAAGATCTCTTTATCAATATACCAGTTGGAAATTATTCACATTGAACAACTTTATTTAATTTGCAATAGTGAGAAGGATGAGCATTAACCAAAAGTCACAGAATTAAGGGAAAAGAGATTGAGAGAGAGAGAGAGAGAGAGAGAGAGAGAGAGAGAGAGAGAGAGATAGATCCTGGGGTTGTATTCTAGCCTTGTTTTCCTGGGACTGCCTCCAGATCCAATGGAATAGTTATTTATTTAAACAGATGTGCACATTTTTTTTGACCATCCCATAATATCTTTCAGTCAGTTTTATGTAGCAGTCTTAATTGGCGGATTAATTGTCCTCCTATAAAACAGGCAGGAAGGCAGTTTCACGTGCCAGATTTCCCATCACCCCATTAGCTCACCACATACGGCCACGTTTCAGCTCCAACACATTTTCCTCATCTCCAACCGTCTCCAGCTGGATCCTATAGAGTGAAGCTAGTGCAGCGCTTAAACATCTGGATGCTATAAAACCACAGTAACGCAGCACGGAGAAACACCGCGACTCAACTGTTCCTTTCGCAGGAGCCAGAGACAATCAGGTACAAACGCTCAGGGAGCTGGGAGGAGGCCACTACGATCTCCTCGCATCAGGAGCTACGCTGAATAGATTTCAGTTTATGTTAATGTAAACAGGAACACTGAGGCATTGTGGGAAAGGCGCTGATTAATGGGGTGGGGTGGGGTTTTTGCTAATTAGTAAAACTATGTAGACTAGAAGTGAAACAATGAAATAAAAATGTTTGGTAGAATTTTGTGATACATATTTACATTTAATTGTATAGTATTTGGGAAGTGTTTGTTTTATTGTGAATAGAATATGAATTGATGAATTTTGCAAATCATTGTTTTTATGTCATACATTTTTTGGAATTGGGATTGTAAGGGAAAAAATGCTATTTGGAAAAAAATGTTAAAAGATGAGAACCTGCTTCATGTCTCACATTAGAGGTCACTGTGAAGCTGTGTTAGGCAGTGAACTCTATTGTACAATGAATCAAATTGTTTTCGATTGTACTAAAAAAAACTACAACTTCAAAAATAAAACTACACTAGTTAGTAGTTACAAGCAAAAATATTTTTGCAGTTCACAATCAAGTTACATTTTCGGCCTTTCATAGCAAAAAGTTCGGGCACCTCCGTTTTCACTCATATTACACGCATTTATTAAGACAGCTTAGCGCGTTTGACTTGAACCAGAATGGTGTTAGTTCAAATCCCATCCCCACCAAGTTGCTGGACACTAATGCAAGATACTTAACCTCACCTGCTTAGTGTCTAATTGAGATAATTGTATGTTGGAGAGGGGTGTGTCCCAAAATTGCTGGGATTTTTCTTTAATTTATGATTTGATTTAAAACCAGAAGTACTTTTAGAGCAGTTAAAAAAATGACCACAATTTTCTTTAATCAGAATCAAGAAATCTACAAATGAATAAAAGTCAGATTTCAAAACTACCAGAATATTATAAATGTTCTGATTCTTTTAGACCTGGGTGTTTTAAATGTTCATAGCCAATTTGTTCGCATTTCTACACACAACGCTACAGCGTCTTAAAAAATCTATCATATTGCATATCATTTTGTTGCATTTTTGTCTATCACCAGTAGGTGGTGGTATTTAAAAAAAATCTCTCACAATTGCCTCAAGTCAACTATTATTAAAACATTTCCAGAACTTCAGATTTGTATCTTATCTGCCTTGTGACTAACACAAAGACTTGTGTCAATAATCACCTCAATGCCTTATAACTATACAGGATATTCAGTGTTGTAGAAGAAATTCTCTAAATCCCAAAAGATTTTCCAGCTCGAACCTCATGGTCTCAGAAAAGCTTTTGTTTAATTTTTGCTCATTTGCTGACCAATGATTTGCTGTTTACTCAAAGATTAGTTAAAGATTCGATGTTTTGATAGGAGGAGCCTGATTCGATCATCAATCTCACAGTTGAATCTTCTCAGACTCGTTATAAAACGAGGATCGTGCCATTTTGGTTATATGGGGTGCTCAGTGTCTGATTTCACATAGAACATATATGATATGCATAAAGCATATATGTAAATTTGACATTTGAAAATATGTCTCCGGCATTGTTCAGAGGGCCGTTCCAAAAACGGGCCAGGTGGTATTTGGCCCACGGGCTGCAGTTTGAGGACCCCTGGTTTAGACTATTAGAAGCTTCATATATTTTTACCCAGTAGTATATATGGGTATATACTGTATATGGGAATTAAGGTACAATTTATGGTCCTGCATGTGGGTTACATAGACGCTACGAAGATGCCGTGTTCCTGTCATAAGTCATGTGTCCGTCGGCAGCGTTGCCCTTCCACAGTCATGCCTTCTGACATTTAACAACAAGCAAACAGACACAGTCTTTTGTCATAGCGACAGCTGTATGGTGACCTTGAGTTGCGTAACTCGGGGCATGTGTTGTGTTTACGTGTGTATCTGACTTTTCATTGCAAACTTGCTGACACACACACACACACACACACACACACACACACACACACACACACACAAATCCGTCTCTCACTTGTCAACTGGCTTTATTAAACATTCGTCCTCTATTAGTTCAATCATGCTGACAACTGCTGAGTTTGCTAGAGGACACACACACACACACACACACACACACGCATGCCAATTAACCTCCTTTCCTTGGCATAAAAACCTCAAACCAAAACTTAAAAATGTAAAAGAAACGTGTATTATCGTACAAAATCTTAATTGAGGGACAAAACAAGCCACTGGGATTTCCCCCAATGCTAATTCACAGGCCATGTCCCTGCTGCCCAGGACAAACCTTCCAGCCAAACCCTTCAGCTCTCGCATTGAAGGTTAATCTAGCTAAATAGCTAATAGTATCCAAAAGCAAACAGAACGTACTTACTAACAAGTAATCGTTTTCTGAGGGTTATCAAAACAATTTTTATTATTGAACTTTAGTCTTCTAGGATTGGGTTGTCAAGGGTCTATGTATAAATATAAAATATATAAAATATATATATAAAATATATATATATATATATATATATATATATATATATATATATATATATATATATATTTTAAACTATGGTAATAAGAAATCACCTCAAATCACAAGATGTAAAGGCATGACTAGCTTTATAAAACTATATTTGAAAGCACTTGATGACCCTAATGAGCATGGGTTCCTCTCTTGGTTTCTTCCTCATACCTTCTTAGGGAGTTTTTTTTTTACCTCAGAACTGTCACCACTCATTAGAGATAAACTAATAGGGGTAATGACTTAAATATAGGTAATTAGGAACTTAAACTTGCTTGTACTCCACTGCTCATACCAAACCAGTTCTTGCATCAAGTCTGTAGGATATACAGTATCGCAAATTTACCTGCGATGATGTCATCCATTTGCTCCAAAGCAGCCTCCAACATGTGACTCGCATCAGACGCCATGTTGCCGCATGGGACGTGCTGTTCGGCTGAAGTCTGAGAACATAAAAGAGGAGAAAAGTTTAATGTGATGTGTGTGTGTGTGTGTGTGTATATATATTTAACAAAATTGAATACACAGTCATACAGTACAGCATATAGTCATTATTGTCTTCATAACTGGCAACAAAATTGAGTACACCCTAAGTGATAACAGCTGTACATCGTGTAACCATGACCACTGTATGTTTAACATGGCACCTCATGGTAAAGACTCTCTGAGGATTTAAGAATTAGAGTGTTTCTCTCCACAAAGATGAACGAGGCTAAAAGAAGATCAGTAACCTCCTGAAGCTAAGTCACAGTACAGTGGCCAGGGTTATACAGAGGTTTTCCCAGACGGGTTCCACTCGGAACAGACCTCACAAGGGTCCATTAAAGAAGTTGAGTCCTGGTGCAGAAGCTGCTTCAGAAAACAGATACACTGTACACCTCAACTAAGATGGTGAGGTGAGGAGTAGCAATAAAATTGTGTTTTGCCTACAGTCAAGCATGGTGGTGGTATGCAAGTGTGTGTTGTCTATTATGTACATCTGAAGAAACCCCTTATATTTTCAATCTTGAATAGCTTTCTTTCTTGCTTTGTCCTTTATCTCCATCCCTCCATCTCTCCCTTACTTTGCATATCTCTCAGCAGTGCAGGAACCTGAAATTAATTAGGCCTGTCAGGGTCGGGTTTCAAGCCTTTGTCATCCTGCCTCATGGCACATGGTCTCACACACACACACACACACACACACACACACAGACAAAACCACAAACGGAAACACTTTCTACAGCCAGTGTTTACTCCAAGGATGTGGTGACGGATATGTAGATAGATTTGCAGAGCAGGAGAACATAATGTTTAACAAATAAATGTTTAACCAATAAACTAGTGCAGATAAAATACACCGATACATCCAGAGCGGAATTCGACACGAAACACAAGTGTGGATGAAACTCTGATCTGCAATACTGATGAAAGAGGATTTTTTAACTTCTGCGATATACACTGACGCAGAATGAAATCTGGGGTCAGAGCGGTAGGGTCAGCCATGATACAGCAGCCCTGTAGCAGAGAAGGTTTGGGGCCTTGCTCAAGGGTTCAACAGTGTCAGCTTGGCAGGGCTGGGGCTTGAACCTCTGACCTTCCGATCAGTAACCCAGACCTTGTTGCTCTTAATAATCTGAATTAAACTCTGTCTCAGAGACTCCAATTCAAACTCAGTCATAGGCGTCTAGTGAAATGCCTTTAATGACATGTACATTTAAATCTACAACATTTCTCAGATGCCCTTATTCAAAAATGCTTTGATGTCTCTAACAAATGAAGCCATTCTAATTTCAAGCCATTAGGATGCAAAGTAAGAAAGCAATCCGTCTAAAACTTTGTTGGGAGCAAAACATGTGCTAATGTAAGTATTGCTGAAAGAGGAGGGTCTTTAGACATTGTTTGAAGATTGCTAGAGACTGTTCAGACATCAAGTGGAAGTTTATTCCTCCACCAAGGGTTCAGAACAAGAAGAGTCTTGAAGCATGTCTTACTTGTTTTTTGAGAGATAATGGAACCAGTCAACCAGTTATTAATCAGTTAATGCCTGGGGCATTAAATAGAATTCAAGTCACACACTTACTGACCAAAATTAATGGCACCCTAGACAAGAAAATGGCATGCTTCATTAGCACACTGTCCACATTAAAGAATATAAGGGTGTGTAGACAATGTGTCATGTTTTGATGAACAACAGAAAAAGTTAAAATGACAACTTTGGCATATTACACATAATGGTTTTAGCATCACGCTTTCATAAGAGCTGATTTAAAAAAATCTGATAACTTGCTCAAGATTGATCAGAAATACTGTATGATTTGAGTTACATATTATGGTCAAGTAAACCAAAATTACACTTCTCTGATGAACCACAAACTCATTACCATGTTTTTGCGGTTGACATATAGGCTCTAACAGACGGACTTGTGTATCGTCATCATAAGATCCAAAAATCTAAATTTAAACCATCAGGGATCATCTGTATATATGAATATATAGTAAATACAGTTTATCATATTATTCAGACCTAGTCTAAAAGTATTCTGACACATCACTGAAAATGGCTCAATGATGTTACACTTGTTCCCTAAAAGTTGCCCCCTACATGCTTGTTGAACTTTCCACTCCCTGTTTTCTGTTACAACAAACTCCATTGTTCAGGGATATCTTTCCATTTTGTTTTGGGGCGCGGCCGTGGGCATTTATGTTCATTCAGTTAGAGCATTAGGGAGATCAGGCATTAAGGTGAGTAGGTTCCTGTTCCAACGGTGTTCAACGTGGTTGAGGAGGACGAGTCTTTTTGCAAGACGCTTCAACCTTCATGGAGCTGGAACAATGTTTGAGTCTCTTAGTTCCTCCTAAAGTATAAAAAATGCATTCTATACAATTGTGTGCTTCTGGGAAAAAACACGTGTGTGATGGTCAGCAGTGGACATACGTTTAACCATATAGTGTAAAAATTGCTGTACATTAGTGATCAATAAGGTTCAGGTAAATCCATAGAGTGTACATATATCCGTACTTATATAAAAATTAATTCATTGTATTAGCTACTGCATTTTCTCATAGAGGGGTGCCAATAGTTATGCAATAGGACTAAATGTATTGTTTAATCTTTGAGCCAGTATTCCCATACAGCTTTCCCAAACAGCTAATTATAGTTTTATTGACTGCATTGTTCAATACTGTTAATTGCAGTCTTGGGAAGTCCTGACTGTTGATATAAAACTGAATTTGGACTTTTTTCTTACAAACGAATCATTCTGGACAGGATTGAACTCGTTGTCCTGACTGTCCTTTTTTTTTCTCATTTTTTTTCAAAGCGTGGGAAAGAGACGCGTCTCGTGTGTCTGTTCCCTTTCAGCGCTAACCGAACGAGTTTGTTCACCTTCTTTTTTAGCCTTATTTGTTTAATCGCCGCTCAGAAAACGAAAGAGAGATGAATCGCCTCAGAGCTGCACAGCAACTAAATAACAGACATCTTTACTGCTGTCAACTACAAAACAAGGCTCAGTCCAATAAACACTTCCTGCTACACTTCTTTTCCAAAAAAATAAATAAACACGTCCTATCTGACAGGAGTAAACACACTGGGAGTGTTTGAGCTCAACATAATATTTGCCTTGACAGTTAAACAGACCTCAGTCATCTTAATTTCATGGCTTTCCGGTTGGAAAAGAAAAAAAAGCTTTACACACCATTTTCTGCAAATCTTTTTGTGGGGTGGCTTAGATTTCGCTGTGGTGGAATATTTCCCCATTTGAGTACAGCATCGGTGTCTGCGTTTTTTTCTCTGCTTTAGCAAAAAATAAATGGAAAGCATATAAGCAGCGCAACGAAACAGACAATGCTGGCGAGAAACCTCAAAAGGTCTTTCACTGGTCCACCGTCTGGAGCGATTTAAATGTCAGCAGAATATAAAGGTAGCAAACTTCATCTTCTGAAAGGAGGCAGTCAAGAGGTGAAGTGGACCATGCACCGATATCTTCAGGACACAAATAGGAATGATCGAGTTGAAGCAAACGCTAAGCCTCTGTCCTCAAGATGTTAGGTTGAACAAACTTCAATCCCAAAACAATGCCTGAGCAAATAATGGCAACGCTGTGTGTATAACAAATGTCAGTTTTACAGACCGCATGATGTATCAAGTTAAATTTTGTGTCTGTAAAAAAGTTAATTAAAAAAATAATAATCAATATTTATTTGGAAATAAAGGACTTAAAAAATAATAATACAGACAGACAGACAGACAGACAAATATAATATAATAATCAATAAATAGTGGCAATAAAATCCTAATATTTAAAACATAATAAAATATTTATTTTAATTTTTCCATTATTCCTTTTTTTGATTATTTCTTCTTTTTATTCTTATTCTATACGTAAAGTAGGTATCTGCATATATTTTCTTTTCAATTTATTTTCTTCAGAAAAATCTATCATTTTTTTAAAGCAGTCTAATTTTTTACTTTTCATTCTTTTTGTATTTACAAAAACACTTATAATCTTTCTTTTCTCTCCACTTCCCTTTATGTTTACTCTTTTTACTTCAGAAACTGCTTTAAAACAGTTTCTCTTCCTACCCCCTTTCATTCTTTTCTTTTTTTCATCTCATAAATTGTTTTTTTCCACATTTTGCATAAGTTTTTTCTCTGATTAATTGGCAATTCCCTTCATTTTATTCTTTATATTACTTTCTTTTTGTAGTATATTTCCCTCAATTTGCTACTTTTAATTTTCTATTTTATTATTTTCATCTTCTGCTGTTTTTCCTTTTTTTTCTTACTTTCTTTTTTTTTTACATTTTTCTGTAATCCCTTATCTTCTGTTTTTATAGATTTTCTTTTTTGCTCCTCTCCTTAGAAATAAAAAATATGCTAAAACTATAACTTTTTTATATCGCCAACACAGTCCTACTATTCCCCAGAAAGCAGTGGAAGGAAGTGTTGTGTTAAAAATGTGATAGAATTGGCACTAATATCAAATCACTATAATTTCTGTACTTTAAACACTGCAGTGAAATTCACTTCATCATTTACTTCATACGCAATAAAACCAAGCATACAAATACACACATTTTGCTGCAGAAATAAATTCCAACATGCCTAGCCTAGTTTCATTACAGCATGCTGTGTTTCACTAAACAACATTCTTTGTGCATTATGAATTAATAGATAAGATCAGCAGGTCAAGTTGAGCTTTATGATCCCTATCCACAGACAGTATTTGACACCACGTGGATCCCTGAAGTAAACGCTTCAGTGAAATACTCGCTAAGACAAACTACACTAATCATCCTGCAGACTTCCATTACCAGAATGCCAACAGATACAGTTACAGATCGTTGTGGGGCAAGTCTAAGCAACTGAAAAGTTTACAAGAGAAGCCTGTCTACCACCCAGCAAACATGCTTCATGGAAGCCTATTTGAGACCACTGTGGCCAGCCCACTGTGGGCCATGGTATCAGTGTGAATGCAGAGCACATGTGGGACCCACACTACTGGGTTTAATTGAAGCCCTAGTAGGCTAGCCCAAAATAGAGGGTGGGCTGTGCATATTACATAGAGTGTGTATCAAAGTGGGTTTTGGACACAAAAGTCCCACAGAGGGTCTTGCATATGGTCACTCACATGGGGCCTATGCAAAATTTGTAGAGGTCGACCTATTAATCGGTTTTGCTGATTAATCAGCATCGATTGTTGATTGCTGAAACTATCAGCAAAAATCCATACCGATAGTTTTTCCAGGTAGCATCCAGTGATGAAGTAGCTGAGAAGGTCAGCTGTTATTACAAGATCAGCATTTAGAGGCGAATGACTAATGCTACGTACTGTTTGTTTTTAGGTATGAGACTATGTGCTGCACAAAGAGTGCTATATTTAGTAATTATATGTTTTTATTTATTAATTATATAATTATATACATTACTATACTAAACTAAAAACATTTATCAAAATAAAAATTAGATAATGATGTTTTTATTCAATTCATGAGTAAAACTGAATGATGAACCAAACAAAAAGTAAGATATAGAAATACTACTATTTTAATAATTAAATAAATTAGAATACATTTTTCAAAATGTAATTCATATTTTTTTTTACCAACATCTTGAAACACTTTCTGAGAGTAGTGTGTCTACAGCTTCTAGAATGCCAGTCAGACTGACTAGCTGTAGGTATCTTATATATTATATATGTTATAATGAGTGATAACAAACAATTAGCATTAAGTACAATGACAGAACAACATTCCAGGAAAAAGTTAATTGAAATTTAAGGCACAACAACATGACAAATGTGCATTCATTGAGTTAACATTAAGACCTCTGTACCTCAGGTCAGGCCTTTGTCACCTCAGTTTATTCAGTTACTGTCACAGTCGTCATTATTTCAGTACCATAGCTTTTGTTACCTCAGCTTATTCAATTAGCATCAAATTCATCATTACATTAATTAGTATAATAGCGTTTGTTACCTCAGCTTACACAGTTAGCATCATATCCTTTTTTAACCTCAGCTCATTCCTCATTATTGCCTTATTTACCTCATTAAATGAAGTTATTTTACAGCACTATAGCCTTTCCTAAATACAATAAACAAAACACAATGCAAACTGTAAAACATTAGTTTAGAATACTCCACAAAACTGACCCTCATGCTTTTAACCCCAACAAGCATGAGAACACTGCTGAAACTCAAACAGGTTTCCCAAAACAAAGCCTGGATAATCATTACTACACGAGGTATGGGTATTCATTAATGAGCTTCCCAATGAAGGAAGCCTGCACAACATGGGAAACCTGATCCTTTTGTCTTTTTAATCCTGTGTGAAGGTCCTTCACTGGGTCTGTCATCCAAAACGTCAGCTTCACTCAGGTGAACAGGAATGATGCTGCCAATGCTGATAACACGGCCTTCATGTACTCAAACAGCCATCATGCCGAAGGTGAATACAAGACACACAAAACAGATGCCTGATGTGTGTGATGTGCAAGAGATACTGTAGATATTTTTGTATTATTTAGCAATGAGAGGTGAGCAAAGACAACACTGGTGCATGTATATTGAAATTATTATACGTTTGTGTATTAGGTGTATTTTAATATATACAGACCCTGTCAAAGGTTTGGAAACACCAAGTATTTTATAGTTGCATGTTCTTTTAGTTTCTATGTAACAAATAAGAAAAAAGGCAAGAACACACACAACAGTGAATGAGTCTGTGGAGTCCAAATATGGCTCTACCTTTTTTTCTCTAACAGAAGAACTCTAAGATAAAGAAAAAGAGAGAAGATGTTAGCAGACTGGCTCAGCCCCACAGTCAAACATGGAGGTAAAACCTAATGGTTTGGGGTTGTTTTGGAGCAGTCCTATTCTGCAAATGCAGACTATGCAGACTTATTCTGGAAAGTGAGAGGAAAACTGAACCAACATGACTTTCAGTCCATACTTCAACACCATGAAATTTGGTCTGGACTACAGCTCATTGGAACCGACTTCACAATACAACAAGACAATGAGCAGAAGCATACGTCTGAGTTCTGTAAGTGTTATTTAGAGAGCAAACAGTCGCCTGGAGTGTAATCTAATATGGAATGACCTGCCCAGTCACCGCACCTAAATCCTATTGAACTGCTCTGGGATGAACTGGATCACAAGTAAGAAGCAAATCTCCAACTAGTAAAGTCATGGCTACTTATCAGGGATAAAAACACATTGTTCACCTTAGCTGTTAAATTCTGTAAAGCTGCTTTGAGACAATGTCCGTTTGAAAAGCGCAATAGAAATAAATTTGACTTGACTTGACTTAAAGAACAAATTCGTTCTTCCAAGTTTGACAAAAGAAACTGAATTAGCTGAATTTTTGGAGAAATTAACTGTCCAGATGCCGAGAGTGTGTAAAGCTCTTATGCTAGGGAAGCATTTTGAAAAATAAAGTGGAACATGTGGACATTTATATACAGTGAGGAAAATAAGTATTTGAACACCCTGCTATTTTGCAGGTTCTCCCACTTAGAAATCATGGAGAGGTCTGAAATTATCATCGTAGGTGCATGTCCACTGTGAGAGACATAATCTAAAAAAAAAAATCCAGAAATCACAATGTATGATTTTTAAACTATTTATTTGTATGATACAGCTGCTAATAGGTATTTGAACACCTGTCTATCAGCTAGAATTCTGACTCTCAAAGACCTGTTAGTCTGCCTTTAAAATGTCCACCTCCACTACATTTATTATCCTAAATTAGATGCACCTGTTTGAGGTCGTTAGCTGCATAAAGACACCTGTCCACCCCATACAATCAGTAAGAATCCAACTACTAACACGGCCAAGACCAAAGAGCTGTCCAAAGACACTAGAGACAAAATTGTACACCTCCACAAGGCTGAAAAGGGCTACGGGGAAATTGCCAAGCAGCTTGGTGAAAAAAGGTCCACTGTTGGCGCAATCATTAGAAAATGGAAGAAGCTAAACATGACTGTCAATCTCCCTCGGACTGGGGCTCCATGCAAGATCTCACCGTGGGGTCTCAATGATCCTAAGGAAGGTGAGAAATCAGCCCAGAACTACACGGGAGGAGCTGGTCAATGACCTGAAAAGAGCTGGGACCACCGTTTCCAAGGTTACTGTTGGTAATACACTAAGGCGTCATGGTTTGAAATCATGCATGGCACGGAAGGTTCCCCTGCTTAAACCAGCACATGTCCAGGCACGTCTTAAGTTTGCCAATGACCATTTGGATGATCCAGAGGAGTCATGGGAGAAAGTCATGTGGTCAGATGAGACCAAAATAGAACTTTTGGGTCATAATTCCACTAAGCGTGTTTGGAGGAAGAAGAATGATGAGTACCATCCCAAGAACACCATCCCTACTGTGAAGCATGGGGTGGTAGCATCATGCTTTGGGGTGTTTTTCTGCACATGGGACAGGCGACTGCACTGTATTAAGGAGAGGATGACGGGGCCATGTATTGCGAGATTTTGGGGAACAACCTCCTTCCCTCAGTTAGAGCATTGAAGATGGGTCGAGGCTGGGTCTTCCAACATGACAATGACCCAAAGCACACAGCCAGGATAACCAAGGAGTGGCTCTGTAAGAAGCATATCAAGGTTCTGGCGTGGCCTAGCCAGTCTCAGACCTAAACCCAATAGAGAATCTTTGGAGGAGCTCAAACTCCGTGTTTCTCAGCGACAGGCCAGAAACCTGACTGATCTAGAGAAGATCTGTGTGGAGGTGGGCCAAAATCCCTCCTGCAGTGTGTGCAAACCTGGTGAAAAACTACAGGAAACGTTTGACCTCTGTAATTGCAAACAAAGGCTACTGTACCAAATATTAACATTGACTTTCATTGACAGGTGTTCAAATACTTATTTGCAGCTGTATCATACAAATAAATAGTTACAAAATCATACATTGTGATTTCTGGATTTTTTTGTTTAGATTATGTCTCTCACAGTGGACATGCACCTACGATGACAATTTCAGACCCCTCCATGATTTCTAAGTGGGAGAACTTGCAAAATAGCAGGGTGTTCAAATACTTATTTTCCTCACTGTATTTGTTTGGTCAAAGTAATACAGTTAAATGACCTAGTTCACCAAGTAGAAACATAAGGAACTTGCATGCGTCTTTAAAAAACAATAAAAGACTAGGTGTCTTCACATATCGTGATATGATTAGTGTATAAATACACTGTTCATGTCTTAAAGATCTTACCAATTATATAAATAATCTGGTCTGTCTTAAAGGATACATTTGTAAATAATAATATATGCAGTAAATGGAGATTATTTAAAGAACACATTAATAAGCATTTTTAAGAGACCTGATTGCAGGTCTGAAGCTGAGCAAGAACAGAAAGAGCGCAGCGTGAGTTGTCAGCCAAAAAACGCCAGCATGTCATCACTGCTTAATATGGGGATCATCAAATGACAAGTTCCTTCCAAGCGGCTTAAAGCGTTCCGCCCAACACCGCATCATCCTGCAAAGTGTGTGTGTGTGTGTGTGTGTGTGTGTGTGTTCACAATGCCCGAGGAAAATCTGTATGGCATGTCGTTTTCTCGTCCTACGTTCCAGTCCTGTTTTAACCCTCCTGCATTAACCGGGCCTTATCATTTCTTCTTGGAAGTCCGTTCCAGTGCATCATGGGATAAAGTGAATGATCATTTTCTGAGTGTTGACATTAATAGCATGAAACAATTCTCTTTTACATTCAAATTGCACCAGTGTAAGATTTTAAATCAGCAATCGAATGCTTGGTAATTGTTTTGCTTACTAGTTCCTTCACTTTTTTAGTTTCTACCTCAAAATGTAAGAGTAATTGATATATTTATAATAGAAGCTCTAACAGTATTTGCAGCTGCAATGCAAAATACAGAGATTTCATAACGAACAGTTCCTCAAACATTATTGTTTCTATCGTTACCGTTAATTCTGAGGGACTTGTATGGTGTCTATTGCACAAAATCGAATAATCTAAAAAACATGCTATTAAGCACTTGATAGTTTCCAGTGTCAGAGCTTTGTTTAAGTTTTTCTCCACAGGAAAGTCTTTAGGACAGGCCTCACTTTGCTGAAAAATATATATTACAGAGAAACTAAAGCTTAAAACCTGACAATGAGGTCAACTATATTGTGTTTTGTGCCAGAGGGAAGACACACTTCCAAATCATGAAGGGAATTTGACAAGGGAGCGTAAAAGCAATCACCCTAGTGCAGAGTTGAGGTAAAGTGTTTTCTTCCTCATGATGGTAACAAGCCCATCACTGAGGAGAATAATGCAGGTTCATGCTTTTGCCTTGTGCATTTACAGGAATACATTGTCTAATCATTAGCTATGAGTCCTTTACATGTTACGACGTAGGTTTGATCCAAATTGACCTGCAATACCGTGAGCACTAGAGAGTAAAGTGTCCCTTCTGTCAGCCCCTTCACCTGAAAACCCAGTCAGCCATACAAAACCGAGCTCAAATGACATGAGGGTTGGGTTACAGTTACAGGATGGAAGCTGAGGCCTTATGACTCTGCTTGCGGGCACTGTACCGGGAAGTGTACTCCACTGTCAGAAAACCTACTTTCTAGTTTAGAGAAAAAACATGAAGCACACATCCTTACAGCTAGCATAAAATTTACAGAGAGTGAATAGGGTGACACTATAGGAGTTAGGAATTTCAAACTTGTCAGAATTATGAAAAATACCAATTGTATTATGTAAGCCACCTTAATCTAGTCATAGAGGTTTGATTTTTGTGTCTGTCCAAGTCATGTAGGAATGACCTCTGTGCTAGTCTGTCCCACTCAAGAAGGTCTGGCCTCTGTGCTTAGCAGTCTCAGTCAAGAAGGTATAGTCTCTGTGCCTGTCAGTCCTATTCATAGAGGTGTGGCCTATATGCATGTCAGTTCCAATAAAGAAGTTTTGGCTTTTGTACCTTGTTAAGTCTTAATAAAGAAAATGCAGCCTCTGTACATTTACGGCACACACCCTTATCCAGAGCGACTTTCAACTGAGCAGTTGAGGGTTAAGGTAAGGCAGCATGATGGTGCTGGGATTTGAACACATGCCTTTATGATTCAAAGTTCAATGTCTTCACCAATGAGCTACCACCTCTCACCTTTCAAAACCAATTAAAATGAAGTAGCCTCTATGACTGTCAGCCCAAGTTATTTAGATGTGAACTCTGTGCCTGTCAGTCCCAATGAACCTTCTCGGGCTCTGTAAATGGCATGACCTGTATTCAGTGCTAACAAAAGAAGTGCAGCCTTGGTATCTTTAGTCATAATAAAAAAAAGCATTGCCTTTGAACCTTCAGTTCTGCTGAAAGAAGGTGTAGGCTTTGTACTAGTATAAAAAATAAAAAAATTCAAAGTGCAGGAGGTGTGGCGTCTGTTTCTATCAGGCATTGTGAAGGAGGTGAGCTGTACACCACTACTACTGTGAGACATATTACATATCATAAAACAGGACACACAGCATTAGATTTTGCCCTACATCAACTACGATGCAAAAAGATCAGCAAAGGACGCTGAACTTAAGCTTTTGTTCGAAATACAACATAAATTTCCAACTTCAGCCGGCACAATATACAATTTATGAAATGCTATACCACGTTGACCTTTGATGCTGATACACTGCAGAAAGCAGCAAAATACAAGCTCTCTACATTTTCTCAGCAATCCCTAAATGTGTTATTGTGCATGTTAATGTCTGTGTGTGTGTGTGTGTGTGTGTGTGTGTGTGTGTGTGTGTGTGTGTGTGTGTGTGTGTTCATCCTGGATGATCCACAACACTCCAGAAGAGACTTGCTTTGTGTTTGGATGAATCACTTCATTCACATGACCCAACAAATGCAAATCATTTTGGTGCAGATAATGCAGGCAATGTGTTAAACGTGGGGTTTCTTTAAAACATCAGCACTGCATCACTTTAAGAATTTCACATCACACAAGTGAAACATTTTTATAAAATGCTGCGCAGTTCACAATAAAAAAATCCGGATCAATCTCATAAAAAATTCACTGCCAGGCAATGGCTGTATAAATGTCACAACAATGGCAGTCATGTATAGGCTAGGCCGCATGGTATTTCCTAAAACTAGTGCTAAAAGCAGGGTAAGACCACAAAAGGGTTCAAATGGGGGTCATCGATGGCTCCATCTAACCCATGCCCACGTGTTCTGGTAGCTACAGTAAGTCGAAGGTAGTGCTTGTCAAGACGGGAAAAGGAAATGTCAGTCCTGAGTAGGTATATTGGAGTGTGTGTGTATGTTCAAGTGTGTATGAATGAGAGAGAAAACCAAGGAAATGTCAGCAGCCTCATTTAACATAGAAAAGTTCTAGACCTCAGTGTTACTCACCATTTCATACTCCAATGGCAAAAACCCCCACACCATATAACCATGTAATTGTGCAAAGAGATGTATAAGCAAATGTATAAGAAATCTCATCTTTTTGTCATTCACTGTCAAATTCTTTGTGCTTTTTCCTATTTTGTTAAACAAAACAAAAGGAACATGCATATGTCTCAAAAACTATAAAAGACTAAGTGCTTTCCAAACTTCTGGCAGACACAATACCACGTACCGGCTTTAAACCCAAGCTTAGTAACCCAAACCCTATTAGATGAGCTTGAAGAAGCTAATAGTTTAGAAGTTGATCCTCGCACGTCTGGCTCAACTAACTAAAATCTCTGAGTGGTCTAGAAACTGTTTTACTCTGTGCTGAGTTTTAGAAACTACATCTGTAAGCACACTGTACTGAGCCTTTTTTGCCACAGGGTAAACAAGAGCGGGTTAAGAGCTTGTCAGTCAGGCTACACACACACACACACACACTTAAGTGGGACACACAGCCAAAGGGAAAATGTTATCTCAGATATAAAGCACCATGTTAGAAAGCTCTAGTTGAAGAGGGTTTGCGTGATGAGCAGTGACAGGCGGTGCTCATGTTACCATGTTACATTAAAACAATGCTCATTCCTCTTCTACTGCGCTTGACCGGAAATTCACTGAACTACTTTTACCGCCACTGTACCATTTCCTTCCTTGCTATACGCATTCGTATTTATTTCCACGTAACTACCAAATCATCAAAGCATCGTCCATTTTTTGAGTGGAGTCTTCCCATACAAGATCCCCATGCATTTTTGGTCTGCTTCAATATGGCCATCAAAAATTCATTTAACAAATGACATATCCTGCAAATAATATATTTACTGTGATACATTGGCTAAATGCTACAATTCTCATGAACAAGTTTAGCATTCAAGAGTCCATCAGTGAACAATTCACACCCTCAACAATGATGGAGCCATGTCACCGGTTCACCTCTGTTCCTTCAATGGACCACTTTTGATAGATACTGACCACTGCAGACCAGGAAAATCCCAAAAAGCTGAAGTTTTGGAGATGCTCTGACCCAGTCGTCTAGACGTCACAATTCGGTCCTTGTCAAACGCGCTCAAATCCTTACACTTGCCCATTTTTCCTGCTTTTAACACATCAACTTTGAGGACAAAATGTTCACTAGCTGCCTGATGTATCCCACCCACTCACAGGTGAAGATAAAAGATAATAAGAGATGATCAGTAATCTTATAATGTCGTAATGTTATACCTGATCGGTGTATAAGAATCAAACTTATAGTTAAACTTATACATTCTTTTATACAACTTTATCTCTATAAAGCTTCTTTGAGACAATGTCTATTGTTAAAAGCTCATTAAAAGCTCTACAAATGAAAATGAACTGAATAATTGGTTCCTCTAAGAGGTTTCCTCCTTTACCACCTCAGGGAGTTTTTTCCTCGTCACACTTGCCACTAGCTCTCTCATTAGGGATAAACTTAGAAGGGCTAAGCTTATACAGGCTAATTTATAAATGCAAAATGTAAATGTGTAATCTATTATTTTTTATAAAGCTGATTAAGGACAGTGTCTATTGTTAAAAGTGCAAAATACAATTTTATTAAATTTATTCTGAAGTAACTTATTTGGCTATATTTCTAAAACGCTGGATTAATGAGTCGTTTAAAGAGTGATGATCCTTCCCAGAAAAAATCACATGAATAGATGGATGTATCAGTATTTGGTTCACATGTGCTCTCACATGCCTTTTTTTTCCTTTTCAGCTTCGGATCCCAAACACATGACCGTCTGATGGCTTTTATTCAACAAATTCACTTCATTTCACAATATCGATCTGAAGTGGAAGCTCAATGGTTAAAAACTGAGATCTAAATCAAATATATTTTAATATCAAAGAATAGAATTTCAAAATCAGACAGTATCATGTATCAGATGTAACTCCGAGCTCGGATGTAGTTCAGTGAAATAATACACGTTATCGAATCTGGTACCACATCTGGCCTTGGAATCACTTGTGACTATTCAAGTTGAGACTTTTGAGAGTCTTGCTTCAGCTCCAGTTGGTAAAAGAGCACAGTGTGCTGTTGAATTTGGCTCGGCTTTCTGGGTGACATGTCAGGCCAGAGGCTCCGTCTCTTCTCCGGCACAAAGCACAGAGCAGGACGAATAAAAACGGCTTTATCCATTCAGCCGGGCGCATGATCATCAGAGCCGGCTTTGTCGCCACTGATTTAATCTCTGCTGTGTGTATCTGAGTATTAGAATCGTTCATTATCTAATCAGAATTGTTGGACATTAATTATTTTGTACAATTAAAAGCTATTCGCAAGAAGATACTTTTCTTTCAGTGATACATTTAAGTTTATGACAGACAACGTTATCCAAAGAAACGTACAATTATCTTACATTTATACAACTCCGCATCCTCACTATCATTTTTAATCGTTTCCCAAAAACGACTTATTCACACTGAAATGTCTGAAAACGCTTACGTAAAGGCGAAACCGTACGGCGCTTCTGCCCGCGTCGTTTCCACCTGCCTTTTATTTACTTTCCAGCTGTTTGAAACGTCGCACCAATGTCGACTAAAAATGCGTCATCGTTTTCGAAAGCCTCCGTTTTCACGATCTACATTACGACATGAAAACCGCGTTTTCAGATCGATCCGCTTTGGAGATCGTTTTCAAAAAGCAATTTTTCGTTTGAGTGAAAACGCCATCTCGGTGTGGACAGTTCCGGTCAAACCGGAGGGAAAAACACGCATTTTCAAATGAAAACGTATCAGTGTTGACACTGGTTTAGAGGCCCAGCATTTGGCAGTATGGTGGTTAGAAGTCCACAGAAGACGATATCGCTGCCTTCTAGAGTACGATTTGATCTATGAACATTATAAGTCATGCTGCATGTTATCGAAAAACCTTGTGTACACCGTATATGTAGACTGTATGACGATGACACCTATTGAATTGTAAGCTTTAATGCAAGAACAACAGCTACAGGACATGGCGTACAAGCAAGACCACAAGATGTTCCTCATTATTGAAATCCCACCTACTGGTATTCCTGTTAGCCCTTTACGCTTCTTGGTTTTAAGTTTTGGTATTTATTGAATTGACCAATGCATCATGTTGGGTTTTTCCTGACTAGTCAGTAGACATATGTAGCATGTAGCAGCAAATACATGGTGAGATGGTCATCCTAAATTTCACTGTCAGACCACCATTTAGAAACCAATGTAATCGCCACGACTGTTTCACGTTAATCATCTATTTTATCCGGGACAGCAAATAATCCTACAATGTACAGTATACCAGGTGTCCTCACCTACACTATCTATCACACAGTAACCATCACAAAAATCTAATTTGACATTGCAACCAACTACATTCTTAACTGGTCTCCCAATATGGGTGCCAAATAACCAATATTAACGAGGTCAGATCATGCTGAAACATCGAGCTGGTGATTACAGACTCCCTTTTGTTCCTCTCATGTCATCTATTGTAGTAATTAGAAATAGATAGAGGTAAAAATGTGCTTTACACTAATCACATGTACATTACAGCAAGGTGAAATTCTATAGGAAGCTGTGGTCAGAGCACAGGGTCCAACATGATACAGTACCCCTGCAGCACAGAGGGTTAAGGGCCTTTCTCAAGGGCCCAGGAGCAGCAGCTTGGTGATACCAGGGCTTGAACCCCTGACCTTCAGTTTACTATCCCAGAGCCTTAACCAATAAACTACAGTACCACTTGCCGAATCCGAATTTAAACACGTTTTAGGTGAAATGTATTTTTAAAAAATCGCTTACGCCACTTTAATTTCCAGCGAGTTTGAGTTAAAGGCTTTTAATCATCATATATGCAATATGGCAGTGAACATTGTTCTCCACAAATCTAACATTGTTGGGAATCGCACGGTCAACCGTGATACAGCACCCCTGGACCACAGAAAATTAAGGGCCTTGTTTAAGGGCCCAACATTTCAAACTATGTGGCTAACACCTGACCTTTCCAAACAGTAACCCAGACCCACAGATCTCCCAAAATCTGCATCTGTACATGTACATGACTGAACATTGCAGAACATACTGGTAGATGGTCTGGTCTGAAGCTCTTCAAGTTCCTGTTCATCTACAATGTTTAGCGTCTGACAGCTCAGTTTCTGCCTGGTTCTCCCTTTGATCAGGGTGTATTAGGTATTGGACATCACTTTAATAATGTAATGCTCTCTTTAAGAAGCCAGGCTTAGTCATGAGTTTTGAATGAATGAGGCTGGAAGACTGCTGCAAGTCCACAAATTGACTTCACACACCAAGAAGAGACATGCACATGATCTAGAGAAGATTTAAGATCTCTTTTTAGTGATCTCCAAACCAATAATGCACAGTATTAAAAAAAGCATTAATGGTGAGATACCTATAAATCAACTTTTCTTTATGCTTTTTAATTCTTCTTCTTGCAAATGAAGCAGATCAGAACTTAACCCCTAAAAGGTTTAAACTGCATCTTACCTGCAGTAACAGAGCTCCACTTTATCCACCTCTGGATTGAAATGTACACAGCTTGCCAGAGTTTCAGTTTGGGCTCTTGTGCTCTTGTTGTTATTGTACTTCCCTGCTGATGGATCGCATCTCTGCACCTCCCAGTGTTTAACCCGGGCTAAGCCACTGTGGAAAGCCATAAAGCTCACAAAGCACTAACATAGAACTTACCCTGAATGGTAATTCATTTATTTTTAGCAAACGCTAAAAATAAAATCCAAGTGCAGTCCATTTTGTTAACTCAGAGATGTTTAATATTGTGAAACGTTATGTTTAAAAAGTGATTACCCATTCAGTATTGTTTTCGATGACTTGTTTAGCCTACGATTATAACCTACGGTTCAAGAGGTGTTATTATCGTACAGTCTACTTACTTGTTGGACACAAGGTTATTAGATCTGTGCAGCAGAGTGTGAAATGCTATGGTATTTATCAGATTGCTCAAATCAGACTGCAGAAGTCAGGAATATTATCTTAGCCCTGGGCATGTGGTAGCTCAGTGGTTAAGATGTTGGTCTTCTGATCAAATGGTCATGAGTTCAAATCCCAACACTATTAAACTGCCACTGCTGTGCCCTTGAGTAAGTAAGTAAGAAAGAAAAAAAAAGCACAGTGAAATTCTTTCTCCGCATTTCCCAGCAATGTTAGGAAGCAGAATTCAGAGAGCAGGGTTAGCCATGTTACAGCACCACTGAAGCACAAAGGGTTAAGGGCCTTGCTCAAGGGCCCCCAGAGTGGCAGCTTGGCAATAAAGGCCTGTAACCCTCAGTTGGATGAATGAGATAAGTCTTAATCGCACTGGATAAGGGCATCTACGGTGGTATAAATTTACCAAGCTAATACGTCTGTATGTTGACGGATCGAAGTAAAATCTTGTACATACATGAATCAATTGTTAAAAGTGCTTTTTTTTTTTTTACTTCAGCTGCAGTGTTGCCACCATGTTGATTGGATGTCACCCCACGAACAGCCTAAAAACTCAGCAAGTGCATTATCAGCAATTTAGCACATCTAATTCTCCTTCTTGTACGCTTTGGGAGATGAGATCAAACCAGAGAACCTGAAAGAAACCAATACGGACATGGGAAAACATCTGAAAGCTCACAATCAGGTAGGGCATCAGGATGCAAAGCGTTTCCTCCTGCCGATCAACAGTCATGGATTGTTTCAGATAAACTTGAACATACCTCACTTTATAGTGCATTTCAGGTGTTGCTGCACTCTGAGAAGAGCTTCGTTTGCACAAATGATAGACCTTTTGGCCTCCCATGAGCACCTGTTGTGCTTCTTAAAGGGGCATTTTACTGAAAGTGTGTTGGAGACAGGTTTATTCTGTCTAGCCTGTTTTTTTTTGCACAGTGTTTGTTAACAGCAGTAGTTTGAGACGGCTCATTGGTTAAGTCATTGGACTTTGGATTGGAAGGTTAAAATCTTAGCACCACCAGGCTGCCAGTGCTGGGCCTTCGAGCAAAGCCTTTAACCCTCAACTGTCCAGTTTTAAGTCGCTCTGGATAAGGGTGTCTATGAAATGCCATAAATGCCACAACATGTATTAGATCTTCAGACTAAACCCTGTCAGTGTAGGAACAAACAGAACAGGAGTAATTAATAAAACCAGGGCATAAAAGATAAGAAAAACCTTAAAGCATTTCTATTCTTCATGCATTATTCAATATTAGCTATGAATGCATTATAAATGAGTTCAACTCAAGGCTAAATGTAAACCAGCCACTCTAGCGCCATCTGGCAGTTCATTAGTGTTAATGTCCCATGGAAGTAGCAGGTTAGAAATAATTTAAAAGGCCCCCCCCCCCGATGGACCTGATGAAATTCCAAAGTAAGAGGAGGAGCTTTGAGAATGGATTTGGACTGTAGTTAATCTCGACAGTCTGCTACACTGACTCAGGACTACAGTTTGCTTCTGATCACCATCACTGCACCCCGCAACATCGTATATCTGCAATAAATGGACATTCGGTGGACATTTGGTGGTCCAACCCAGATGAGGATGGGTTTCCTCTTGAGTCTGGTTCCTCTTAAGGTTTCTTCCTTATGCCGTCTCGAGGAGTTTCTCCTTTCCACACCGGCTCGCTCATCAGGGACAAACTTACGCTTATAAAGAACATCTTATTCATTCTTTTTCAGCACATTATCTGTGTAAAGCTGCTTTGAGACAATGTTCATTGTTAAAAGCGCAACACAAATTAAAATTAATTGAATTAAATTCGACCTGATGTATTCTTCCAATCACAGAGGCATCAGTTTTTCTACTACAATGCATTTTCTCATACTTCATCACATTTTCTTATGTAATGATGTCTATAGGGCTTTTCATCATATCTGCTGGACATAGCTATTATGTATATATGATATTTGTACCACTCAGTATGACCAAAGAAAATGACTAGTGAGGAGAGTGTGTTGGGAGGGATTTAGGGAGTATTTTGAGCAGCTGATGAGCGAGAAAAATGAGTTAGACAGAAGGTTGCTGGAGGTAGCAGAGCTGAAGATGTTGAGGTTTTCGTTGGGATTGACGACGATGGACAGGATTAGAAATGAGTTTATTGGAGTGACAGCGCATGTAGAACGTTTAGGAGACAAGGTGAGGGGGGTGTGATTGAGATGGTTTGGACATGTGTAGAGGAGGGACATGGGGTATATCAGTAGGAGAATGCTGAGGATGGAGCCACCAGGAAGGAGGAAAAGAGGAAGACCAAGGAGGAGGTTTATGGATGTGGTGAGGGAAGACCTGGAGGTAGTTGGGTTGAAAGAGGCAGATTTAGAGGACAGGGGGGGTATGGAGACGGATGATCTGCTGTGGCGACCCCATCATGTGCAAAATAGTTCGACCTGTATATTGAAAACAACAATTTCCTTTCCCTTCTCGGCGTTGTTAGTTTTATTCAAGTATGGGTTTAGTAATGAGAGAGAAGGCTATCAATAACCACAGAAGACAAGTGATCCTTTTTTTTTCCTTTTTAAAATTATTCGTACGATATGATCTGATGTCTCAATGTCATCAGACTTTCAGAAATAATACAAAATAAAACTGCATAGGTCAGAGTTGATATAAGATTTCCCCGTTTGTAATATCTGTGAATAACCAGGAGAGGGCAGTACAGGCTTTAAACAGAGGCTTGTTGAAGGCAAATGAACTTGTCATAATTTCCACTTCGTCTGGATCTAAATTCTCCCATTACCCAATCTTGTACACTTAATTTAGCAAATCAGTTTCTTCAGTAAACATTATGTATTATATCTTTTGTCAGCCAATTAATATAATTGTTTAAATGAAGTTTTTTAGCCCTGGTTTATCAATCTGATTGGACAAGTGGCATCCAATAGTGTTTTACTTAAGATTTCTAAGTTTCACTAAGTTTCACTGATTCCTGGATGTTTTACTGTATGTGTAATTACACCTCTAGCAGCAAATCCACTGAAATAGTTACTTCAGTAGTGTTAGCGACATAATAAGTGGCAAACTTTCCATAATTTTGACGTTAAATTTGAAAGACACAAATTATGTAAAGGGAATAAGAGAAGCCAGATTCTGTTTCACTTTTGACAGGAATGTTTGAAAGCTAGAGAACTAGCTGAAGGACTGGCTCTAAGATCTGTGAAGCAAAACCGTATATATACATATATCAGAGTTGAAGATGCTGAGATTTTCATTGGGAGTGACAAAGATAGACAGGATTAGAAACAAGTTTTTTAGAGGGACTGTGCATGAAGGATGTTTGGGGTATATCGGTAGAAGATCACCAGGAAGGAGGAAAAGAGGAAAACCAAGGAGGAGGTTTATGGGTGTGGTGAAGGAAGACATGCAGGTAGTTGGTTTGAAAGAGGCAGTTGTAGAGGATGGAATGGAGACGGATGATCTGCTGTGGCGACCCCTTATGGGAGAAGCCGAAAGAAAGAGAAGATATAAAAATATATATATAGATAGTGTCCAAAATGCCACTCAATCAATTTTAATTTCTTATTTATAAAACTGTTGTGTAAAATCAATACCACACTCATCATCATGCTCTTAAACTGAACATTGGCAAAGCTGTTATTACCTGCAAGCTCGTACTTATGACTGAATCACAACCTTGTTGATACCCAGGAATCCTGTACTTTTGTTGGTGCAATAATTTACGCAGTTCATTTACTGCAACAGTGCTGGAAAGATTCTGAGTTGAAATCCAAAACCTGTTACAGATTCACTGCCTGGGCACTGACCATGGTGCTTAAGCCTCATCTGCTCTGCTCAAATGTTTGGATTGTATTTTGTGTTTTATGCTAGCCACTTTGGGTAAAAGAGCCTGCCAAATTAGAAACCAAAACAAGAATCAAGCTTGGAGAAATACAGACAAAAACCTGCTCATATTAAATTCTCCACAGCAGTGTTCATACTGTTCCAATCCTTATTTAAAATCTGTTGGGTTTTCGAATGTGTTTAATAGACCATTAAGGGCCCCAACTTCGATTTTAACTCGATTCAGGGATGCAATCACACTTTTTATGCTCCGATGACCAAGATAGCGCCTATGACCTTATTGGGTTGACATTCTAAGGTGGAGCAAAATAGTAACCAACATTCATAAAAAAATCATAATGTGAATTAATCTTAAGCTCCAGGGAATTGAAAATGCTAACATTACAAAATGCTATATCAGTAGCTAAAGTTAGCTTATAAAAATCTGAACAAAAAAAAAAATCAATGTTATGCTTCCAAAGAATGGATATTGTTCATTTCACCAATTTTGCTTCACCTGTTTGTTTGTAGTGGTCAGAAATAATACACTTCTTTGTTAACTTCATGCCTTGTCTTAATGCATGACACTGCCAGTTGTTGCTTTGGGGCACTTTTCATATTCCCCACAAATTTTGAACTGGGAGTATTATATTTATTTCATCATCTGACATTATTAGTGATGGCGGGTGTCCTTGCTTCAAGATAGGGTCCTTGGACCTTAAAGGGATTAAAGAGAATGAAGAACAAAGAACTATTACTGTAGATAGTTCTCCAGGTCTTTAGTCCAATCAAACAGGAGCACACCAGATTGCACTTATTTAATCAATAGGTTTTGTTGTTGGCCCTGAATTCAGTGTCATTCTCCTGAGTTAGAACAATCATTGGAAACAGTGGCCCTTAGGATTGGACACCTCTGATTGTGATTGTGAGAACATTGTGATTTCTCAGATAACACTTGACACGTTTCATAAAGCCTTCATTACTTACATTTGGGTTTCTAGGAATAGTGCATCATATAGTCTGGTGAACCCCAGAATTTTTACATTGTGGCTAAGAGTTACAAAAGCAGGCTTGTTTCCAAATCTGGTCTTGGAAGTGTACAAGAGATTTTTTGTTCTTTTTCACAGCAAGCACAAAACACACAAGTGCAGTGGTTCTGAAACTTTCTTTGCTATTCCCCACTTAGGTTTTCAAGCCCCAGTTGTCCTCAATCATCCAAAAATGGTAATGAAATTCTTCAGGATTCAGTTTTAAAATGTCTAATTTATTGAAATATCAATTCTAAATCAATAACATCAAAAGCATCAAGTTAAAAAAGAGAGAACATAAAAGTGTAGTTGTGTTAGGTACCCTAACTGATTTTGTTTTAATTTACTTGCACTAATTACCTAATTGTTTGTTTGTGGGTGCTTTGAGTGTATGAACTTTATTTTAAATTGAAGAAAATCATTGAAGAACACACACAAATAAATTACTGTATATATAAATCCTGCCATCTATTTCACCCCACCTGCCATGCCTATATTCCCCACTAGAGGGATGTGCCCCACATTTTGAGAACCACTGCATTAGTGGTTAGTTGGAAAAGTGGAGAAACCAAAATAATTGGACTCCCTGGAGTCTTAAAAAACAAGCTGCTGATTGGAACCATTGGTGTCACTGGGATTTAACCTTCAAGGACGCATTTATTTTACCATTAGTATGTATATTTCAAAAGAAGGTAATGATGGAAGGTAAATTATGTTTATCTTGTGGAAGTTAATGTAATATTAATACAATAGTACATAACAATTACTTTCCCAGGTGAAAAGTAAATACTTAAGGTACACGTGATGCCTCCTTGATGGTATCATCATGTTTATTATAGTGTAATTTTTCTGAGCATGTGATGACCAAATGAAAACATTAAAATGAGATTAGGTAGAGTTAAGCAGGCTTAAGACTTGATCTGTGATCTGTTATTTCTTCTTCACATCCAACTGGTAGGTAGTTTGGAAGCCTTCGTCCCAGGCGTAGATCTGCTTGTCTTGCGGGTGATAGTGCATGCTCGAGTGGCTGGAGTAGCGCTTTGGGAAGTATATCACAGGCAATTCTTCAGTCCAGATGCTGTCATGGATATCGAACAGGCACTGGATGTTGGAGCGGCCTCCAGAGTGTGAGTTGTAGATGACATACATGGTGCCGCAGATCATGAAGGCACCTTCTGCATTGTAGCTCTTGCAGGTCGTATCCCATGTGTGCTCTACCGACAGACTTTTGGAGTCCAACTTGGTGATCACAAGATTTCCTCCAAAGTCCGGATCAGCATGGATGACCCATAGTCCCATCTCATCCACAGCAAAATCCAGGAAGGTGTAAGGAGTGAGTCCATAAACGGGGAGGCGTCCAGCGTTGGGCAGAATCATGCGGTCAACGATGGTGTGGTTGGAAAGGTCAACCTTGAGCACTTCATTTCGGGTATCAGCATTGTGATAGTAGACAAAACCATCATAGACTGCGTGGCCTGTTCCTTGCCATGGCCGAGGGAGCTGGATGACCTTGGGCTTGTTGGTGGAATTGGTCTCGGTGAAGGTCTTTATTGAACCAAACTGAAGCAGTGTTTTGTTCCTCGAGCCACTAAAGAAGTAGATCTTAGAGGAGCCTGTGGTTGGGTCTTTCAGCCATGAGCCTATTAAATCTCCTGCTTTCTTGAGGATTTTCTGCGATTTGACGCCAGAGAATTTGATGTTACACTCTGAATGAAAACAGAAAAGACATGAATTTTACATTCAAATTCAACTCTGAGATCAAGTTAAAAGCCAGGATAAGTCAGGAATTTCTGTTGTAGAAGAGTAACCAACAATGCAGTGTTACAAAGTATTGACATTGAAGACTCCTTCCATAAATGAAGCGGATTTGAATTGAGATACAAATAAACCTTTTTCTAAACAAATCTAACATTGCATCCACAAGCATCTCTCAGACATACATTACTCTTGGTTTATGGTGTTCTGAATGGTCTGTGTATTACATAAGCAAACTCTCATCGAATTTGCAAAAAGAGCTGAGAGCATCAACTCAGAGCAGGATATAAGTTTAAAGTCGTTTACCTTTTCCCTGTCTGATTACAGCTTTCCCTTTGCTTTGGGCTTCTTTAACTTGTTGATCCAGCAGAGAGTCTGAGATCTCTACACTGGATGTGTCGGGGAGCTTATTTTGCAGGTACTCGATGTCTCTTTCCACTCTGTCCACCCGTGTAGCCAGGCTGTCCACATAGCCCTGAATCTCTGTCTTCAGCGCTCTCACACTTTGAACCTGACCACGCATCTCTGCGGCCATATCATACATCCTCTGGTTGACCGTCTGGACGTTCTGATCGCATTGTATAAGACGTTCCTGTGCGAAGATAAAATGCAAAATAGAATTATAAGTGGAACAAAAGCACATTGGATACATATGGTGCCCCATGTTTGCTTTCATTGAGCAACAATACTAATGTAATAATATGCCATATTTTGAAATGATTCTTGCCTCAAATCTACTGTATTGTAAGCTGTTGAAATAGTTTTGGAAACAGTGTGACGGTAATGTATAAACATAAGCAAAATATATATATATATATATATATATATATATGAATACAACCCCAAAGAAAGATGGCATGGTTGAACATGATCAAGAAAAACTCACATCCATTTTTTCACTTTTTCACATTTTCCACTTTGCCTTGTACATTTTAAATGAGCTTTGGCCCAATGAGGTTGGCAGCGTTTCTGGATCATGTTCTCGCATGCCTTCTTTTTTGCATGAAAGAGATTTAACCTCTATTTGAAGATGACATGGCAAACTTTGTGCACAGACAATGATTTCTGTAGGTGCTAATGAACCCATGCAGTGATTTTTATTACAGAATCATAAATCCAGTGACGTCTGAAGGCCCGAAGATCATGGTCATCAATACTGATTTTCACCCTTGTCCTCTTTTACGTACAGAGATTTCTCCAGATTCTTTGAAAACTTTTGATGATATTATGTACAGATGTTCAACTGTTTTTCAATTGCATGTTGAGGAACATTATTTTGCAATTGTTCCACAATTTGTAGACACAGATTGGTGAAGCGCTGCCCAATTTTAGAGTCTCTGCATCTCTAAGATGCACAATTTACTCCCAATCATCTTACTGACCTGTTGTCAATTATCCTCATTAGTTGCAAACTGTTTTTACACGTTTTGGAGACAAGGTGAGGGAGGTGAGATTGAGATGGTTTGGACATGTGCAGAGGAGGGACATGGGGTATATCAGTAGGAGAATGCTGAGGATGGAGCCACCAGGAAGGAGGAAAAGAGGAAGACCAAGGAGGAGGTTTATGGATGTGGTGAAGGAAGACATGCAGGTAGTTGGGGTTAAAGAGGCAGATGTAGACCTGTTGCAGCCATCAAATTTAAAATGACCTTATTTTTTTTTATTGAAATGGTTTTATTTTTTAGTTTAAACATTTTATATGTTTATATTGTGTATAAAATGTGGGCTTATAAGATTTGCAAATTGTTTTTATTTACATTTTGCAAAGTGTCTCAACTTTTTAAAACAGGGTGGTATGCAGTATATTGTATATAATGTGGGCCTACATTACCTCAGAGAGAGAGAGAGAGAGAGAGAGAGAGAGAGAGAGAGAATATATGGACAAATGTTTGTGGACACCTTTGTGTCACAAATTTGCAGATTTTTATTTTAACATGTGTAAAGCAAACATGTACTTTATAAAGATAATGTATTTTAATGTAAAAGTTAAAATTATACTCTCTTAATTCTTGTTGAAATGTAGTTATATTGTAGCTCCTTTCCCTGACTGTGCTTTTTCATGAAACAAACACAATGAAACCATAATATGAAGGTTTTTAGCCTCAACCTAAATAGACTGCATTTTTGTTTAATCACATAAAAAAATGTTTTTCCAAAAGACTCTATTAGACTCTTACCTCCATCTCCATGATTCTCCTCTGAAAATATTCCATCATAAATGCATCCTGGGTTGATTGTTGAGATCTTACCACACTCAATGACAAGAATAGCATTGCTAAGAGTTTCAAAAACATCCTGCTATACTTTTACTCTAACAGTAAGAGCCAGTACGGGGGGAAAAGTTCTCCGCTGCCCAAATACAGTTGTCGTGTGAAAATGGCGCCTGGCTGAAATGTTTTCTGTTGGTTGTTATCCAGTGTGATTCTGGGATTCAGTCCTGAACAGTCTACAGGAAAGGCAGGTCCTTACAGGCTGTTAGTGTATTTGGAGGCTTAATAATCTCCAGATGTCCTGACACGTCCCCACACAGTAGTAGATTGAAAATCGTAAACACCATCAGGATCACACATCTGCTGTATTATAAAACCCGAATATTTTGTGGTTTTTCAGCGCACATTTTAAAAGGAGAATCGCTTCAATCTCACATACACCCTCATTTCATTCTTACTCTGAATATCATTGATGTGGTTGGTATTTTAACATTTGCTTTTTGCTCTTTTTTTGGACTGCAGTTATGAAGCTAAGATGAAGTGTAAGCATATATACTGGTCGCAGTCTGTCTTGGGAAAACTGCTAAAGGGCATTAGATGAACACTCACACAAATGCAAACATACACCCTCTTAAATGTATGCACACAGGCAGTTCAGCATCCATCCATGTTTTTGGGGAGCAGAAAGAAAACCAGGAGAAAACTTAAATGAAAAGAACATGCAAAATATCCACACAGACAATAACCTGAGTTCAAGATCAAACTGAGGACTCCAGAGCTTTGAGGCAGTGTACATTTCCCCAAATCTTCCTATATTTACTTTAAATTACTTTTATCTATTTTGGTTCTTTTATATATAGAAATACCATGTAAAGTTCTTCCTTGAAACTTTAGGAGGTGAAATTGTGATGAATTGAAATCATTTTTGGTTACACAAGATACCTGGCACAATCATTTACAGTGTCCTAATCTATATCGTGAATGTTTAGAGGTGAATGACATTTTACAGAGAGGAAGCTGGACTTGTTTATCAAGTGGGGGGAAAAAAGCTCAATTTGGTGTGAGTGTAAAACGGGCTTCATTGGATTTTTTTTATTTTTTTTCCCTGAATGACTCCTTTTACACATGAAGAAAGGAAGTCAAAGGAATTCTGTCTGGCAATGAGCACAGACACAGACGCTTCCTGAGACAGACGCAGCCCAACTGCAGTTACTAAGTAGTAGTTACACGCTTATAGCTTTTAAGTTTGTACATTAGATACAGATCAAATACACCTTGAGATATTTTATTTAAAGCTATATATTTCAGGTCTGAATTCATTCTAATTCTTCCTACAGGATGTGTATTCTGTGTACAGGTGAATCTGTGAATGTGTGAATATTTCTTTTAGACATTCTCATCCGTAGAGGGCAGCACATTGCAAAAACAACACCTTGGAGTATAATCCATGTATGCTCTGAACTAAAACCCAATGATGGATGCATTCTGTTGTGAACATCAGTATGGGTATATCTAGCATACGAATCAAAGCAAATTCATCTGTAAAAAAGAAGACAAAAAAAAGACAAAGAAGTTTAATGGAAATATAGAAATCCCTGGTACTAATATAAAATCTTTAAATGTATTTCTAATAAGTAAGATATATGTACTTGGGACAATGAGAAAAAAAATGACATTTACTTAATCCAGAGTCACTAATAATGATGTAACGCCTACAAGGGGCAGCTTGAGGGTTCTGGGATTTGATCTCACAACATTCCAATCACAGGGTAAAATCTTAACTACTGAGCTATGTAGGAACTGCACTCTCATTGAAGTAAAGGAAAGAGATGAAAACTGTCATCAGTGTGACACTGGATATTATGTAATGTTTTAAAATGCCATTGTGAATATGTACAGTACGTATATCTCTTCTCCACCACTCCACCCTGTCTGCACTCTTTTCTTCACTTCTCTAACAATCTCCCCATTACTTTGCACTGTTGACCCCTGGTACTTAAACTCCACCACCTTCTTCACCTCTTCTCCCTGCAACCGCACCCCTCCACTGCCCTCCCTCTCATTCACACACATGTACTCTGTCTTACTCCTACTGACTTTCATTCCCCTTCTCTTCAGCACATACCTCCACCTCTCCAGGCTCTTCTCAACCTGCTCTACTCTCACCACAAATAACAATATCATCCACAAACATCATAGTCCACGGAGACTCCTGTCTGACCTCGTCCGTCAACCTGTCCATCACGACTGCAAACAGAAAAGGGCTCAGAGCCAATCCTTGATGCAATTCAACCTCCACCTTAAACCAGTCTGTCATTCCTACTGTACACTTCACTGCTGTCACACTGTCTTCATACATGTCCTGCACCACCCTCACATACTTTTCTGACATACCTGATTTCCTCATACAATACCACAACTAATCTCTTGGCACTCTGTCATACGCTTTCACTAAATCCACAAACACACAATGCAACTCCTTTATACTTCTTCATCAACATCCTCAAAGCAAATAAGGCATCTGTGGTGCTCTTCCTCGGCATGAAACCATACTGTTGCTCACAGATGGTCACCTCTTCTCTCAGCCTGGCTTCCACTACTCTTTCCCATAACTTCATGGTGTGACTGATCAACTTTATTTCCCTGGAGTTACTGCAGATCTGTACCAGCACATTCCTTCTCCATTCCTCAGGCATCCTCTCACCTTCCAAAATCTTGTTAAACAATCTGGTTAAAAACTCCACTGCATCTCTCCTAAACATCTCCATGCTTCTACTGGTATGTTATAAAATACTTATAATAGTAATAATAATAATAATAATAATAATAATAATAATAATAATAATAATAATAGCTGACACCTGCTGGGGCTTGGTGTTGTGGTTCATCTTTTTTCCACACTTATCTAAAAACTTTTAGTTCATGCTTTTTTTGGATAAAAAGAAGCCAAAGAAAAATCCTTAATTTTTAAAGACTCATCTCATGATGTAGAATAGCTTGTTAGTTTATGTAAATAACACCTGCCTCTTTACACTAATTATTCTGGATCTACTCTATGTATGTGATTTAATTTATATAGTTTTTTCACTGCAGTGCACCACTGTCATACCGTCCCACCTCTAAATTGAGGTTTGTGGTAATTGTGTGACAGCAGGTCTGGATAAAACCGTGGATTTCCTGCACTATTAACAGCTGAGCTGTCACTTCCTGTCAGTACTGTACTGTGCATGTGTAGAGTGAGCTGTAGAAACTCCTCATCAACTCACTCAGGCTGGAGCGTGAAGCTCTTCATTATTATGCAGCATTTTGGATGTTGTCTTTAGAGAAGTGAAGAAAAAAGTGCAGGCAGGGTGGAGTGGGTGGAGAAGAGTGATGGCAGGAGTGATTTGTGATAGAAGGGGATCTGCAGGAGTGAAAGGGAAAGTTTATAGGACTGTGGTGAGACCTGAGATGTTGTATGGATTAGAGACAGTGGCATTGAGTAAAAGACAGGAGGTGGAGCAGGAGGTAGCAGAGCTGAAGATGCTGAGGTTTTCGTTGGTAGTGACGACGATGGACAGGATTAGAAATGAGTTTATTAGAGAGACAGTGCATGTAGGACGTTTTGGAGATAAGGCCCAATTAAGCATGTGCAGAGGAGGGACATGGGGTATATCGGTAGGAAAATGCTGAGGATGGAGCTGCCAGGAAGGAGGAAAAGAGGAAGGCCAAGGAGGAGGTTTATGGATGTGGTGAGTGAAGACATGAAGGTAGTTAA
This sequence comes from Silurus meridionalis, assembly GCF_014805685.1. Taxonomy (NCBI): domain Eukaryota; kingdom Metazoa; phylum Chordata; class Actinopteri; order Siluriformes; family Siluridae; genus Silurus; species Silurus meridionalis. Next base: position 25,126,752 of record NC_060888.1, on the reverse strand, counting down.
TTTAAAAGAGGCAGATGTAGAGGACAGGTTAATATGGAGATAGATGATACTCTGTAGTGACCCCTAATGGTAAGAATATAGAAGAAAAATAAATCAATAAAATACTACTAATACTACTAATAACAATAATACTAATAATAACTCACAATTAAAATAGAGATTGGAGTGTCAGTGGTGATGGGTGAAGAGTCGTGTTATTAAACTAAGTTTATAACTAGATTGCATGCATAGATAAAGCGGCCATACACAACAATGTTGAAAATTACATAAGCTGCGAATTTATGCAATTCACTAACTTCACTAATTCACTAAATTCACTAATGAATTTATTTTATAACGCTCAATTTGGCTGACTAGAAAACCTTTGCCATAATTTCCAATGTTCGTGTTTAAAATAAAAAAATATATTATAGCTGCTACTAAAAGATTTATGCTAATTGGTGATATATTTAAATACTGTATGTTTGTGGGTATCAATGCAGCTTTCAAAGTTGAAATGTAAAATATATATATATATAGTACAGACCAAAAGTTTGGACACACCTTCTCATTCAAAGAGTTTTCTTTATTTTCATGACTATGAAAATTGTAGATTCACACTGAAGGCATCAAAACTATGAATTAACACATATGGAATTATATACATAACAAAAAAGTGTGAAACAACTGAAAAATGTCATATTCTAGGTTCTTAAAAGTAGCCACCTTTTGCTTTGATTACTGCTTTGCACACTCTTGGCATTCTCTTGATGAGCTTCAAGAGGTAGTCACCTGAAATGGTCTTCCAACAGTCTTGAAGGAGTTCCCCGAGAGATGCTTGGCACTTGTTGGCCAAACATGTGGCCCCTAAACCATCTCGATTGGGTTCAGGTCCGGTGACTGTGGAGGCCAGGTCATCTGGTGCAGCACCCCATCACTCTCCTTCTTGGTCAAATAGCCCTTGATGCCTTCAGTGTGACTCTACAATAAAGAAAGAAAACTCTTTGAATGAGAAGGTGTGTCCAAACTTTTGGTCTGTACTATATATATATATATATATATATATATATATATATATATATATATATATATATATATATATATATATATATATATATATATAATGGAGCAGGTTGGGAATGGTGAAGGAGCAGGTTGAGGATGGTGAATAAGCAAGTTGAGGAGGGAAGAAGAGATTTTTCTATGGTAATTGTTACTTTAATTAAATTCTTTTGGGGAGTTTTTTGGTCAGATTTCAGCTGAAACGTTTAAACTTGACATGTACATACATTGCCAACATAAATATTAGCATCATAAATTGGTTTATCCTGAACAAGCGAGCCAGTCGTGACTGTGATGAGGGAAAAATCTCCCTTAGATGGAATGAGGAAGAAACCTTGAGAGGAAAAGAGAACCATTCTCATTTGGGTGACAACAAATATCTATTCTTTATAGTTCCATCATTGTTGAGTTAGCAGTTGTTGAATGCAACCTTTTTTTTTTTAAGTTTAAACATTTTAGCTGAAATCTGACAAAAAAACTCCCCAAAGTATTTAATTAAAGTAACTTTTACCATAAAAAAAATCTCTTTAATTAAACTAGAATCTTAATATTAAAATAGTTTTCATATCTGAATATTTAGCAATTTTGTAACAATTGTTTGGAGATTGGAAAAATAAAAACGTAACAGGACATGATGATTTAGTTGACATTCCAAATGTATTGCTTTGATAAATTAGGGTTAATGATGTCCTATAGCAGCATGTCCCAACATGTTTTATTCCATTTATACTTCAGCAAATTCCAATAATTATGATTTAAATAAATAGCATGCTGTGTTTTATACTCATTTACAGTACTGCTGTGAAACATCTGTGGAACAATTCATTCCTGTGATTATTAGAGCTGAGATATAGCAGCTATAAACCGTTGTTTCTCTCAAGATTTTTTTTTTGTTGAAAAGTAAATTAAATTTAAAAAAAGCCGTTTATTTTTCAGGATTATGAACAGAAACTTGAAGATGCATCAGCAACAGTTCAATACCTGATCCCTGAATTGAGTTGATGTCAAGCCATGACTGTCTGTGCCTGATTAATGTTCAATTGCACTTAAATTACAGCATTTAACATACGCCCATACAGAGTGACCTTCAATTGCCTGAGCAGCTGAGGGTTAGGGGCCTCGCTTAAGGGCCAAACAGTGGCAGAGTAGTGTTGCTGAGATTCGAACTCATAACCTTCTGAGCGTAAGTTCAACATTTCAAACACTGACCTTCCACTTTCCACCTTGCATCTTACATTTATCTCTCATGGTTGTTATTGATTTTCACAGTCCTAATATTAATAATCAGGTTATAATTTTTGTCCACATTTTTTCTTTTGTCATATTTGAACTTTTAAACTCTTACAATCATATTTTCTGCATTTGCCACTTGGAAACGTGACATTTATGCTACTGAGAACCGACATTGTCTTCTATACTGAAGAATGTCCTGTGTTGAAATTACAGTTAAAATTCAGACATAAAAAAAAGCACAATGTGCAAAAATCTGACCTTAGGGGAAAGAAAAACATTGTGATTCTTTAGAGTATCACATTAAATATGGTTGTGGCATTTTCAGGAACCATTAAAAAAATCTTGCTCTGAATACTAAAAGGGCACATATGCCAGTTTGTTGTGCTCCTTAATCAATAAGTTATTTTCTGTATAAATACTTTTATATTTTTCAGGATTTTTTTTTGTTTTCTTATAAAAATCTACACTGTTTGGACAAAAATTTATTGACACCTGACCATTAAATTGTATGTGCTCCCATTCCACATTTATTCCTAATTCACTGTTATAGCGACCTCCACTCTTCTGGGAAGATGTCCCACTAGATTTTGGAGTGTGTTTGTGCTTGAGGTTTGTGTTCATTCAGCTACAAGGGTGTTAGTAAATTCAGGTACTGATGTAGGTGATCTGTGGAGGTTCATTCCAATGGTGTTCAATAGGGTTAATAACTCTATATCAGAAGATCTTCCACTCCAACCCATGTAAAGCATATCTACATGGAGCTGGATTTGTGCACAGGGGCACTGTCATGCTGGAACAGGTTTGGGTCTATTATTTTAACTAAAGGGAAAATGCAATTTTATCACATCAAATAATATCCTATATAATTGTGAGTCTCCAACTTTGTGGTAACAGTTTGGGGAAGAACCAGTTATGGCTGAAAAAGTATACTTGTCCATATGGTGTATGGTCTAAAATTATATATAGTATGGTCTAAAATTATAATAAAAAATAAATAAGTAAGAAAATGAATCGATTAACTCAATCAGCCAATGACGTGAATCTCTTCAAAAATCTTTTTAATCTGACAGAAAGCAATAATGAGACGATCAAATCCCTCCCTTTGATCTCACAGTGAATTTAACCAGAGCTACTTAATCACACTTCCTGTATTGTACCTCAGGTCTGGTAGGAAGGCAAGCGCTCCACTTTCTCCCTTCTGAATATTCATGATGTGTACCAAGATAAAAATACACTTCTAGGATTTTTTTGCAAATGATACCCGAAATTCTCCCTGAAAAGCCTGAAATAACTTCAGGCTGTCTAGATGTTCTGCTGCTGTTATTATGGCAATATGACTGTGTGAATCTACTTCTAGATATTTGAAAGTGAAACACAACAACATGCCAGACATCCTTACAGATCACACACTTCAGGCAATTGTATATGATTGAAAGTGCGTATGTTACAGGTCTTTCTTGCAAAAGAGATCTTTGACCTCAATGGGAATTCCTGGTAAAATAAAGCTCAACATTTTTTTTTAAGTGTTGAAGATCATTTAAACCTTTTTGCTTTATGAATGTGGACGTTTCTTCCCTACAGTGCATGTAAGTGTTATTAATGACTTGGGAGAGTTAATGGGGCACCTCATGGCTGTGCTGAATCTGAGCTCTAAAGCCTGAATCCACTAGCATTTTATTTCACCATTCGTCAAAAACTAATACTAAACCTTGCTTTGCTTTTTAGTACATTATTAATGAACTGAAATATTTTTTTATCTTTATTTAAAAAAAAAAAGCTTTTCATCCTCTGAGTACAATTTAGCCATTTTACCCCATTATTCATTATTAGTCTCATAATGACTAACATAATATTTGCTCCTCTGCGCATCCTACATACATTATGTATATTATTTACAATAATATAGACACGTTGTGGATTAAAGAATGGTAAAGTATTGTTTGAGAAATTATCTGAGTGACTCTGGAGTCTGAAGATATTTTCAAAAAATTCAGAAAGAATTAAGAATAAACTGAAATGTATTAACTACATATTAATGTAATAGGAATATTCTGGTAAAGCATCTTACACTCCCCACCCCAGGCTGCAAATACAGTAAACATCTGTTTGAACCTAAAAACAAAACATCTGTTGGTTTTTTTCTAATTTGTACTTCTGTTTTTTTGCATTTATTAATTTCTTCCCAAAGCACATTTTGGAGAGGGAAGAAAAAAACTGACAGCTAATTTACAATGCATAACTTGATGATAAAATACTGTATACTAGTCATTAATATTCACTTCGTTTGACATCCTTGTCTAGACATCGCATTTATACAGGCGAGCAGGTAAAGGTTAAATGCTTTGCTAAAGGGCCCAGGAGTGGCAGCTTCTTGGTGCTTAATGCTGCGATTTTAACCAACCTACCAACCCAAAGTCCAACCTTTTAACCATCGAGCAACCTCCAAGGTGCACACTGTGTGGTTTTGGCCATGATTTTTCGGAGACAGATTTTAAAAATCTTAAAAGATTCCTTTTATCCCAGTCTAAAATCTGTAATCTGATTAAAGGTTTAACATGTTCGATTAATGGCCACTAAATAATATTTTTCCTCAGATGAAATTCTGGGAGTGTCAGAAGATTTCAGACTCTTTCCTGCGCTATGACTTCTCCTATGACGACTGTCGAACCAAGAGCTAATAGGAGTGCCGAACCTGAAGGCGTAATTAATGCGACAACTTCAAACCACCTCAGGTAAAATGTCGAAACGATTCAGGTGGCCAGTACAGAAAGAGGAAAAACATATTGAGTTACGGAGGCAAAAGGAGTGTTTGTATGAGTTTTTTATTATCAAGGCATGTCATGAACAAAATGAACACTTCAGACTGTTTGCCACCATTAGCGAGAGAACGTGGGACTGAATGAGTCACAGATTGATGATGTCTTTTGCTTGTGTGCGTCAGTTTTTGATTGTTGTACAGTCTGACATTATGACAGCTGAGATCTTACAGTGGGACGTGTAGATCATGTACAGTTTCACAAGCAACAATTGCAATTCACACCGTGTCACACTAATAAAGCGGGCTGAAGAAGCTTGTTGTGCTTGTTATGGCTGATGAGACTCGGTCCTCTGTATGAATTCATACCGTTCTGTGTGTCAGGTATTTCTTTTCAGATCTGAATCAATTGAAAAATAATCTACTGTAAAGCATTAGTTAACCCCAGACAATAGAAACGATTTCAAAACTGGGACCTTCAATGTTCATCGTCTATACAAAGTGGCAGCGTGGGATCTGAACGCATCGCTGTACATACTTTACTTTTATTAACCGGAAACTTTCACATGCACCTAAATTCTTTTTAGTCATTGTGGATTGCTTTGGTAATCTGAAAGCCAAATTGCGTTTGGGTTTCCTTTAGCACGTCTTACTTGCGTTGTGAATTGGACTTCAGTGAAGACTTTAATCACTATACTTTATCACGCCTGAGTGCTTCACTGACAGGTTTACACTTCCGTGACTACTTACTCCATGTACTCACTTTTATGAAGTACTAAGGTGCTGCTGAGGGACATCACCCCTGGGACACCCATTACCTTAATGCGGCCCTGAAGCCACTTTAAGTCTCAATCTTTACAATTGGGATACATAAGTATCTGACACTGTTACAGCTTACTACAATTCATTACGGTGCCATTCCACCATTCTGGGACTTCAAGAGTCATTTTTCAACCTTTTCATTTAAGTTTGATGAAGGGAAAAAAGAAATTTCCTGTCAGAAATTCGGTGAATTAGATTTATTGGCACCAACAAAAGACAGTTCACAGAGAACACGAAGAATGATGCGAAAATGGTAAAAGAGTGATTCCCAACCCTACAGTATGTTTATGTTGCTTGTAGTTCATTTCTTGTCGGCTTCATTGCTGCAGTTGTCGCTTGTTGTGCGTACCGTCCATCCATCTTGAATAAGCAACATTCATTCCCAAACACACACAATATACTGCAATGTATTTATTTGTGTTTCAAATTGATTTCAAATACATTTCAATCCAATCTAATACATTTTTAATAAAGTCCAAAAATCAGTCATTTTGTCGTGTCACACTCCATCATGGACACAAATATACAGGAACCGCTGTAGCCATCCAATATGGCTGACCCAGTGGACAACACACACACACACACACACACACACACACACACACACACACACACACACACACACACACACACATTTTAGCGTTCCCTGATTACTGATTGAGCACCGGTTGTCAGGATCTAGGGGGTTTCAGGCTAGATTTCTGTTTTTTCCACACCAAATGTTACCAGAGTGTTTGCAAATTCCTTGTTAGCTCCTATTCTTTTTATCTGAGTCTTGTTAGCATGTTGCGTATTTTCGGCCATGTTCACACTAATACATTTTCGTTTGAATACGTATATTTTTCTCTACATTTTGTCCTTCCATCCACACTGAGATGGCGTATTCAGTCAACAAAAATGTAGCCTAATAAAAACACTCTAAAGTGGATAATTTTAAGTGTGGACTGTGAAAAGGGAAGCTTTTGAAAACTGTGATGCATTTTTAGTCGTTGACGTGACATTTCTAGAGTCAGAAAGTAAATTACGCAAGGCAGTATTGACGCAAGTCGACGCGTCTTTTTTCCTGTAAGCATTTTCGGATGTTTATGTAGCAACTTTTGGGAAACGATAGTTTAGCTGAGTGATAATAGTTTCTCCTGCATTTTTCTCGAGTTCCCACACAGTGTAAGTCCTGTTTTTGTGAGTTTGTTTTTGTTTTTCAAAACTTTTGGGATTTTCTTTTTTAAATTGTGTGACTTTGTTTTAAAAAAAAATTTTGGGATTTTTGGGACCAGTGTTTTGCGGTTTTTAGACATAATATGGATATAGATTTGGAAAAATATGGATCTTTTCTGAGTCTGCATATGGGTTCACCCATCGCCGTGTTTCACTGCTAGCGCTCCAGTGCAGTAAACCCCTGGTTCGACCCCTGACACTGGTGGGCTTAATTATCACCCACATGCTCACCATATACAGTACATAGATAGAGACTCTCTCACAAAACAAATTTCTTGAAATATCTTAAAAGTATTTGTAGTAATTGTGCTCTTTTGAAGCACTTAGCTATTTTCTCTGGTTTGGTTGTTACTATGTCGCCGTCTTCAAATTTGTCATTCTGGTTTTACTGTTTGGATACAGTTCACACATCGACTGAACCTTGCCTGATTTCCGACTCTGCTTTCTGTCTCCTGATTTGGATTGTTTTACTGAGACTGTTATTAAACGCCTTTCATCTGCACCTGCATCCACCTGCATGAGTGCACGTTACACAACACTTTTGATGTGTGTTAGACGACAGGCGTATTCCTTCTAATTATTAGCAGCACAGGCTAATTGCACTCGTTATAAACAGACACTTATCATTTTTATTGCTTCCTTTAAAAGCATTATGTTTCTTTATACTGTTAATATTAGGGGGGGGGTCGATCCTAAAGTATTGATACTTTCGCTACCAGTGTTTTATGGAGCGGCTCGATTATCACGTTAAAATAGCAATTGTTTTGTAATTCCGGGATTTTAATATTTAATTCATATGAATAGGAAAAAAAATTATCCATTGTGCCTCTGTTCTTTGGACAAACAAGTCAGCATTCTATTACTTCGCCATATATTTTGAGATCGCTGCATCGTCTGTGCGTTTTGAGAGAATTTATTTCCAAAAGCAGGAGAGTCGATCAAGTCAGAGCAGAAACAGGCTCAAGGGGAAAAATACCAACATCCTTTTGTTCTTTTACAAAAACAAATTAAGGGGAAGGAATGCAGAAACATGATGTGAATATTGTTTGTGTGACAGATTATATTTTGCTAAAAATGAAGTTTTTGAATAAATGTAATAAAAAGGTCCAGTCCAATGCACAATATGTGGACAAAAGTATTGTGACGCCTGACTTTTTCAGCCATATGTGGATCTTTTTTCAAACTGTAACCACAAAGTCAAAGAAGCGTATAGGATTTGTCTTGTAGTCACGTGTCCACAAACTTTTTTCAATATATTGTAGACTATTTAATATAAATAATGCTGTCTTTTATAAATACTGGTGTCAATCACAAAACGTTTTGTAGGTTTTTAAAATACTTGGTATCAAATCGAAAAGTAGTATTGCCCGTCTATAGTGTTTATTTATATATTTATTTAAGATGCTCATTTAGATTTTTAGATGATTTTTATTCCTCGTAATCTAGCACATACTGTAGGAACCTGAAGCAGGTAGGAAGGAAAGCTGTTAGAAGGGAATAAGTAACGTCGATTGAGTCATTTGATTCAATAATTTGAATTTGTTGCTTTATAGCATTGTACCTAATTTACTTAAAGTCGAGAGAATTGGCTCCACAATCGGCTTTGCGTAGAATTTTAAATAGCTCTTTACATAGAATTGAGCATACATAGAAGTTTATTCACCGGTCACCCACTAGTGTGAATGTATGTTAAGGGTTGCATGCATGAAATATTCCACTAATGCAGTTTAACCACTGCAGCGCTTCAGCTACTATCAGGGATGGGAATAATACACAGATGCTACACTCAGGAAGATGTACAGCTAATCATGTTCAGAAAGACTCTGGGAAAAGTTGAAGTACTAACTACACCATTACTACTACCTGTTTTAGTGTCACACTGGTAACTGGACCTCAAATCATATTAATATATTAATACAAAATAATTTTTAATTTTGTTACCTAATGAATGTTTCCAGGCTGAAAAACCACCAAATAGAAAAAAAGCAGAGAAAAGATGATGATGATCAGGTGATCAGGAATGTCTCTGGTTTGAGTCATGTTTACACCACAGGCTCCCTCTGTCTCATCCATGTTAACCCCAGACTTCTGCTCATTGTATGTCTGTGGTGTGTGAGAACAGTACATTAATGAAGAATTTGTGTACTGAAGAAGTATACTTCAATAGAGTGTTATTACATTTATCCTAAATTAACAGGTAGACTTTATTTACAGAATTGCCTTTGTATTGCTAATTTGAAGCACAAAATGTAAAAATTTGTGTCATTAAAATAAATAAATGATTGTAATCATGATAGAAAATTGCTGTCTCATAGAAGTCATTGAAGTCTTTTCTTTCAGGTTATTAAACCCAGCTGGATCTTGTTCCTGAACACCAAATTTCCTGTGTAAATACTTTTGTGAATAATGCTGTACTGTAAATCCTGTAATGTTTCCAGTTTGAAAAAGCTTGCTTGTTTGCTCAGCTTGAAGACGTGGACTTGATGGATCTGTGGATGAAATGACCGGACAGGTGCTGATATAACAAACACTGATGATTAAATAATCACAGCTAACAGAATTAGGACTCTATTGAAAACAAATCATTCGAGTCATACAGTGAAGCTGGTTCCCAGATTCCAGATACATTCATCACATCATAACCTCTGTGCGTTTTCTCCAGATCTTTCTCCACCCATTGAATTGAATACGTTTGACATACTGGAAAAGTAATAACTCACAGAACAAACATGTACAGTAATGATATTCATGAAATATTGTGGTGTTTTTTTTAAGTGATGTTAATACTGTGTGCGGCCTCATTTTTTTGTAGGGCTCAGGATAAGCAAATGTACTGTACTTTATGTGTGGTTTAACACTGAAGGGCACACTGAATCTCAGATCTTGCTATTTAGGCAGAAAAATACTCTATCACCAGTGGATATCTTTAAAATAACCATTAATAATGCATTTCAGTGTCTTTTTTATTGAATTATACACCTGCCATCAATGTTACCTTTTTTGTTTACATTTTACTTCATCGGTCTTTTTTGTAATGAATAGATATTCTTTGGGATCCAGACAAGGATGGGTTTCCTCTTCAGGTTTCTTCCTTATACCATTTCAGGGAGTTTTTCCTTTCTACCATTGCCATTGGCTCACTCATTAGGGATAAACCTATAGACACTGATGTAAAAAAATCAAAATTAATAACTTTATCTCTGTAAAGCACTTTTTGGGTGATGTCCATTGTTAGAAGCACAATTTAAATAACATTTTATTGAATTCATTCGTTTTTTTTTTTTCAATTAACTTTTATTGAATAAAAAAACATAATATAACAAATAACAACTAATTTTGTTCAAATAAATAAATATCAATTAATAATTGACATTTATGGAATCAATTGTCAATATGCATAAATGCAAAAACTACAAGATATTACCGCATTGTATTTATACATTTAATTGACCAAACTATAAAAACATTTTGCAATTTAAATACTTATATAAATACTCAAATGCATATTTGAGTATGGACATTTTTTTTATATTTTCTTTGTAAAAAGAAACATTTTGTTCATGGAAAAATAATACAACTAGATATTGTGACCCATTATTTTATGTAGATTTTTATTTTCTCAAATTATTTTACCCTCTATTATATTAGTAAGAAAGTTAACTGCTTTATTATTTTTTCATTTTGGAGGTTAATTTACAACATTTCCAAATCAACCTGATGTTGTTGGGTGAGGATTGTGTGGGAAAACTGCTAGCTAAGCTAACCAGGTTTTCATTAGTGAAAAACATTTCATATGTCGATGTATTTACATCTCCTCTGGTTGACTTCATTTCCTGCTTTGTACAATTCCCCAATGGAAACATTTTTGCTATGATTATGGTAGTTCTGATTAGGCTAAAGGTTATGCTAGCTTGAATAGGGACAAGCTAATATTTGAGTTAGGTCTCGTTTGTGTGTGTGTGTGTGTGTGTGTGTGTGTGTGTGTGTGTGTGTGTGTCTGTGTGTGTGTGTGTATGTGTGTGTGTGTGTACAGCACGAGGATGGACCCCTGATTGTTTGTATATGAGCGCTGCATTTAGCCACTAATGGCTGTTATTGGCTAACCCTGGGCTCCCTGATGGTTAAGTTGGATTAGTGCACAGCTGTCTGACTAAGTGATGCATGCTAATGGCAAAGGTCCATTTTCCCAGAATCCCTTCTGTGTTATAAATCAGAAACTCATAGACATAAGCGTTCTAAAACCGCTAGGCTATTCATGCTGCACTTAAGGGTGAGAGAGGACACAGTGGCACATTTTACTTCTTAAGTTGTAATGAGCTGAGAGCCTGGTGCAGAGATGACCGGCCATTAAAAACACGATGAGAGAGAGAGAGAGAGAGAGAGAGAGAGAGAGAGAGAGAGAGAGAAAGCCACAGAGGCACCAAAAGTGCTACATGAAGGGTTTCTGTGAGAAATTGGATTTGTTAAACACACCATTTTTGTACCTTTTAAGAGGGTAAGAGACAAGTGGGTGTGTGTACCAACTAGATGGCCGATACATGAGATAGATAGATAGATAGATAGATAGATAGATAGATAGATAGATAGATAGATAGATAGATAGATAGATAGATAGATAGATAGATAGATAGATAGATAGATAGATAGATAGAACACTTGTCCTATTCAATTCATGTCACAATTCAGCTATCAAAAATGATATTAATAATGATCATTGTTTATATTTCTACTATTATCTGTTTAGATCACTATCTGTTCTCAGAAACACTTCTTTTTTTTCCTTTTCTTTTTTATATTTTACCTCCCTAAATAGATCTTTCTAATCATGCCTAACATTTTCTTCCTCAGGAATGTAATAATCATTTGCCAATTAGGCAAAAGCTCACAGTCGAATTTCTTCTGCTTTAATTAGATAATTCCTTCGCATAGACCGCTTTAATTTGAATTTGTAAAAGCAGAAATATAAAAGCCATTACACCGAACACCCGGGGAACTGGTATTTGAAAGTTATCACCAGCAGAACACACACGTGCTTTTACAGTCGAAGGAAGCCTTAGTAGCATTTTCTATGAAGCACTTATACATAAAAACCAGTATAATTCTGCTTACAATTTTGTATAAGCATGTGCCACTATTTATTTTAGTGCCATGTTCTGTACTACATAATAATTATGAATTTATGATATGCATAAATATGCATATAAATATGCATAAATTAAAACATGTACTGTTTCTAATGATAAACTGATTATAACCATGTACCCTGTCATCAATGTTTAAATCAATTATAGCGGACATGGAAGAAGCTGGAAGAAAGTTTATAGCGGACATGTTTTTTGTTAATAAGTCTTAGACATGACTGCTTTATAAACATGTACTAAAAAAACCACATACAGAGCGTGTTAGAACTTTGGAAACACCTAGTCTTTGATAGTTTTCTTTATTTCAACAAACAACAAGGCAAAAACATATGCATAGTGAAGAAAGTGGAGCCCAAATTTGACATTTTTGGCTCTAACCAAAGAACTTACCTAAGACAATGAACAAAAGAGAAGATGTTAACAGACTCCCTCACACCCTCACAGTCAAACATGGAGGTGGAAGTTTAATGATTTGTGTTGTTTTGGAGCAGGGAAGTTTGGAGACTTATTCTGGATGAAAGGAGAACTGAACCACCAATTCCGCAATTCTGTCTGGACTGCAGCTCATTGGAACATTTGGACATTTATATATTAATTTGGTTAAACTAAATCTTCAAACCATCACATCACCAAGTTTGTTGGATATAAACAACAGGAACATGCATGTGTCTCAAAAACCAAGAGTGTTTCTAAACTTTTACCAGGCTCTGTATACAAAACAAATTTGGGAAATAATGAATTTGAGATTAATTGCACAGAAATGTGGGTGTTTTTTTTTGTTGTTGGTCAATTTTATGTTCTTATTTTCAGCTCATTTAAGTTTTCAAACTGCAAAAATGTTTCTGTCTTTTTTTTTAGTAGTTAATCTGGAATTATATTTTTCAGTATAATATTAATAGTTATTAACTGTTATATTAATGAAACAATAATTATTTTGTTTTTAGTAATTACACTGAAATTATAACTACTTAATTACAACAAATCTATTATTATATAAGTATAGTAATAATAATAATTCATGTTTACTGTTTTCCTGTTAAACCCTATAAAAAATAATTATTTGCAATAAATAGAATTTAATTCAAATGTTTTGAAAAAGAAGTCAAACTTTTATAGACAAATAAACAAATATATCTGACAATAAGCAGTCATAAAACAGATTCACTTTCCTTAAAGCATTTAGTCCTGAAATTATAAATGTTTGATTCTTTTATTGCGGTATGTTGTATTATAAAAATGTGTGCTAAAACATGAATTTATTCATATAGTATAAATGCTGTTTTCCCTCTGTTTGTACCTTGTTTTTTACACTGCCATGTTACTTGTCTTATATTTCATTCTATATCTTGCCTTTTGCACTTTTTTCTAAATGATTACTGCATGATCTCTGTATAGTCGTCTAATGGTAAACCTTATTTTTCTGCACTTTTCACCTCTATATTTGAACACCATGTTATTTGCACTGAGTTGGTCTCTACTTACAACCTCACACCTGCACTTTTTATATATGGCTTTCTTATGAAGTGTGACATAAAGCTCCTGCTTCTCTAATGTCAGGGTGCCATAACCTAATGCACCAATGACGACCATTAAAGCTGGACTGTTAATAGTGTAGACTGGGCTCTTCTTTAGCCCCCGGGTGTCAGCTTTTTTCCCCCTCTGAGGCACTGTATCACAGCGGAGAAAGCTCTGCTCTCCAGCACTGAAAAGGATACCGTGGAAATTGAGCTAGCTAAACCGCTCACAGCCTCGCCACCTGAGTCGCACTCGGTAATTGAAGTAGTAGGCCCATTGAAGTGCAAGCCTCTGTCCTGCTGATTGCCACTGAATCAGCAGGCTGCTCGTGGAGGCCTATCCTCCTGCTGAGAATTGCTCGTACCTCAATATAACACATTCTGTTGTTGCCGATGATTATCGCTGGATCGAATATGTTAGATCCGGACTGGAGCCAAACCCTGCAGGACAGACGCTGTCGAGTGAGTGTCTTGGGTGGTTTGTTAAATATAACAGATTTTTAATTAGGTGTAAACTGTGGAGATTTGTGTATGTAATAAATGCTGCGCCATCTGCATACTGAAGTGTTTGCACGCGGAATTCATACGACAGCGCTGATTAGTTCTTCAATCTGATTGATCAGGAGATGTTGATTAATTTCCCAGAACGGCAGCATCTTATATAAATATGGATGAGGTTCCTCTGATGTTTGACCTGCCGCTCACTCGGACTGTCTACAGGAAATGTGAATCATTCGTCACGCTGAAAACAACCGGGCATGAAAAAATGCACTTCACCTGTGTTCTGAGCTGCACGGCATCGGGAAAAAAAAGCTTTACCGATGGTGGTTTTTAAACGCACGACGATGCCAAAAGAAAAACTTGTAGAAATAAGAAATAGTTGTGGAAGGAAGGAGGAAGACAGTGAACAATGACTTTCTTGGTAGGCTACTGTTTAGATACAAGCCGTGTTACAGACACTGTCTTTCATTAAAGCCTGTGTGAAGTTCATTAGTTTCAGTGTAGACACCTGCGGCTTATTTATGTTCAAAATAAAAATCTTTCTCAAATTCAGTGGGTGTGGCTTATATTTGGGTCCGCTTAATAGTCCGGAAATTACGCTACACACACACACACACACACACACACACACACTATATTGACAAAAGTATTGGGACGTCTGATTTTTCAATTCATATGTGGTTCAACATCAAAACTGTTTTCACAAATCTGGAGGCACACAGTTGTTTATGATGTCTTTGGATGCAGTGGCATAAAATTTTCCCTTAACTTGAAAAAGGGAACTCAAACCTTTTCATGACAAGGCCCCTGTGTACAAAGTCAGCTCCATGATGATATGCTTTACATGAGTTGGAGTGAAAGATCTCCTGCTATAGTTCAAGTTCAAGTTTATTTCTGTAGCTCTTTTCACAATGGACATTGCTTTAAGGAATCGTATTTTACACCTTTGGAATGAATGTGAACGCTGACCGGACCCCAGACCTCCTCACCTCACCTCAACTACATCAGTACCCGACTTTACTAACACCCTTGTGACTGAATGAGCACAAATCTCCACAACCACACTCCAAAATCTAGTGAAACATCTTCTCAGAGGAGTGAAGGAAAACAGCAGATGGGGATAAATGTGGAATGGGATGTTTATAAAGTACATACCAATCTAATGTTTAGGTGTCCACACACTTTTCTCCATATAGTGTATATATATACATATATAGTTATGGTATTTTTGCATTTCTATACATTGTTATGACTAAGCCAATCTTTAATTGATTACTGATTTAGTTTAAAGTCATTATTTAGGGAAAATCATTGGTGTTTCATAATATTTTCATTTCCATTTTTTTAATTGATGGATTCAATGAATTGCAATGAAATGCTTTAATATTTGGCTGATTCTTATGACCAGAACTTTGTCCTAGACTTGGTTTGATAGCTCCTTGGATCTTTAGGATGCTGTTGGTTCTTCCAGGAACAGGTGCATTTATACTGAGATCACATCATCTAGACACTATACTCGCACACAGATTACAACTAATGTGACTTCTGATGACCAGAAATAACTGGGGCTTTCACAGTAATGGGGGTGAATACTCATGCTTTCATTTTTCTCCATTTTGTGAAGATTCCTAACAAAAAATCCCACTTAAGTCTATTTCAGATGACCACAAAAGTGGATGAATAATTACGCAAGACTCAGAAGCTACACTTTAACAGATATACACTTCATAGAAAGGCACATTGTAGGCCATCTGTGGAAATCTGTGGAGGCTATCACAGAAGCACTCAACCACACCTATGCTGGAAATGGGCCACTGTGGTCAGTGGGTGGGAAGGGGCAAGGTGGGAGGCCTGGCAAACCCTTATACCAGCTCAGGAAACAGGCTATTCACTGTACACCTACAAAGTGCATTATTCATGAATGATCCTTATGTCAAAAAAAAGAAAAGAAAATGAAAAACAGACACACGTTAATTAAAAAACATGAATACATTATATAATTTTGCTGTGATTTTTATCATTAAATCGAATATAAACATGATTTCAAACCGCAGTGTAGGAGGAGATCAAAAAATATGAATGTTTTCCCTCCCACGCAGCATCATTCATCGTTGTTATCTGGGTCAATGAAAAGTGGGATGACTTTCCTGTTGATGGGACTCGCCATCAATGAGCTGCATCGAGTAGAACCTCACAACGTTATTTGAAGGGCTCAGCTGCACAATTTCAAACGGATGTTTTGATGCTTGTTCTCTCGTTCGAGATCATTTGTTTGCGTCAATTAAGTGGCTACGAGATCATGCACAGATTCAAAGCTGGCATTGCACTGTATCCCTGCAGCCATGTGCTCATAAAGATATTGCCTTCGAAAGGACCGTTTACACCAGTAAAGGACGAAGTAGACAAACCATGTATGTACCTGAGTTAAAGTTGAGATTCCCTCTGTAAAATATGACTCCAGTAAAAGTCAAAGTGCTCCCTTTAAACTTTTACTTGAGTAAAAGTACAAAAGTATTTGCCTTCAAATGTCAAGTCAAGTCAAGTTTATTTCTATAGTGCTTTTCACAACAGACATTGTCTCAAAGCAGCTTTACAGAAATCAACTGTTAAGGTGAATGGTGTGCATTTATTCCTGATGAGCAGCCATGGCAACTGTGGCAAGGAAAAACTCCCTTAGATGTTATGAGGAAGAAACCTTGAGAGGAACCAGACTCAAAAGTGGAACCCATCCTCATTTGGGTGACATCAAGAGTTTGATCATAAATCTTTAAACAATACAGAACACTGGAGAGTGAGAACTAACATGAGCACTGGAGTGCGTGATTAAGTAATGTTCTTTCTACAGTCTTATACAGTCATTTGTGGTTATAAAACTAGGAGCTACTGAGCAACTCATAAAATAGCTCAACATTTGGTATCATCACAGTTTCTTAAGTATCTTAAAATGTACTTAAGTATCCAAAAAACTATGATTTATTATGACTGTAATGTTCCTATTATAATTTTTGTCACAAGACACTTTACTTAATCAACTCAGTTTATGTGAAAAGACAGCACACCGATCTCTCTCAAAAATGTTCTGCTTGCTGTTGAACTGATGCTGAACTGTATGTTGGCCGATCAAAACAAGTTCAAAACAGAGCCCATGCTCGATCCTGATTGGTGTACTGATTTCGCAAAATCTAGTCGAGTATAATGTAGAATGATAGAAATGTTGTGAAGTTTAAATAAAAGTCTCCCCAAATGGAAATACTTCAGTAAAGTACAGATATGTGAAAAAGCTACTTAAGTACAGTAACAAATTACATTGACTTCACACATAATGATTCCAAAAATATGACAGTATGTATATACATTGATCAGGCAAAACTTTATGGCATTATATCATTATAAGCAGTGAAGTGAATGACACTGATGATCTCTTCATCATGCCACCTGTTAGTGAGTGGGATTTATTTATTAGGCAGCAAGTGAACATTTTGTCCTCAAAGTCAATGTGAAGCAGAAAAAATGGTTTAGCGTAAGAATTTCTGAGAGTTTGACAAGGACCAAATCATGATGTCTAGACGTCTGGGTCAGAGCATCTCCAAAACTGCTGCTCGTGTGGGATGTTTCCGGTCTGCAGTGGTCAGTATCTATCAAAAGTGGTCCAGGGAAGGAACAGTGGTGAACCGATGACAGGGTCACAGGCGGCCAAGGCTCATTGATGCACGTGAGGAGCAAAGGCTGGTCCGTGTGGTTCGATTCAACAGACGAGCTCCTGTAGCTCAAACTGCTGAAGAAGTTAATGCTGTTAATGCTCGATGGGTCAGAACTGTTTTGGCAGCAAAACTAGGTCCAACACAATAATTAAGCAGGTGGTCATAATCTTATACCTCATCTGTGTATTTATGATGATGATTATAAGGCCTCCTTCTCCCATGAGCTCTGTACTAAATAACAGCCAATGGTGACACGTTGGCTTCTGACAAACCATGTTAGCAGGGCACATATTTGTCTCTGTTTTGCACTTCAAAGAGAGGACTGCTAAATAATTCAGATATTGTGCAGTTAGCATGGAGAGGTTGAGCTCTCAGAGTAAAGCGCTTAATGGAAACAGGGTTACTCTCTCAACCAGCTGATGGTCCTCACAATGATCCACTGGCTCAGGGTGTGTCTCAAATCAACTTCCTCTTCCACAAATAGCAAGCTACTTGATAATTCAGGCAATGACTACCTCCAGGGTCGCTGTATAGATTCTAAGCTCAGGTTACTGTCTGACTAGAGTTTCACATGTGGGTTTCCTCTGGCGTCTTTTCCCATTTACTGTCCAATATATCTCTCTCTCTCTAGTCTTATATGGATTTATGACCCTAATTTGGTCCTACACCCAAATGTGTGTATGCATGGTGCATCCCATCCATGGTATTATTTCCCACGCAGTGTTCCTTGGAAAAGCTCTGAAATCTTCATGATCCTGACCAAGTGATTAAGAGGATAAAAGAAGGAAACACACCAATGCTGAATGCTGAGAACTGAAATATTTGTCCAAATGTTACAGTAGATTAAAATGCACATTAAAATAGTAGGTGAAACTCTTCCTATATACAGTATAAGTCATTACAATGCATTGTAAAATAAAAGAAAAAATGTAGTACATTTTAATAATCCACTGCATTCGCTTGTAAACACTACTGTGTTATTTGACTTTCGTTAAAGGCTTTCAGAGTTAAGTGTTTTCTTGCTAATGCTTTCTGTAAGTGTTGATTCCCAACGTTCCAGGAAAGGTCTCGAAAATAGGCCTGTTCAGTATAATTTAACTCCCAAAGCACGCATACAATAAGCACACGCGTTAAAATTTGTCTCCATGTTATTTTAGACTAGTGCTTTTGAAACTGAGCTGGAAGTGGGGAAGTGCTAGCTCAGTGGTTAAGGCTCTGGGTTACTAATCAGAAGGTCGGTGTTCAACCCTGATCAACTTACAGTGTAAAATGATTGCTCACCCAGACTTACAAGTAAAATAGCTATAAAATAACTATACCGAATGGCCGAAATAAAGTTACTATTGCTCCCAAAGCACATACATGTTTAAGTCAAATGGGGTTAATAGCAAAAAAATAAAAATAAATAAAAAGCTACACCAGAGCAAAAAGCAGTTGCCTAAATGGCTTAATGGACAGTCCAGGCATACTTCCAGTAAATCTACTCCACTTCTAACCTAATCAGGTCACTCATCTTCCTGCAGGTAGTACTTCACAGGGAGTAAAACTGGCTGTTAATTTCAACTCCGCTATTAGCTTACCCTTAAAAGCAGCGCATGTAGAATATGTGTGGAACGTGTGCTAGCAGGCATCTAATGAAATCTTCTGCACTATAAGGTCAAATATGGAAAGGGGGAAAAAAGATAATGTCTTATACCCGAAGAACGTATATAAAAATACTCTATATAAACAAATTAAGTGGGTTCCTGACCATCACACCCATATGTGGTTCTTTCCATCACAAATTTAGAACTGCAAGTTTTTGCATGCTGTAGATTTACTATTTCTGCTTTATTGGAACTAAAAAACCCAAAGATTGTTTTAGCATGATGATGCTCCTGTGCACAAACCAAGCTCTGAGGACATGCAGTGAAAGAACCCAGGAGCCCAGGAGGGGTTCACAACCTTCTGATCCAAAGCCCAATGCAATGAAGCTGAGCGGGGGCTCCAGAATCTACTAAAAAGCCTTCCTAAATTTGCTGAGCTCATTATACTAGCGAATGTAAAGTATATCTGGAAGCTGTCCACAGTATTTCAAATACAGCCATTTACACAAGCACTAAACGCACTATATTGGATCAGGTTTAAGGCAGCACTTAATGCTATATTTGCATGTTGAATGATCAATTTAATTTCCAATTTATTGCCCCATTATTTCCTGGTTAATGCTGAATAATCGTATGGTGTTAAAAGCATTTATACATTATAATTAGAGCCATTGTGGTTGGAAGATTTATTTTTGCCCATATAAAAACAAAGTAGAACAAATAGAAAAAAGCTGCCATGGCCAAGGAAGCCTATTTTGTTGTGTTAACTAATTTGTATGCCAGAAATCCAGTTAAAATTTACTTAAAAACAAGGAGATGGCTCTTGATGAAAAACAGGCATTTGACCTTTCTGTTTGGATTGATCTGAAAATGGAATTGGCTCATTTCCTGGACACGATGATAATTCCTTTTTAAATTTTACATAGATACTATGGATGGACAGATAATCTCAAAATGTAACTTAATTCAAGGTCTAAGATTTCAATCAGCTAGAAATTATATCCTAAGTAATCACACCTTAAAGTATATTTACAGCATTTGGCAGACACCCGTATTTAGAGTGACTTACATTTATCGTACTGATACAGCTGAGCATCTATATGGTTAAGGGTCTTGCTCAGGGGCCCAGGGGTCGCAGCATAGTGTGGCTGGGATTTAAACTCGTGACCTTCGGATCCAAAGTCCAACGCCTTAACCATTAAGCTACCACCTCCTCCAAATGAACTTCTAAACACTTAACTTTAAACATACATATTACCATCGTTTATATTGGTTGCATAGCTAAACTAATTTCTGCACTTCGGAGGAAGTTTTGAGGTAGGAGATGGGAACAATTTTGAAACTGATGTGGATAATCAGAGAACATGCACTGCCTGCTGTCAGTAATTGTGAGCGCCACCTGTTTAATGGCAGAAATACATCCGCCATCTCCTGCTGACCCTGCTGAGGCGCAGCGTGTGATTGATGTTATTTTAAAAAGCTTCCCTTCCTCCTGTGGATCTGAACCCACACTGCAAAACATGTCAGTACCCTTTTGTGCAGCAGGACATTGATGACTGGTCCTGGATGTCAATCTGATTGTCAACTCCAAGCCTAAACAGGCTTCATAACCCAATTAATTTGGGCGGCTAAATCGGAATATATTCACTAGCCACAACTTTGTTTTCTTCCTGGTGGGATTGAAATGGGATAACTGGGGAGCTTAATAGCCTATTTGGCAACCTTGCAGGTGTTTGTGGTTGGGATTTAAGCACATAGTATATCTGGACTTTAAGGAAGTAAAAGTGCTTAATGAAATAAATAATGTAGTGATCTATCTATCTATCTATCTATCTATCTATCTATCTATCTATCTATCTATCTATCTATCTATCTATCTATCTATCTATCTATCTATCTATCTATCTATCTATCTATCTATCTATCTATCTATTATAATATGTATATTGCCAATCTCTCTCACTTTTCATAAACAGCCTCAAGAAACCCTGTGCATTCCTGCAATTATTCAATCAGCCAATCCCCATGGAAGCAGAAATACACATAAAATCATTTACACCAGGTTAATTGCTTTAGTTCATTTTAAATATCAAAATAAAAGACAATTTGACCACAGTGACTTTGGAATTGTTGTTGCCAATGTCAGATATGCATATAAAGGCATCAGTTTATAGCATATAAAGGAATATTAAAAGTCCTTTACAGTTTTTCGCAGCTGGTTCTGAGCGTTTCTCAGAAATTAAATTCTCGAAACCATTTGTTCAACCCCCACATCATAAAGTCACTTGTGCATAAGAGCATTTTTTGTTGCTTTGAACAAACCTCAAATGCTTTAGTAAAAATTTTTTAACTGATTGTGTACAAGTGTCTGCTGTTTCCTACATGATCAGTTGTTTATGATCATGTTGATAAAAATATATTTTACTGGTTTCACCTGAATTGTTTTAATCCCCAAAAATCTCAGGATCATTTTATTGTATTGTCAAGCCATTGAATGCAAAATAGTTAAAGCGGTTGGCGAAACGTGTCAAGCTAAATTTTTATTACAGTTTTTCTCAGTTGTTTTGGAGCGTTTCTCAGATCAGAAATGAAATTATCAAAACTACTTGTTCAGCCTCCACATCATTGAGTCATTTGTGCTCATCATAAAAACATTTCTTGTTGCTTTAATCAAATTGCGAATGCTTTTGTACATCATTTAACTGATTGTGTACGAGTGTCTGCTGTTTCCTACATTATCAGCTGTTTATGTTCATGTTGATCAAAATATTTCACCTGAATTGGTTTAACCCTCAAAACATCTCAGCATCAGTTTATTGTATATGAATTGAATGCAAAATGGTTAAACCAGTTGTCAAAATCTGTCATCTAACATTACTATTAAACTTTTTTTGTAAATGTGTTAAACTGATGAATTGTGCAGATGAATCTTGAATGTCACTTATGAAGGCGAGTGAACTGCATCAGATCAACCGATAATCAAACAGTTCTCTAAAACAGGTCAAAGGTGAATCTCATGAACCTTCAATCGAGGAGTGAATACAGACAAAACACAAAATTATACATTCTGAAAATGGATGAACAACCAAGAAACAAACAAACACTTGTACAATACAGTAAAAGTGTAAATCCTGTCTGGTCTTTTGCAATCGATATAAATCAAATATACAATCAAATAAATACATTTTTGCTGCTGAAATTCATATACACCGTACAGAAGGAAGTCAAATTTTGTGCATTTTCAGTCACTGTGATCCAAACCGTAGTTTATATCAAGAAATCTTTAAACTATGTAGCGTCATACTGAAAACACGACTGAACATTAAGATGATTCTGTTTGTGAACAATGACAAAAGGGATTTTTCATTCTGATGAGAATGAGATTTTCATTGACACAAATACTTACTTTTAAGAGAAAAACTAAGGATTTTGAGAAAAGTACAGGCTTTTGCAAGAAATCCAATGTGTTGTGCTGTTGTGCTGTTTGTACAAATTGCAACAGAGAAAAATGAAAAATTTGTGCAAAAAATTCTAATGAAATCGAGTGTATGCCAACTAGTTCTCTAAAATAGGGCAACTGTGAATCTCATGAACCTTCAATTGGCGCGAGACAGAAAGAAACACAGAATTACAATTTCTAAAATGGATGAACAACCAAGAAACTAACGAACACCAGTACAGTAAAAGTGTGAATCCTGTCCGGTCTCTTGCTAATCAATATCCTACAGTGATGTGTACATTTGTGCAGTTGAAATTCAAAGATGTCATACAGAAGAAATTCATTCCTGTGCGTCTTCAGTTATTATAATCCAAACCGTCTTTATATCAGGAAATATTGACACTGTGCGCAGTCACACTGACAACACGACTAACCGTTTTGTCGATCGTGTTTGTGAACAATTACAAAAGCATTTGTCATTCTGATGGGAATGAGACATTCATTGACACAAATACTTACTTTCAGAATATGAACTAAGGATTTTAAGCAAAAAGTAAAAGCTTTTGCAAGAAATCCATTGTGCTCTGCTGCTTGTACAATTTGATTTGATTAATGCATTTACCGGTTTGCAAATATTAAGGATGATTTGGCAAAAGCGCCAAAGCAACAGAGAAAAACTTTATGCAGCAGTTCTGATAGATGAGGTTGGAGGAGAACGGGAAGCCTGGTTCGAGCTTCCAGAAAGGCTAACTAAAACAACTTATTCTTTA
The DNA here is from genome assembly GCF_014805685.1 of Silurus meridionalis. Lineage (NCBI taxonomy): Eukaryota > Metazoa > Chordata > Actinopteri > Siluriformes > Siluridae > Silurus > Silurus meridionalis. The sequence goes on along the minus strand of NC_060888.1, from coordinate 25,103,034 downwards.
CAACCGTGGTGAGCAGATAAGATCCCAGAAAGCGTAATATTGATGTTAGAATGCTGAAGCTTGTTGTAGATAGGCCATAAATATGAATCCGAGCCTACAGGAACAGGTTCATTCAAACTGGGAATTTAAAGAATGAAAAATAAATAAATACATCACCTAGTCACAGTGCGATCTGGACAATTAAATAGATAGGTGAGATTCTTGAATATTTTGTGTGAATGACAGATGGTAATGATAAACTTGAATTTGTCACTTCATTATGTAAGCCAAAAAAATTAGTGGTTTAAACTTATTTCTCTTTATAGAAGTCCGTTCCCAGTTAAATGCAATTAATCAAGGTAGGCATTCATTAGACACTTACAGATAACTATTTGGAACTTTATTGGAAAATATTTCAGTTTGTGCCTCTGTGTGGATCAGCATCTGTAGTTCCATGATGGCAGTTTTTTCTTTTGGTTATAAAAAGTATAATGGCGCATTACTAGCATTTATTTACAAAAAGAAAAATCAAGCATTAGTGTTGCTTCTTTCCAGGCTGTGTACATTTTTGAACATGGCAATATATTTCAATATTTCTGTCATCAAACTTATTGGACCTTCAGGTCTTTAGTCTTTATTTGCCGGCGATTCGGTTATTTGGACAGCCAGGGGAAGTTCATAAGTTCAGGGGAAGTAATAATGTAACTCCTGAGGATTTAACTAGTGTTACAGATGGACTGCAGATACGGTAGATGTGATTGTGTGTGAATTCAATTTAGTTCAACTAAAAGATCAGCCACCTGTAATTCTGCAGTGTTTAACTATTTAATTATACAGCATACGGACTGGACATTTCTGGTGCATTGCATTGTAAGTACCAGTGGTGTAAAGTATTTAAGAAAATGTATTTCGTTACTTTAATTAAATAATATTTTGTATACTTTGTGACATGATCCTGTAATTTTATTTGTTAATTGAAGATCTCTTTTTGAAAGATAAGCTTTAGTTCTTTGTTTTATTTTTATTTTTCGATTAACTGACTTGTTTGCTCTTCCTTCTTTCATTCTGGCATGTTGAAAAGGCTCTTGTGTTGATCTTGGTTCATGCAGTGTTGAGGCGAACAACTTGATTTGAAAATAAAACCCTACAAATCAACTGTTTTTGGATGTTCTCTAACATGTGTATTGGTGTTGAGTTGCATCTCTGAATCTACGTTCAATATGAGTCAAATACTCAAGAACCTAAATAAGACATTTGAAGACTTTTACTCAAGTCATATTGGAATTGGTGACATAACTTTTAACGCAGTGAGGTATCTATACTTTACCTCAGGTATGAATTTCAGGTAATTTTTACACCTCTGGTGGGTATTGAGAAATTTATTTATCCATTTATTTTACAAATATTTACAAAAGACAAATATTCTGCAGCTAAAACATTAAAAAGTTGCCATTTTCTGCGTAGCTAGTGTTTGACGCTAAGCTGAGACACATACAACCGGCGCTTAAATCCCATGTAGCTCCATGTAAAACTTTGGTGTTTCTTTATAGGTATTAAAGACAATATAAAAATTTGCCCATTTTTTCCTCTGGTTGGATTTGTGGGGTATCTGGTTACACAATATCAGCTTCTGAAAATCATTAATAATGATATTATCGGGATTTTAAAGAAGTCATTTTCGATACGCAATAATCACGACCAGCAACTTTGCTATTGTACGTCTCGTATTTTTATACAGAATGATTTAACGCTGTAAAAACTGATACCATAAGAACTAAATTACACAAAATAGAGGCCATGCACTGCACTCAGAAAACATCAAGAAGTTATTACAATGTGTTACAGAGGTACAGAAAACATGTCAAAAATACTTACCTCTCAAACAGAGTTTAAACAAAACAGTAACTATGTTAGGAATTTGTGGGTTTTTTTATGTTTTTTTTTAAAGAAGCCTACACACACAGTCATTTTGACATGCAGTAGAACAGACACACGCCCTTTCCACCCGGAGAAAAAGTCCAGTGTTTGTTTGTTTTTTCCCTGCACCACCTTATCAAGTGTGTACACACATTTTGAATGACCTTTAGCTGAGATGTCTCACTCTCCCAGTGATCAGATGGACGTGTCAGGGTGATGGTGGCACTTTGAGGGAGTTGCAGGAGCCTTGGCTTTCTCCAGGATTTCTCTCACTGCTCCACTGGAGTGGAAGAAAGTTAAGAGGTCAGGTTAGGGCTCCTAGTACATGGTTAGACCAAAGGTATTAAAGCTTTTGTACACAATGGACCAGTTTGGGCTTGCAGACTGGCTGGTGGGGTGTGTTGGGGGAATTTGGGGGTTCTTACATGAACAGTATATATAATATATAGGTAGTCCACCACTTATGATGGAGACATGTTATGACAACCCCATCGTAAGAATATCTTAAGTGCTATGACTGTGTCTTTCCTGCTTCATGCTGATTTATAATTTTCATTCTCTGCTCTAAACTGATGGCTTTCCTCTTTTTTTGTTTTCACTACAAGCAGGAAAATACTTGGGCACTTGGAAGACATGCTTTTATCACTAAAATTGCTGTTTGAAACAGTTTGATACACACTGAGACTTTACTCCGTCTACTGTTAGCCAGAGTGGGGCATCTCAAAGGGCGAGAGATACGCTCATCCCAGCTGCACATCCAACGTATCGTACGCTGCCTGAACATGTTGCGTGAAATTTTAAATTGTTTTTACAATTTTGTCGTATTACTATCATCTTAAGATCGGAAAACCGTAAGTTGAACCCTCGTAGCTCTGGGACTATCTATATATATATATATATATATATATATATATATATATATATATATATATATATATATATATATATATATATACAGGGTTATTTAAAGAGAATAAACCGATATCATGATGCATTGCTTCAGTTCTCAAGAATTGTCATGGAATGAGTCATTGACCATTTGAAAGAGGAAATACATTAGTTGATCGTGAGTATAATACTTGTGACTTCGCTGAAGTTTTGTACTTTTGTACTTTGTGGCTTGACACAGTTTTCAGTAATGATGGCCTCTGAAGTTTCTAGTTTCTAACTAATGCGACAAGCTGCATATTTTACCATATTATCTTCAAGACAGAAACATATCAGGTGAGTAAAACATGGTTTATAGCTGTTATAGAGTAAGTGCTAACAGGAACTTGGTCATTCTATAACTTAAATGCACCTATACACATGTTTAAAAGCATGACTTGTCATTCTTTAATAAATAAAACGTTGAAATTGTTGGAACTTGCTGTGGAGCAGGAAGAATAGAATATTTGGTAACAAGAACTTGAATTATTTTCCTGTAGCTGCATGCCTTGGTTTTTATTTCTTACATTTATATACTGTAATACTACATGATGTGATTTTGTCAAAACTAACTTCCTCAATTCATGTATATGCAGTCATGTAAAATTAAAGTACAACTACTTTGAATTCTATGGTTTTACGTCAAGTTATTTCAGTCCTAAATTTGCTCGTTGCCCATATAAGGAATCTTACGATAGTCCCTTCCTTAGTTTTCTCATTCTCGCCAAATAGCATCTCTTGATTCGAGTTCCCTTCTTTTTTTTGCCTTAATTTGCTTTGGCCTTTTCTGCCATTCTTTTTTCTAGCTTGTCGTACGAATAAAGCTCGAACAGATGTCAAAATAAACCCTCTATTATGTGCCAAAAAGAGACTAGGGGCTGAGTGTTTGACCTTGGCTGGAGAAGCTGGGGAATTGAATAATTGAAGAAAACAGACTGGGGTTAAAAGAGGTCAGCTACACATGGCTAATAGTTCCAGAGCACTTTGTAAAAAGCCTTGAAGATGTAAGATGAAAACAGGTGCACAGTTTTTTTGGGGGAGATGTGTGGAGTCGAAAGAGCCTCTGTGAGGGTCAACACCACTGTGTAATGGAGAGTAAATTATATTTCACTCTTGATGACATTTTTTTGTCAATTTAACCTCCATTTTAAGACACTTCTAAATTGTTATAAAGCTAAGGTATATGAACAATGGACTTTTACAACTATAAGTGTTTTTTCTCCAAACTGTTACCACAGCGTGGGAGGCAATACCTTTTTCTATTTACAATGGAAAAGCCTTTATTTATTTCATACACATTACAGCGAAATTCTTTCTTCGCATGTCTTAGGTTGCTTAAATGTTGGGGTCAGAGCGCAGGGTCAGCCATGATACAGCGCCCCTGAAGCACAGAGGATTGAGGGCCCAAGAGTGGCAGCTTGGCGATACAGGGGCTTGAACCCCCGACCTTCTGATCAGTAACCCAGAGCCTTTATCACTGAGCTATCACATTCAGGACAGGATATCTTTGGATGCAATAACATGAAATTTTCCCTTGACTTGAACATGGAGACACAAACCTGTTCTAGCATGACAATGGCACTGTGTACAAAGCCAGCTCCATGAAGACATGCTTTATATGAGTTGGAGTGGAAGGCTGACTGTACCCAGAGCCTTCTCAGCTCACCTAGGAGAACACTAAGGAGAACAACTCTCCACAAGCAAACTCCATAATCTAGTGGAACATCTTTCCACAAGAAAGGAGATTAAAATAACAGTAAATGGGGACTAAATGTGAAATAGGATGCAAGTCTTATGCACAGGTGTCCATATAATGCACATTGCAAGTGTCTAGACTTCATGGGCATTGGGATTTGGGGGGATTTTTTTCCACATGTTCCTTATTAACTAGTTACTTTGTCAGTTGCTCCCCACAAACATCTGAAACAAACACACTTAAGAAAGTGCTATCTGCCCTCTTCCAAATACACATAACTATTGACTAGAGTTGCCCTGACAGACAGAAGTAATAGTAACACCATGTCTCAGAGCCAGACATCACAGCAGGTGAAACAGTTTTGTGTCATCTAGTGATGAGTCGTTCATGAACGATTCGTTCGAGTCTTTAATGTGACTCAGAAGAATGAATCGTCTGAAAAAGTGAATTGTTCATTTTCTACTAGATGCACAGGAGCAAAGCATCGCAAGGGCTCCGTAGTTAATGTACAGGAAACAGAATTTAGTAGTTCATCTCACGCATTGCATAGTGTCGATGGGAGTCACGTGATAAAAGAACGAATGACTCAGACCAGAAAACTCATGACATGAACTACTCAATTCTGTTTCCTGTGTAATTGTCAGGAACCACCAGCCTCGCTTCCACTCAACGCCCCACACGCTCACAGTGACTCTCCATAATACTAAAGTGCCTGCACCTAGCGCTCATCAGCGCCCTTCCTATTTAAAGCCCTCACTTCCACTGACCCCTCGTCCGTTCTACAGTTTTCGCTGGAAGAACTCTCATGGACTAACTCCTCATGGAACCCGTTCTAAAGGATTGAATAGATTCTATAGACTTGCCTTTCTAAGGGATTCTACAGATTCTATGGACTTTACCTGTACGGTGTCGACTACCTGTGTCTCCCGAAACAATTCGGATTATTCTCTGTTCCCGAGACTGCAGCTTTATTCCTTGTGCGATTCTTGTGCGAACTCATTAAACCTCTTTCCGTGTCACTTAAGTTTTCGCCTGATTTTATCCGGCCTGACATTAATGTACTACATAGCATTTATGGGGGTCATGTGACAAAACAACTGATGATGCAGACCAGATATTCTATTTAAAATAATTTGTGCTTAGCTGCATTGTCATATTTTCATTATTAGAACTATATAGTCAAAGTTTGTGTATGTATACGTCTAAAAAAAAATGTAACATTTTTTTTTAAATTTCTGATCAAACGAACGAAATGAACTAAAGAGCTCAAAAAGATTTGTTCATTTTGATAAACGAGATTCAAAGAACCAAGATCCGATCTTCCAGATCACTACCGTCATCATTATCATCAAGATTGAAAATCGTGATCTCCATTTCTACTTTTTAGAATACATTTTTTGAACATTCTAAGACAGGTTTAAATCCTGATTGCTAACAATTGCATTTCCTAATCTGTGATCTTAGGTTATTTGACATAGCTACCTCCACAAGCGGGTGCCAGTGGGCAATGGGCTTCCGTGGGTAGCTTAGCATCTCATTCCAGTGATCCCGGCCCAGGCTTTCAGCCAGGCTCCCCACTCGACACACACCGATGATCTCGTTATGCCCGACACTGTGGACAACAGAATATTTTTTTTATTATTAGAGCATACAAACAATAATTTTTTTTTTAAATACAGTGAACATTGAGTAATTACATTATAAGCCTAAGATTGAGAGTAGCCTTTTAAGTAAATTGACACTTCAGGTAATTTCAATCAGTGTAAAGGTAGCTAAAACCTTGTGATTTTCTTACACACTCAATGCCAGTAGATCTGTGTCATAGTGAAATTTACATGAGACACCGAGGATTAATTCAGTTTGTAATCAAATACCTGCTGTTCACATCATCATCATCATCATCATCATCATCATCATTATCTTTGGCATCCATGATGATGATGGAGAGAGCATTCTGTATACATGGCAGTTGAGTTTTGAATAAGCATGCAATTTAGCCCACGAACCAGACGTGAGTGAAAGAACTTGTGATTATTTCTCTACCACACATTAGTGAAGAGTTTTCCCCATTAGAGGAGAAGTCTACCTCTGCATTCTCAGAAATTATAATAAATTATTTAAATGCGTCAATGTTTTTTAACTTCAAGGTTGAAAGCTGATTTTACAATGTGAGATCTTCACTTTGTTTGCCACTCTTTGTGGCAAAAGGTTTTAAGTTGAAAAATTGTTAAAGGTTCTGTAGAGAACAGTCACATCTGCGTAATTTCTGTTTTGGTCATATTTTTGCGCTTATCGATTTATAATCTGGTTATAATCACTAGTTCTTGGTTCTTGCCTGGTTAACTTGTGCTGTTTTGTGTCTGGGTTTAGGTCTAATCATGATTTATGGCTGTCTGACTATATGGCGAAAACAATATACTGTATAACCTCAAATAGTGTAGTGTTTGGATGTACAATTGAATCCAACAACATGACGTTTTTAGATGTTACCATGGAGAATCTGGAATGAAATGTATCCTCATCATTAATTAAAGAAAATCCTGCTGCCTTCAGCCTGAATGGTATTTTTCTCTTTAACATGCCAATGTGAAATATTTAGGCATGCTTGACATACATTCATTTTTTTCTCTCATGCTGAAGGAAAGGTCACGTATAAATAGGAGCATAGAAAAGCGTTCTGTAAGAATACAATCGGCCAGGCTCATGTCCGGGAACCATGCCATAGTTCCTTCTTTTCTTTCAATACACAGCCACGGGTGGGTTTAAATGCTTCCCCGGTACGCAGGGTTTCCTCAGAAATGCTCTTAAGCGTCCCCAGACAACGCAGAGTCTATCTCATTTGCAATCGAATGTGCTACTCAGAGGCCCATCTTTGATTGAGACATTAATGTGCGTTTCCCGGGGAGCAATGCGGGGAGGTTGAGTGGCCTCGAGGACGAGGAGGATAGGGATGTTCGCCAGATGATATCATCTCATAAAATATTCACTATTAACAATACTTTGGAGCTAACGCCCACACCATTTCCCTTCCCTTTAATCTCTCTGGGTTTATCTTCCTTTCTTTCATTCTTTCTGACGGAAAACGTAGATCATAGCCAAATATGTACATAAAAAATAAAAACAGTACATGATATAAGTAAAAAAATGGTCAGTGGAAAAATCTGACCAAGACTTTTATGCAGGATATACATTTGTTGTTGCATATCGAGTTAATTTTTCTGCTCACTCTGTAGAAGAGGTAAAGTACATCTGAACTGCTACTAAATCCTGGTTTTAGATAAAAGATTTTTGAAATAAGACGCCTCCACAGTTCTTGCTTTGACCCTGGCCAGAACTTATCGGCTTCTGAGAAAAGAAATCTTGGCACGGCAACTGCAGTGCATATAAGGTTTCTTACCGATCGTAGTCCATCACAGCGATTAACAGACTGATTTGGTCTATGTTCTCAGGAGGGACATCGAAAACTATGGCTTCGTTGTAGACGGGGTTTAGAGTGTTTCTCTTCGTGGAGGTTTTTCGCTTTTTCAGTCTCCGTCCATCACACATGAGCGAGACTTTCACATAGGGGTCTGAAATGCAGAAAGATCGAACAGGAATTACTTATTATACACATAAATCATTTTACAGAGAAACTAATTGACTTTCGAATACAATGGATTCTTCAATACAGATGTCAAGAGCAAAAGATTGAATTCCCATAGGATAAAATGAAGACTAATGTAATTGGAGGCACTCAGTGTGCTTGTTTGCAGCTAATTGGAATCAATTTCACCGTACAACAAGCAACCTAAAACATAAATCCAAGATCTGTAAGTGTTATTTAAAGAGCAAATAGTTATCTGGAGTGATATCTATCATGAAATGACCTGCCCAGTCACTGCACCTAAATCCTAATGAACTACTCTGAGATGAACTGGATCAAAAGGCTGGAAAAAAATCTCTACTCAACTAGTAAAGAACAACATTGGCAAGTTTTACAAGAGACAAGGCAAAGTATTTCACTTGAATGTTTGAAGAAAAGAACTTAAGCATTTAAGGCTCTTATTCATACTAACAGGGGATTTTTCAGTGAAAATAAAATTTTACATCTGTAGATTTATGTTTGGTCAAAGTAAATCTCCATACAAATAAAAACATCTAGTTTGTTGCCTATAAACAAAAGGAATGTTTATGTGTCTCTCAAAAACCATAAAAGACTATGTGTTTCCACACGTTTGACATTTACAGAGCCATTTCTGCTAGTCATGATCAGCTATATACAGTACAGTACAGAGTCGAAAAACAAAACATTCAGGAACAAGGTTTACATTTATCTAGACTACAATTGGCAGATATCTTTATCCATAGTTTTTTACAGTTATCTCATGTAAACAACTGAGCAGCTATAGGGTGAAGGGTCTTGCTTAGGGACACCATGTGTGGCATGACCATGACCCATAAGTGGCAGCTTGGTGTGGCTGAGATTTGAACTCACAACCTTTGGATCCAAGAGTTCTGCTGTTCTTATGATTCTCTGTAGGGCCTTGCAATCTAGTACTGTGCATCCGCTATACCAGACGGTCAGGTATCCAGTTAGGATGCTCTCGATGGTGCATCTGTAGAAGTGGGTATGGACTTTGGGGGAAGACAAACTTCTTGAGTCTGCGCAAAAAGTCAGAGAGGTGGACACCAAGAAACGTGATGTTCCGTCGATGTGTAAAGGGAAATAGTTAACCATCTGTACCATTTTGAAATTCGCGATCGTCACTTCGGTTTTGCTGATTTTGAGGCAGAGGTTGCTATCACTGCACCATTGTGAGAGCGATCTCTCCTCATCTCTGTAGGCTGTCTGATCTCCATCAGTTATGAGGCCCAAGATGGATGTCGTCCGCAAACTTAAAGATGATGTTGGAACTTTGCTGGGCAACACAGTCGTGTGTGTTGTGTTTAGTACACATACTGCTGTTATCAGTGACGGTGTTTGTGTATTCATCTAAGTCTGTGTCTGCTGCATCATGAAAAAAGCTGCCAGTCTGTAGTGTGAAAGCAGTCCTGAAGTGTAAAGATGGCTTCCTCACTCTATTGATAGATTGACCTGATATAGGATTTTTCCTGCTTTATTTTTCGTCCGTATGCTGGCAGGAGGAGAATGGAGCTGTGATCAGCTTTGCCAAAAGCAAGGTTGGAGGAGGGGTTTGTAGCTGTCCTAACGGTGATCAAGCATTTGCTCGAGTAGGAAAGCAGCTTCTTTTCTTCTTCTGAAGTAGGAAACCCAAAACTTGTTACACAATGTGAGCTCAATGAAGATATGGTTTACATGAATTTAAAGTCTAAGATCCTCGAGCTCTGACCTCAAACCTACAGAACACCTTTGGGATGAATGTGAACGCTGACTGCACTCCAGGCCTCCTCACCTCACCTACATCAGTAGCTAAATTTACTAACACCTCCACAAGCACACTCTTGTGGTACGTTTTACCAGAACAGTGGAGGTTATTATAACAGCAAATCGGACAAAATGTGGAAAGAGAGTGCAGGGTCAGCCATTATACAGTGCCCCCGGAGCACAAAGGGTTAAGAGCCTTGCTCAAGGGCCCAAAAGTGGCACCTTGGCAATACTGGGGCTTAACCCAGAGCCTTAATCACTGAGCTAACTTTTCACTTTTTTGCAAGATTTTTCCGGGGTCAGAATTGTTCAAACTAAATTTGATAAGTTCTGTGAAACCATACATTTAAATTTGACAAACATTCCAAACATCATGACTGAATCTTTTGACTTTTGCATATGAGAAAACTATAGAAGAGAAAATTGGTGGCACAGAGAGTCTCAGGAGTGCATTTGTTTCACTCATTTCCTGTCCAATGATTTTTTTTGTGTGTTAAGACTTGAGTGTATTTCCCCTGGGGTTGATTGAGTGTGTTGCCATATTTGATGAAAGTAAAACATCAACAATCTCATTACAAATTAAATCTCATGGTGCCACTGAAAATCACAAGTTGCATTATGCAGATTAATGTTCAAGACATTCAGGCTTTTTCTTAATAAAGGTTGTAATAAAGACACTGAATACCTGAAGCTCCTGTGATGTCCATGGCTTTCAGGTTCCTGGCTTTGATGATTGTGATGGTCAATCGGCCCGCAGTCGGAAGGTAGCAGAGTGAAAACATCAGATCTCCCAAATCCACATTATCCTGCAACATAATCACAACACACAATATACCCACCACTTTTAATGTGAGCAAACTTAACATTTACAGAATGATGGTACAACATTACAAATGACTGTCAATGAAAATGGTCTCCTGTATCTTATAATCCATCAGACAACACAACACCCCAAGAAACAAACCGCTCTGAGCTCATTATCACTGCCAAATCATTAAAAACATGCTCTCACACTTTTGTCTGAAGGTGTCAAAAAATCCAGATGCAACCCCTAATCAAAAAAGACATACACTCATGTCCTGGAGCTAAAGATGTTCTCCAAGTTCCTCTGAGTGAGCTACCAATCCAATGGATCAGTGACTAAAAGAAATCGGACTCGGATACAGAGCCGTTTTTTTGTGAGAACATTTTCAGAGGCCTTTTTCCAATCAGGGAATCCTGCACCTTTCTAAATACTCTAGTTTTCCATTTCACACCAAAGTGAGGAGAAGGACTCTGTAATTAATTAACACCCCTCTTCAAAATAGCACAATTTCACACAAGAACAACATCCCATTGCTTAAGAGAAATGTAGAAATGCTTTTAATAAGCATTCAATAGAATACTGTATGCATTGAATGCTATGTCTGGCCTAAGTAGACTATTCAGACACCTATTTGCAGTGTACACAGTGGCTATTAAAAAATCTACACACCCCTGGGAAGTTTTTGTGCTGTAAAAGTGGGAAACAGGTTGGTATTTCATACATAATTGACTTAAATATACTGGATAAAACCTTAAAAACTATAGCTAATTATTTTTTTACTTTAAAATATTGTTAGACAGGGCTTATGATACACTGTTTGAATTCTGATATCATGGCACTGCTGGCTAGCTCTCTAATGCTGCACCTTGATCATGCTCTACGTTCGGAGCCAATATTCTGTTATACTACACACTCTATAAAGAAAAGTGTGTGGACCCATGAGAATTAGATTGGTATGTTCTTTTTAAACATCCCATTCCACATTTAGTCCACATTTGCTGCTACAATAACTTCCACTCTTCTGGAAAGATGTTCCACTAGATTTTGTGCCACAAGGGTGTTAGTAAATTCAGGTACTGATGTAGGTGAGGTGAAGGGGCCTGGGGTGCAGCCAGTGTTCACATTCTTCCCAAAGGCATTCAATAGGGTTTAGGTCAGAACTCTGTAGCAGGCCACTTAAGATCTTCCACGACAACACATGTAAAGCATATCTTTATGGAGTTGGCCTTGTGCACAGGGCACTGTCATGGAGGAACAGGTTTGGGTCTTCTAGCTCAAGGGAACGAAAATTTCATGCTACCACATCCAAAGGCATCCTATACAATGGGGTGAGTTCAAATTATGGCAACAGTAAAAAAAGGAAAAATGTATCCAGCCATATGTGGTTCTTCAGGTAGCCTAATATTGTATGTATATTATATACATACAATGTATATATACACAGTATCTCACAAAAGTAAGTACACAGTGTCTCTTAACTTTTATACAACAATAAGGATACTTAATAATCCATATCCTTCTCTCTCTCTCTCTCTCTCTCTCTCTCTCTCTCTCTCTATCTTTCTCTCTCTATCTTTCACTCTCCGTTGTGTTAACGTGCTCCTGAGGTTCCAGTGACCACTGTTCCTGCCCCTCTCCTCTCCTTCGTCCCAGCCTGCCTCTGAATGGTGTTCTCTTCGATTGGAGGCCACTCCATGCAGCTGGGGATGGTTTCGCCCCAACGGCCTGGAGATCCATGAAATAACACAGGAGCACTGAGGCGGATTTGGACTTGTAGTTAATGTCACAGGACTACATTTTGCATCTGATTACTATCACTGCACACCTCAAATTGTTCCGCTGTAATAAATTGACATCCAATGCCACTCAGATGAGGATGGGTTTCCTCTTGAGTCTTGGTTTGACATCATTGGCTGCACATTGACTATTTTAAAATATATCCAAGTTTAATTTCTATAGTATTGTCTTTTGAGAGGATATACTAAAGTACATACATACACATACAGTACATACACACTCCTTTGCCCTCTTCTAGCTAGTTTCTTTGCCTCAGTTTGCTAGTCACAGCAAAATGAGTATCAAGGTCTATAAGCAATTTGTATTTACAGAACGTAACAGAATGCTATACAGAATAGCAACAGGAATTAACTAATTAAATTCAGGTGCAATGTAAAGAAAACCCTTTATTTTATTTTATTTATTACATTGATTACACTACCACGATTTATATGCACTAATATTTATGAGAACTTTTATGAGATACGCAACTTCTGCACACCTCTTCCTGACTGTACCCAGTATATACATTTTTCCTTTTAACAAAATGTACATCTTGTTTTTAAAAGCTTCGAATTCCTTGTGTGTATGGGCACACTTTGCAATTAAACCCATTCTGGATCTGATTCTGAATAATCTTGTAATAAAACAAAGACTTGTTTGCATTTTGGTCTCCTACTCTTGACCAGTCTTTCTTTGCTCGTAATTGATAAAGAGCTCGGGCTTGACTTGAAATCTAGCCACAGAGATTTCCTCAAGCTTTATATTGTCCATCTGCATACTTTTGCTGACATTCCATGTATCAGTAGAATTACATAACAGGATGGAAGAAATGGAAATATTAAAGAATATATATGTCATAAATCATTGTTCGTGTAGCTTAAATGGCTTTCTAATGCGGACAGCAGTCAGCATTTTGCACGAGCGTACGGATACCAGGATTTTCATGGGCTCCTAATTATTCACTGATTATACCTACATTAATGGAAACTGCAAGATTAGAGCAGATGATAATGTTCCTAAGAGCATTTTAGATTCCGTACTAGGACTATTACCAAGAGTCTGATCGCTCTGTACCATCTTAATGCAGTCAGATATAAAAGCCTTTGACATGTTGGATAATAAGGTACCACCACGCAGAATACAAATATCAATTTGAAAAGGCCAACTTCCAGTGAGATTCCGGACTCCTGCCTAACACATCCATCTCCTTTGTGCTCCCAAAGAGCTCCATGGGTGTATTAAGCTAAATTATCCTCGTAATATGAGTTCAGGGAGGTTCAGGAAGTTTCAGGACCCTCAGGTCTTTCTCACAGCAGGATATTTTATTTATTATCAGTAGTGAAAGGTCATGGCCAGCTGCAGCTGCTTATTATCAGGATAGGTCCCCCTGACTGTGCCTGTCAGACTGGGAACAACGCTTATTACCACCCAACGGGGGGGGGGGGGAATGGTGTTGCATCTGCAGTCAGGTACAATTACGTACAGTACATTTAATTATAGTCAGAGACATTTAAATACAGTATATCATTACTTGCTGTGCAAAAGGGGATTTGTAACAGGAGTTCAGAGTAGTGTCAGCAAGGTTTCATGACTGGACCAATTTCTAATAATTGACCATTAAGTCCAATATCGTTGTAAGAAAAACAAACAAAGCAACACCCAGGGCTCTGGGCCTCCCAGGGTAAGACTGTGGTAAGACCAACATTTTCTTTTGAAAAAAATTCAATGCTCACAATGTTTGTGGATGAAGAAAAGCAAAAATATAAAGTAAAGCTGCTTTGGGACAATGTCCATTGTAAAAACTGCTATACCAATAAAACTGAATTGGAGATTAGTTGTTAATGAGTTAAATAGCTATAACAAGGAATTAATAGCTTACTGGTAAAGATTTTGACCTGCTGCTTGGAAGGTCATGAGTTCAAATCCCAGCACCACCAAGCTGCCACTGCTCAAGATCCTCAAGCGCTCAGTTATATAAATTCTGGATATGGGTGTCTGCCAAAAATGCTGTAAATTGGTCAAAAGACTTGAATGTTTTGTTAACTAAATTAATATTTAGTTCAGAAAGTTCTTAAAGGGGAAGAGTGCTTATGAACAGCGCTGCATCTAGTCGATAGTGTGTTCTCCATTGCTAGCAAAAGGGTTTCAGTTGCTGTCTGCTCTATTATGATGACTAATGGGTACCCAGGGAAGGATTTAACTTTAGCCCAATCTGAGTTTTTGTCTTGTTGGAAATACAAAGTTGAACAAATCAGCTGGATATACAGTATAGCACATATATAGTCCTCACCAAAAGTATTGGAACAGCAGGGCCGATTCTTCAATTTTTGCTTAAGGCATTTGAGCTTGAGATCAAAAGACGAATATGGAACAACTGATTAGAAATTCAGTGTATGGTCCAAAAGACAGCATACTGGAAAAAGCGATAAGGAAAAACAGGTCAGGACAAACAGAAAATGCAAACAACCAGTGAATTTACTCAAAAAGGCAAACAAGCAAAGCATGCAAAATAATCTGAAATGCTAAATTTGGGAATTCCTACAGGAAATATTAAGTGGCTCAAATGGAATTACAGTCTTAAAAAAGCTTTATATAGTTCCTTTTCAGTAACTCAAACTGTGTCGAAATGTGTTGGGAATGCGCCGAGTGTTTAAAGTATAAAACGCATATGGAGTAAAGGCAGCGGCAGCTTCTGTTTGTTCACAAAGCGCTTTGTGTGTATGTGTTGAATTGTCTGTCAATTGTTCATTAGAGGAAGGAAAAAGAAAAAAAAAAAAACTGGATATATTACTGGGAGCAGAGCATGCTAGTCGGTTGCGCTCCTTGCATTTATGCCCCCGCTCTAGCTGAGGTGAAGTGGAGAAGCCAGTTCTTGGGGCCCCCTGTCTGTGCCGAACCCCAGTGAAGCGAAAAAGGTCCTGACATAGGACATTCTGGGGATCTGGCCGTGAAGGGGCACATTGCACTGCAGTATCCAGTGCCCGCCCTGCCTCGGCCCCCTCAGGGACTTGGCCGGTTAACCCTGCCACGGCCAGCTCCAGCGAGCTTTCTCCTTAGTCTCCACCCAGCATTTTTGTGGTCCAGGGGATCTTGCCACCCCTAGAGCTGTCTTGGGGCTCTGCCCTGGCTTTAGGCACACTGGAGGTCAGTCTCGAGAGACTGATACCCCTAAGGCACTTTCTGGCAGCTTGGAAAGCTCTTCCAGATGTTTCTCAGTGGGTCCTGCACACTGTAGAGGGATGCTACTCCTCCTCCTCGTCTTCATGGGATTCTTCCCACCCTGGTGGGTAACCAGCAGGCTCTAGTCCTGGAACAGGAAGTGAACAATCTCCTGAGGAAGGAGGCCATCGAGGTGGTCCGGGTTCTACAGCTGGTATTTCATAGTTTCCAAAAGGAAGGGAGAGGTTGCGTCCTATCTTAGATCTACGTCAGCTGAACCGCTCTCTGATGAGACTCAGGTTCAAGATGTGGACTCTCAAGCAGGTCGTGCTTCAACTCAGATCCGAGGACTGGTTTGTCATGCTAGATCTAAAGGATGAGTACTTTCATTTATCCATCCTTCCTTCTTACAGGAAGCTCGTGAGGTTTGCTTTCGGGGCTGAAGCTTACCATTACCAGGTTCTTCCGTTTGGCCTTGCCCTTTCATCCCGTACTTTCACAAAATGTCTGGATGGGGCTCTGGTTCCCCTAAAATCTCAGGGCATCCGCATCCTCAACTACATCAACGATTGGTTGATCCTAGCTCAATCAGAGCAGTTGGCGATCCGGCATCGAGATGACGTTCTCGCCCATATAAAGGCGTTGGGGTTTCGGCTGAACGCCGGGAAGAGTGTGCTTCTAAAGTGCTTCCAATCTAACATCCAATTCTAAATCTGAAAGTAAAAGGGAATTTTATTGGAGCTTTTTTCTTAGGATGAAATGTCCACTCTGGAGTTATTTGCACAAATGATAAATAATATGATGAAATGAGAGCAACATATACAGAGATCGCATATAATCTAGTAGAACATGGGGCAGGAAGGGACAGGGCATGGAGGGATGGGGCAGGGTGGAGTTTGTTCCGAGGAAGTGTGTTGGACTCCCATTTCCTCTCTCTCTTGTTGCTTTTAAAAAGCATGTTGTGATCCATATGAACTTCTCAGACGGAAGCCAGAATGTTATGAAGCCGCTGATGAATGATTCATTAATGGCTGATCAGTTAATTTACATCCGTTGTTTTAGAGTCCCATAAAACCCCAAAAAACTTTTTCAACAGAATAATTTCATCATTTATTTTTCATTTTCAAAACAAGAAACGAACAAAAGCAACATACACTAACCAGTAGAACACCTTTAGAAATTAGGAAAATAAGCTTTTCAGCATGATTACAGTAACTTCATTTCATGTAAAGCACCATTGCAAAGCCCCATTGTTGATACTTTTACAACAACAACATGCACACAAAGTGTTTATCAGGAAAGCAAAGTAACATTTCAGGTGTTTTTAACTATGTGCAAATGTTTCTAGCACTCAGCCTCTTTGTGTGAGCTAGGCATTAAGGGATGGGGCCTTGAGAATCCACCGCTCCACTCAGGCTCGCTAATTTGATCACGCCCTTCCGTCTGTAGACTATAGGATAACAGTCGCCTCCATTCTCATAAGCACTTAAATCAAGTCAGCGGTGAAATTATGGTCACTCGCACGCAGTCAATGAGATTACAGCACGGTTGTGCAGAGGTTCAATATTGGCTGAGAGAGAGTACAGGCAGTCCATCTTGGGTGATTATCTGGGCTCACAATTCCCCCTGGAGCTCCTCTAACCTTTCTATGCTGTTTAAAGAAGCCTTTAATGGCGTACGTCATCCTCAAATACTGACACTGACTGCGTATGATAAGTGCAAAATGAATAGAGGTATGTTAGGATAACTCTAACCATGCTAACTCGCCATCACTGACTGCTAGCCAACTTTTCGCTACACAACAGTGAAAGGTGTGTTGCTTATATTAACTAATAAATATACAATATCTGCAATTTCTGAATAACATTGAAACAAAACAATTTTTATAATTGTAAATGCTCCTTTTACAGCATCACTGGTAATATTATATTGATTATATTGATAATATTGAAGGTGCATGAAGGAATAATAATAAAAAAAATGAATTGTAAGTTTTTATGGATGGAGTATTCAATGCTAGCAAACATTTTATTTAGAAATAAAGCTGATGTTAGTTAGCTTCAACTACCCATATTAAAGTTTCTTGGTTGAAACAGATTCCAATTTACCACTGACACTTAAAATGTGTGACCTGAGGGCTATTTTTCTTTGTTGCACTGTATGTTTTTATTCAGTTCACACATTTTTAACTACAGATTAAGTAAAGAATTTCCACACTTCAGATATTTAGAGTAATTTATTACTTTTTATTTGGCAAATATAATGAGCAAACTATGACTTTGAAAGACTTCTAAAGATTTCTTCTTTGTTGTCACTTGAATCATACTTAAACAGCAAAAAGGCAAGCGAACTGTGAACTATTATTACAATTTAGCTTGGCAAATGTATCAAGCAAACTATGACCGTGTCGGCCTTTCAAAGTTTTCACTACTTTTTCTACATTTGTTGTCACTTGGACCAAACATGAACCCCAAAGAAGTCAATTAAACTATAAACTAATCAGAAAAGGCAGACAAAATAAGCGTGTGCTAAAGAATCTGTCACTGAAAATCCCCACAGTTTCTAAAAGGAACAATTGCTCAGAGCTCAAATGGAATTGTAGAATGTAAAGTAGGAAAGCTTGAGCTTGTTTAAGCTTGTTGATCCATTGAGTAAGCTAGTGCTAGGGAGTGGAAAACAATGCTATAACTTCATATAAAGTTACATAGCACATATCTGTTCCCTCTGAAAATACTGGAGTGGCATTTGGTGTTTAAATCATTTGGGCTTGAGATGACATATTAGAATTTCAGAGTTTTAATTGCCAGATACAGTATGTACATTTAAATCAGGGGTCACCAACGTGGTGCCCATGGGCACCAGGTCGTCCGCAAAGACCACGAGTCGCCCGCGAGCCTTTTCTAAAAATAGCTAATTCCTACCTTGTTAAATCATTGATGATAATTATTGTGAGAAATCATTAACATGATCATGATCTTCACATAGATCAGGGGTGTCAAACTCAGTGTCAAATCCGGCCCGACGTACAATTATATCCGGCCCACGAGATGATTTTATATAGATCTATTATTATTGATTACAGATCAAATGCTAACAATAGAAACTGCAGATCAAAGATGAACTAAGTCAGTAAAATTGATAAGACCTGATCAGGGAAAATATGAGAATGAATGCTCTAAATGGCCTGGGAATAGTTTCCAATATTGTAAACAAAATGGGAAGTAAACCATCAGTGAAACCAATAGTAAGACCTGCTGCTACTAGAGACATTGAATGGGCTATCTTAAAGTTCTCGAGTATCTGATTGCTTGAATATTTGAGTCATATTGAATGTAGGCTCAAAGATTCATTAGTCCTCATAACATACTATAGCATGTTGGTGAAAAGCCAAAACCAGTTAATTTGTGAGGTTTTATTTCCTAAAATACAAATCAGAATGTACCTCAACACTGCATGAACCAAAATCAACACAACAGCCTCTTCAACACGCCAGAATGAAACTGAGGTCAAACAAGTCAGTCAAAAAAACAAAGTAATAAAGCAATCTTTCAAAAAGGGGATCCTTAGTTAACAAAGGAAGTTACAGTGTAATGTCACAAAGTAGAAAAATCATTTGTATTCAATGGACAAATCAAATTTAAGTAAATAAGATTAGTTAAAGTAAAAACAGATATTCAGAGCTGATGGTGATGTGATGCACCTCTTAGTCTCAGAAAGGGCCAATATTTTTTTTAACAAAAGCTGGTTATTGAAGTTTTTTGGAATTAATTTAAATGCTTTTTGGATTGAAAATGAGGCCAGCGGTGTTAAAAAGTCTCTCACATGCAGCAGATGTGAGTAGGGAACTTAATGCCAACTCCATACAGAGGTGCTTTTTCATTTATGAGGCTTGCTTTTGTTGCTAGGTTACTCTGTACCCAATATATAATGTCGTGATTAAAAATTGTGACATTGTATAAGAATGTCTTAATAAGTTTAGATATTCTAATATAGTAATTGTAAACGATGGAACATTTACTAATTACTAATCATTTCTTTTGCACATTGTGCCCAGTGCGACTAGCATTAGCCTAATTAGAGAACAATAATGGATTTAGATTCTGTGGCGCTTTAACTGTGAAGTGATCATAAAAACAAGACTTGATTAAAATTGTATTTAGCTCTTGGATTAATACTTGTGTATCATTAGAGGAAGTTTGCTGACCTTCATTAACATGAAGAACAAGCTATCGAACAGTGTGACAAAAAAAAAGACACCGATCAGGCATAACATAATGACCACCTGCCTAATATGTGTTATGTTTCCATTTTTCCTGCTAAAACAGATTTGAATCATTGAGCTTTACAACATTAACCTTTTCTCCCTACGTCCATCAATGAGCCTCGGCTGCCCGTGACCCTGTCGCCGGTTCACCACTGTTCTTTCCTTGGGCCACTTTAGATAGATAATGACCACTGCAGACCGGGAACATCCCACAAGAGCTGCAGTTTTGGAGATGCTCTGACCCAGTCGTCTAGACATCACAATTTGGTCCTTGTCAAATTCGCTTAAATCCTTACGCTTGCCCATTTTTCCTGCTTCTAACACATCAACTTTAAGGACAAAATATTCACTTGCCGACTAATCTATCCCACTCACTAACAGGTGTCAGTATAATGAGATAATCAGTGTTATCTACTTCACTGCTCATAATGCTATAATTGTCATAGCCTGGTTGGTGTAATCTTAAAAGGACACAGAATTTGCATTCTAAATCTGAACGCAGCTTTGTAGCAGTGATATTTGACATTTCTGAATTAAAGCTAAACTCAAATCATATTGGAATTGGTGACTTAGTAGTCAGGCAGTAAATATTTACATTTACTTCACTTCTGTTCACCAATAAACTTAATCCAGAGAATCAGGAACTCCGATATGGAATGATTGTGGAATATCCTGTTAGGATTGAGATCTCAGGACAAGGTAGAGCACTAACTAAATGTATTAAACAAAATATAGTGATGTCATAACAACTGCATTATGGAGGGTGACAATACCCTTAACTCAATGTGCAGAATTGCATTGTGGGTCACATGTGGATATTGACAAAATATAGGTACATAGATATGTGCCATATGAAAATGACTGAGCAGAAATACCGTATTTTACGGACTATAAGCCGCTACTTTTTTCCCACGCTTTGAACCCCGCAGCTTAAACAACAAAGCGGCTAATTTATGGATTTTCCCTGGGTTTTCTCGGTTTCACAAACTTCAAGACAAAAAAACTGAGCCCCATAACATTAGACCAATGAAATTGCCGAATGGGTTCAGGTGAACCAATGAAACTCTTGATATTAAATCAGATGCGCTCCCACTGAATCGGGCCGCACCACATCATAAATATGGATGAGGTTCCTCTGACGTTTGACCTGCCGCTCACTCGGACTGTCTACAGGAAATGCGAATCATTCGTCACGCTGAAAACAACCGGGCATGAAAACACACTTCACCTGTGTTCTGAGCTGCACGGCATCGGGAGAAAAGCTTCACCGATGGTGATTTTTAAACGCACGACGATGCCAAAAGAAAAACTCTAGAGAGAAATAGTTGTGAAAGGAAGGAGGAAGACAGTGAACAATGACTTTCTTAGTAGGCTACTGTTTAGATACAAGCCATGTAACAGACACTGTCTTTCATTAAAGCCTGTGTAAAGTTCATTAGTTTCAGTGTAGACTAATGCGGCTTATAGACAGGTGCGGCGTATTTATGTTCAAAATAAACATCTTTGTAAAATTCCGTGGGTGCGGCTTATATTTCGCTTAGTGCGCTTTATAGTCCGGAATAAAATGTTTGTCTTATTTTCCAAGAATCTCTCTGCGCTACCTAATGGCATGATCCTGAGCTGAATAGCCTTGTTTAAACACGTAGACTTCTAAAGGTGAAGATGAGAACGAGTAAAGGAAGTGATGGGAACGGAAACTTAATCACAACAAGGAAAAGTGTGTACCGAGAGTGTGAAAGCCACGTGTGAACAGCAGATGTTTTCTTCTTTCACTGCAGACTCTAATTTCATTTACTTTTCGAAAGAACAGGGAAATACTTTCCTCTGTAGTATCGCCACAGGGGTTCTTACTCCCAATTGTGCTCTGTGAATTTTGTAAAAAAAAACAAAAAAGTGCAACTGAGAAAACCGCTTGCAAATTTCAAATATCCCCAAGTTCTGGTGTTCCCCTAGAACGAGCTCCAGCACGTGCACACATTTTCTAATATCATAATTTCTTCATGTCACATCTACTTGCAGATTTTGATTCTACAAAAGCTCTTTTCACATGTAGGGAGTCATGGTCATAATCAGGTCTCTTGAAAATGATTTATGCATTTATGTACATACTAATCCATTGCTGCATTTCCCAACAGATACGACCTATATATGTTTGTTAGAAAAGCCTCGGATGCTCGGTGTAATTTTATTGCAAACCTCTAGCATCAAAAGTACGATTGAAATACTCCCAGAGTATGAACAAACGGTTACTCCACTTTTCAAAATAGAGATCAATAACGTCTACCAATTTTACACATGTACCCGATCAATTGTTTTTTAATGCCTTGTGTGTCTTGTTTTGCTACCTTTCCCTCAGGACTTGCCCTAAATCACGCTACAGCAACCTCAGTTTCTGCCACACGATCAAGCCAGCTGGGGTAAAAGACTGGGCAGGGCGCTTGTGCACTGTAGGGTTTTAAAGTAACCATCAGAAGCACTTAGGGGGGAAAAAAAGCTGCCCAGTGCCATGTAATCTGCTAGTGTTTTAAACGTTACATTGCTACTTCTGCTGCTGAATGTTTCTAAGAAACTCACCAAAGAACATTGCTGACGAAGTGGAAGAGATATAATGGAAACGATATTCTACAGTACAAAGGAATGTGCAAAGATTTTTGTAAAACCGTTCTTTTACACTCGGTATTAGAGCCATTCATCATTCAAAATGTATGAGATTCATGAGATTCATGAAATTCATCATTCATCACATATAACTTCTGGTTATTTCAAGATGATATCCTGTATTTGAATTACAACAAAATGTTTTTTGGAATATTCTTTATCCCTGGATATTAAAAGAGGCCACACCCCTTTAAGTAACATTACATAGCGACATTTCTATTTCGAATCAGTGTTTTAATTTCTATTAAAAATGAACTATCAAGTTAAAGCATATACAAAGTTTTTATTCTTGACTTTGGTTCATATTGATTTGGAGCAAACTGAAAATGAAGATTCGCATGCATTAAAGTTCAGGCAACCACCTCAGGGAACTGGTGAAGTTAGAAACAGGTTTAGACGACCAATACAACCATCTTGATTTACTTCTCATAATCATACCATAAATATTTCACCCAATGACAGCCCTACTATCCTCTTATAGGTTTCTTAAATGCTTAAAAAACAGATGCTTAGGGTGAGCCATCGATGCTGGATGAGTGCTAATGAGTTCAGACATATTGTCAGGAAATTAGCCAACTGTTTTTTTTTTTACCGGCCTGCATAATCAGACGTGGGAGGTTTTGTAAGTAGATACCCTCCTTTCCTGATCACTCTGGAGATGATTAAAGCTGAACAAACATAGATGAAAAAAGCTAAATGTTATTTAAACTGGACAGCATTGTATGTTGTTAAAGAGCACTTTACATGCAGTGATCAAATATATGTCTGAACTAACTATTGTATATACACTATATGAACATAAGTACTGGAGCACTGGCCTTTTCCAGCCATAAAGTTCTTCCCTAAACTGTTACCACAAAATTGGAGGTACACATTTCTACAGGATGTCTTTGGATGCAGTAGCATGTGTGAAGCACAGAGATTCAAACTTGTTCTACCATGAAAATGCCTCTTTGCACAAGCCCAGATCTGTTAAGAAATGCTGTTGAGTTGGAGTCAAAGATCTTGAAAGGCCTTCTAAAGAGCTTTGACCTAATCCATACTGAACATCATTGTGAACGAATTGGAACCCTACACCAGTACCTACTTTTTCTAACACCCTTATGGCCAAAATCTCCACTGACTCACTCCAATCCATCTAGTAGAACATTTTCCCAGAAGAGTGATGGATTTTCTAACAGCTAACGGGGACTAAATGTGGACTGGGAATAAAAGCCAATCTTATGGTCAATCCAAACCAATCTTATAGTCAGGTGTCCACAAACTTTATTCCATTATAGTGTATATTTGTCGCATACATACAGTATTATATGGCTTCAATTATTGTAATCACCATTCTATAATAATAAACTGGCTTGTAAATAACTGTAAACATATTAACAGTTCCATTCGCAATCAAATTTAGGCAGGTTTTGTAAATATTTTCAAATGCCCTTGCAAAGCTAAACTGGTTACATTCACACTATTCGGCAGATCGTCTTTTGGATTTACAGTTATCTCATTCATACAATTGAGCATTTGTGGGTTAAGAGCCTTGTTTAAGGGCCCAGCAGTTGCAGCTTGGTGGTGTTTGGATTTAAACTCATGACCTTTTTATCAGAGGTCAAACATCTAAACCACTAAGTGACCACTTCCCCAGTGTATTTTCCACAGGTTGTTTTTAGTGGCATGTATTTTATATGATGAATATGTTCATTTTAATAAATGTTTTGAACACAAGACTAATTTCATGAACTCATGATGAAAAAGCTGAAATTAAAAATATTACAAAAAGCAGCACAAAGAGCTAACACCAACAGCTTCATTATTAGTAAAAAAGTGTCACAAATGCACATAATTTGCACACACACTCTCTCAACTCGCTGTACAAAATATTTCATACAAATGAATGCATACTCATCGCACAACTTTATCTTTTTGCGATTTAAAGAAGCAGAATTCTAGATCCGAATATAAAACAACTAATAAATATTTAGATTTTTACTCATTCAGTCAGTTTTGCACTATGAACTATGAACTGCGAATTCACAACACAACACTTAACCCTGTCATGGTGTTTGGTGCATCCAAGTGTATCATATCCAGTTCAATGCTCAACTTATCCATGTTGTTGTAATGATAAGAAAACGATGCCACCCCCAAGCCCCTGATGTTACTGAATCTTGGCTCCTGACCAAGTGCTTGGTGCTGAGGATCAGCTCTGTTGCTGTGGCAATGTGGAGAGCAGTTTGAAAACAAGCTGCCCGGCTGCGATAGAGCACATTCATAGAACAAGGCTACTAGAGAACTCCTGCTAAGCCCTTGAGTAAGACTCTTTAAATCTAAACTGCGAAAAAGAAATGTTACGGATGTGAAATGTAAAAAATATTACCTCTTGTAAAAAAAAAACGAAAGGCAGCTTAAACGTTTCACCTCACAGTTCCAAGCAGAACCTTGTTAGAACAAAAAAAACTCAATTGGTGAAAAAAACGTTTTCGGACATGTCCACCCTAATACATGGTTTTGAAAACGCCTATTTTTCTCCCTGTACCACACTGTGACAGCGTTTTTTTTCAATCAGCGAGAACATTGCTTTTTGAAAACGCTCTCCAATGTGGATACATTTGTAAACGCTGTTTTCACGTCAACGACTGTGAAAATGCAGACTTTCGATAATTATGATTTATTTTTAGACATTGCCGCGACGTTTCGAATATCGAAACGTCTTATGGATTTGCTCATGCGCAGTGCAGGGACGTGAGCGTTTTAGCTGTTTCAGTGTGAGTGAGCAACTTTTAGGGAATGATTGAAAGCAACATTGTGGACACGGAGCGTTTGTAGATGAAAACGCCATTTTCGAATTTATCTGGATTAGTGTAGATGTAGCCTAAGATGTAGCCTAATGTTTTGTGGATTTTGTGGAGATTCGTGCTCATTCAGCCACAAGGGTGTTAGTGAAGTCGGGTACTGATGTACTGTAGGTGAGGTGAGGAGGCCTGGGGTGCAGTCAGTGTTCACATTCATCCCAAATGTATTTAACAGGTTTGATATCAGAGCTCCATAGAAGGAGACCTTTCACACCAAACCCATGTAGAGCATATTTTTATGTAGCTGGCTCTACACAAAGGGCCACTTTCATGATAGAGCAGGTTTGGATCTCCTATTTCACATGGAATGGAAAATTAACTGCTATAACATCCCAGTTATGTGCCCCCAACCTTGTGGTAACAGTTTGGAGAAGAAATAGATATGGCTGGAAAAGTGTCAGGCATCCCAGTAGTTTAGTCCATAACGGGTTGTTTCAGCTCTACCTGAACACTGCTGAACATGGTTCGGATGAGGTTGTGCAACACTTACTACGCACGGTTACATGCCGTCCTCTGTGGTACAAATGGTGATGAAGAACAAGCCGAAGGCAGGAAAATGTGACACTAATTGGCCGAGCTGTCATGTTCTCCAAACCTACCCAGCTCTCATTAAAAAATTGTCTTGTAGGCAAAACTGCTGCTAAATGTTTACACGGTATACAATTTCAGCTCCGAATACGTCCTTTAAAAAAACAGTAAAAACAAAGTGACACCTCTAAGCACCCAGACTCTCATTATGTTCCCATTATCCTTCCGCAGTCCGCGACAAAATAACGCTGAGAGCTGCGAGCATCACAACAGAGCAATTATCATCCTTTCATGGTCATTTTTATTGCTTCAACAAGGACGCATTTGAGAGCATGCCACGATGACTTGGCCTCCTAATCAAGAACGATGATGATAATGAAGAAATAATAAAGAAACAATCGACTTAAAAGGAAATACGCTCCCATTGCTTTTGCTTTAATCCCTCAGCGCTCGTTTAACTTGGATCTCAGATTCATTCAGATCTTCGCTTTGCTTGTTGCACATTACTGACCTGACTTTCCTGTAATTGAGATTAAGGACCGTCCAACACATTTCCACAAGAAACGCTGAACAATTTTAACCTTTTCCACAATCAATGATAAATAAAGACTTCTGGACTCTTTCAGTCCAGTAATTAACCTCTTCATGATGCCTCCCCCCACACACACACTGTAGCTCATAGCAGCACGGCTATAAGCTTTACACCTTCTACAGGAGGCCATTCGCCAGTTATCGATCTGGTGTTAAAAACTCCATGCAGGTGGCAGCTGGCTTTACTGCTGAGGCGACGCTCCTTCTCGGAGAGGATATATATATATATATATATATATATATATATATATATATATATATATATATATATATATATATATATAAATAAACAGATGAGAATAAAACCGAGTAGATTTGAAGCATCCTTTCGTATCTTTGATCCAATTAGGCATCGATTCTTTTGGGTGCTGCTGTCAAAGTACGCAGTTTTTATTTATGGTTCGTATGATTATATATGGCATTTCTATCAATGCACAAAAACGTCCTTTCGATTTTTCAATGCGAGCCAGGGGTTAAGAATCGGGCGGATGGCAACAGAGCTTGTGTGCGCACGCTTTTGAAGTCGTCCCAGCAGAGCAGCTTTTTTATAACCGCTATATAATGTATGCCAGAGCAGAACAGCCCTAATGTAAATTTAAAAGCACTCTTAAAAAAAGAGGAGCTTTCTGAGATGATGTGCAAAATGTAATTAATCAGTAGTTTGGCTTTTAAAAAGTTTTGGTTTTTGAGAAAACAGAAAAGCATTCACTCCATCATTTTAATATCAGAAAAAAAGAAGGAAACTACTCAGTTACATGTACATTACAGCCGAGTGATGTTTATTGAGCTTGGGTCAGCACACCGGGCCAGCCATGATACAGCACCCTTGGAGCAAAGGGGTTAAGGGCCTTGCTCAGGGGCCCAAAGAGTGGCAGCTTGGCGACACAGGTTCTTGAACTCAGAGCCTTTGAACTACCACCTAACCTAAGAAGTGGGTGTGATATAGAGTGTAACGCCACTCCTTGGCGTTGCATGATTGGCAGTTCAAAAACATTCAGTCAACCATCTTCACAAGCTTTAAAGGAAGTACTGTACATAATAAATGACCCAGGGGGAACCAAACTGGAAGGTGGAACTGTGTAGAAAGACAACATGGCATTGACTTTTTAATGATGTTTTAGTGAATATTTCATGTTAAATTCTCATTTTTTGAGGAACTTTCTAATCATGTTATAGAGTTACACACTTTTTTTAATAATAAAATGCTCCTAACGTAACAAGCCTTGCCAAATTGGATTAGACAAAATGAATACTTGCCCTTCCGGTGTGTTCATTTACACACAATGACATCAATTTGTCCTAGAAAACATCCTGTACGTAGTTAAAAGCCTCAATTTGCATATTCATTAGATCAAGCACAAGAGGCAGGCTTGTTTTTTTGCTGATCTAAAACACTGTCCTGTGAATACTCTCGTACTCCACTAAGACTTTTTTGAGAGTGCTCTTAAGCAGGGCCTATTGGAAGTCATTGGAAGCTCCCGGGTCTCCTTTCCTCCACCTTTCAGAATAAATTAAAAGCACATAAAACAAAAAAATTCTAACCGTTTTATTTATACAAAACCTGTTATCCACATTTTTGTATATTTACTTAAAAGTGCATAATAATCAAAAAAAAGAAAAAAAAAGAAAGGTCATCTGTACCAGCTCTTAGTCTACTTTTTCTTTAGTATTTTGAAAGTCAGCTCCTGACGCAGTGTTGATGTTCAGTCGATCAGCTTGGATTTAAAGCATCTTAAGTCTTAACACGCCACGCCGCTCACGCTTTTTTAAACTACAGATCCGCAAATAATAATCCATCAAGAAATGGCGCTGATGCAAATCGACAGGATAAGGCATCGTTTATTTGGATGATATATTATTCAAAACTACATGAAAACTAAATTTTTGCTGTTTTTTGCTTAGCAGCCCCCAAGGGATGCATTCGTTTGGGCGCCACCAGGTTAGTATGCAGAACAGTTGGATTTTGTTCATTACTGTACACAGACTCTTTATGAATTCAGAAGGTTCCACTTCAGGTAAGTGCCAGTTATTTGATATCAAATGGATAAAGAGCCTTGTCTTACGCTGCATGTAACTAGTGAATTAGTGTATAATTTTGGTAGGGTTATGGAGGCCCCGCCCCCTCCCCCAAGCCCAAGGCCCTAGGAAATGCTCTGCCGTTAGCTAGCGCCGGCCTTTCTCTTAAGTTTGTACATGTACAGGATCTGGTCCTGAGTTAGTGGATTTGATATACATCACGCATATCAACTTATAAGGAACATAAAAAATATAAATATAATAACTCATCACCAGCTCTATATGCACAACTTAAACCGAAGTAATGACCTACCGCAGTAACGTAGAGAATATCTCTGCAGAGTTTCGTCTCTCCTGGAAAGTCAGGTAAATCCAGGAAGTTGTCCACCACCACTTGGCCAATGAGATCGTGGCGCGAGAAGCGGTCAAAATCGTAGACGCTGAAGTGCAGCTTGCGAGCGTGCAGCTCGCCGTACGCCACAGGAAACAAGAAGACCTCGTCGAACACAGGGTTGAGGGTCTTGCGATGCACTTTGGTCTGATGCTTGGTCTTGCGCTCAGGCAGTAGATAGATTTTTACGTACGGATCCGATGTACCCGAGAAGTCCTTGGCGGGCAGATCCTCGGCCCGGTGGATCTTCACGATCAGTTGTTCCAGGTCACAATCATACTTAAGGACAAAGTGGAGACGGCCGCAGCTGTCCGCTCTCCGACCGTCGTCCGTGTCCACAGAGCGTTGCTTGTACAGCTCCGGCTTAATTCGGCCCAGACCCGG
The DNA here is from genome assembly GCF_014805685.1 of Silurus meridionalis. Classification (NCBI taxonomy): domain Eukaryota; kingdom Metazoa; phylum Chordata; class Actinopteri; order Siluriformes; family Siluridae; genus Silurus; species Silurus meridionalis. The sequence goes on along the minus strand of NC_060888.1, from coordinate 25,073,729 downwards.
CCCGGATAACGATTCCTGTCTCTGGAACTGAGCCGGGCTGAACTCAGGGCTCGACAGGTTCATTTGCCTGCGGATGGAGTTATGTCTGCAATAAGAAAACCAGCGGGTGTACTTCTGTTAGCTATTTCCAGTCCTCAATGTCAAGAAATCTTGTTAAGCCAAGTTTTATTAGTGTAGCTGAAGCATAACAATCGTTCAGGGTTGACAGGAAATGACTTGATAGTTGGATGATGACCATTGAAGCAAAATAAAGTTTTACAGATTGTTTACTCGAAGAAGTCTTCTGAGCTGCTTTCTGTTACTGAAGGAGCCACAATGTATATATATTTTTTTAGACTGAGTGTAAGTTTATTTTTAAATGAATATCAGCTACACATTAAAGTTCGTAGTTTGTGTCATATCTTTTTCTTTTACCAACAAAATGGTTTATTAATAGTTTGTATATACTTGAACTGGATATCTGATTAGGGTTGCAAAATTTTGGAAATTTTCAAGACTGGACACTTTTTATGGAAATTAATGGGAATAAACTGAGAATTTACAACATTGCATATTAGCCTATAACAGGAAACTCAAAATGTTCTTGCAGGATAATCTTGGGTAAAACAACCGGATTTATGTGCATTCCTCCATAACATAACACACATAATTTCTTGAAATGCATGTCAGCTTACGATCAAACACAATGTTTATTTTTATGCTTGTATAGGACACAGTTTATATAATTTTTCCCATATTTCTAATGAATTCCAATATATTGCCATAAATTCTTGGAGATTTTCCACCCCTTTGCAACCCTATATCTGATTGTATTTAGCTAAACGCTGTACATTTCAGTGGCAGCCACATTGGACTACTTATATTTCCTACTCTATAATGCATAATTTTATCAAATTATGCCAGAAAACAAAGGAAATTAAACTAAACTTGCTAGAATTGCATAGTTGAAAATTTTGCAAGTGAAGGTATTGTAAATAAAGTTGTAAATTTAGTATTCAGAGTTGCTACAAAAGAGCCTAATAGAATTCTAGATCGTAATGATGAGGTTTTAAAGCAAGTATGTGAAAAATGCTTAGTTACTATTTATCCAATAGTTATTACATAAGCAATACTATCTTTTGTCTGTAGCTCCACTGCAAAATACTGAACCACATTTCAGACATTGAACATGTCTTGCCTGACTGATCCAGTTTGCGGTAAATAGAAAATTGTGTAAATCTTTTTCCACATGTCTGGAACAAACATTTTCACATTTTCACTACAGACATTACTCAATATAATTTTTTTCAGTATATTTTTTAAATGATATTTAATTCAGAAAAGCAACACCAGGCCTACCGGACGGATGAAGTAGGGTCGGTAATCTGCCTCTGCACGCGTGCGATGTGCGCGTGGTTGTGCTCCTTGGCTTTGGTCTGCGCCTCCAGTTGGATGTCAGGTGACGTGTGGCTGATCTTCATGGCTGACTCGGGCACAAGCGTGGCCACGGAGGTGTCTTTAAAGAAATCGGCGCTGTACTCACGTTCCAAAAGTTCCTCCTCGTTCAGCACTGGCTGCTGTTCGCCCTGCTGCTCCTTCAAGCTGGAGGGCCAGAAGTGATCGCGCCATGGCACCCAGAACAACTTCCATGACACGAAGAGCGAGACACCAAACAGAGCCAGGCCACATGCGGTCACCATCAACGATAGCAGACTCACCGACACATCTGGCCACAGAAACAGAATAGAATTGCTTGGTATTTTACAAAAAAAAAGCTAACCTGCGCTAAATAGCCACTAAACATGCTAATCATTGAATAATGTCAATAAGGTACAAAAACAAATATAAAAAAAGCACAAACTCATACAAATGTCTGTCCATAAGACAGCAAAGTATAACAACAGCTCATTGGATGAGATGAAAGACTTCTCATCAAAAGGTCACCTTAAGCAAGACCCTTAACATGTATAAACATGTATAAGGTTATTGAAAGTCGGTCTTGATAACGGCATCTGCCAAATGCAATAAATGTACTGACGCTACAGTTCTGAGTCCTTCAAGAAAAATCAGCATCTCATTACAGAAAAAATGTAACATATCCATGACTACACAAGATTTTTCCATTTTAAATTAATTTATCCTCTATATGAATATAATCAAAAGAGTGCATCGGTGTGTACAAATCAGGCGTAATATGTTAATGGCCATGGGCTACAGACTGCAGCCCCATTTGGAACAAACTGTGATGCACTGTGTATTCAAACACCTTTCTATTAAAACCAACATTAACTTCTTTAGCAGTTTGAGCTACAGGAGCTCGTCTGTTGGATCGGACCACATGGACCAGCCATGTGCTGGAGATTTGTGCTAATTCAGTCATAAGGGTATTAGTAGGTAGTGATGTAGGTGAGGTGAGGAGGCCTGGGGTGCAGTCAGCATTCATATTCACCCCAAAGGTGCTCAATAGGGTTGAGGTCAGAGCTCTACAGTCAAGATCTATCACTCCAACCCATGGAAAGCAGATCTTCATGGATTCAGTGGGGTTTATGCAGGACACTTGGGTTTTTTTACTCCAAACTTCACACATCATATTTTCATGAAACTGGCAGTTTCATGAAGATATGTTGTGTAAAGTTTGGAGTGAAAAAACTCAAGTGTCCTGCATAAAACCCACTGAATACCTTTGGGATGAACCCAAACCAGTGACTCCTGAAATCCTTCAACATCAGTACCTGATCTCACTAAATATCTGAATGAACACTAATCCCTATAGATATGATACAAATTCTGGCAAAAATAATTAAATCTGGAATTATACAATTAACTAACAAAGATGGGTGTGATCATTAGGTCCCTTTAGCCACATTTTCAGGTTTTGAAATATTAGAAACGATTGAAGTGGGTTTGTACATGAGGCTTGTGTTACATCCAGTATATGATTTGAGGCACATCCTTGGATGAAGCACATTAAAGATGAAACTGCAAAAAGAATCCTAGCAAAAAGATGAATAGCTGAATAGCCACAGCAAGCAATATCATCTTGTCCATCATCCTCCCTCACACCTCACTCACACACCTTACTCTCCTTCCCTGTCCTTTCTTCTTGTCTTGTCTTACTTTCTCTGTTTTCTTTCTCTCCATTATTCTCAATAACCCTCTGTTCTTCCCTCTATTTTCTGCCCTGGGTCTCTCGACGACTTTGCTCCTCCTCTTCCACAGTTCATAACCCATCCCCACCGTCATCTACTCCCATGCATTAATTCATCTCTGTTCTTTCTCATGCTCTAACGCTCTCTCTCTCCCTCCCTCCCTCACTCCCTCGTTCTCCTCCATTCATGCCGTTTGGCCACTCTTGAGGGAATGTTCGTTCTCTGAATTAGGGCAGACAGACAGAGCTTATAGTGAGGACTGGCTGAGCCCCACTCTGTCCCATGCTTTCATCTCTTTGTCTCCTCTCCCTCTTTTTTTTTAGACCAGAGGAAGAGAGATCCACAGTGAATTATCTCAATGTCTATAAAATCACTGTCGGAAAGATCAAAGCAAAGGAGAGAGAGAAAAAGCGCGATAGAGAGAGAAAAAGCTACAAAATAACGATAGCGTGTTTCAAAGCATGAGTTACCGAATTATGTAAAGGCTTAAACACGGATGTGGTATCAGTCATGTCCAATTTACAGCAAATAAATCATGAGTCAGGCGATCGAAGCTTAGAGAAATGAGCAACATTAATGTCCTGTGCATCTCATTTAGGCTGGATTTTTTATATCTCGGTCATGAACTTATTGAAGCAGATTATATGAATATATGAATTTGCATTTAAAAGATTCGCACTGAATAGTGATGCTTGCTTTTGCTTTTTTTTCTTATTATTATTCTAAAAACGTGTTATAGTCTGTGTGAAGTTTTTTCAGATTCTCTGTGTCTGTATGAATTGCAATTCCGGAAAACAAAAAAAACGTATATGGATTGTCCCTAGAAAAAAACCGCCTTACAGTGTTTTCTTTCATCTTCGTTAAATAATTTTATCCTGCTCAGGCCTGTAGGGGATACAGAGACCACCCTTAGGAACAATGTGTGTGAAGCGGGAACTCGCACTGGATCGGATGCAGTGCCATCACAGGGCAGCAGCTTGCAAAGTCAATCCACCAAACAGTACCTTTTTTGGAAGGTAGGAGGAAACCAGAAAACACAGAGGAAACCCCAGGAGTAACTGCACAGACCCTGAGTAAAAACGCTGCCTTCTGCACCACTGTTTTCACCTCAATATTTTCGCTTTAAAGATCTCATAAATCTCATAATCTTGAACTTAACAATGATAGCTGCATTCTATTTACTTTGTCCTCCTTGGACAGGTTTCTTCATTTCTGTTTTTTTTAGGTCTAAAAGCATTAGACATGACTTAGCAAAGTTAGCAAGTGTTACTAAAGAAAGAATTGTGAAAGCAGCTTTACAGACGTTACACTGAAGATCAGCACCAAAACAAGAAGGTATCCCCAGGCTTATGAAACACAGTGTCAGGTTTTCCCAACATTATGAGATCAGGACACATGGTCCACTCTGGTTTCTGCACCCACATTAAGATTAAGTGTTTGACTAAACCAGAGTGACAGCACGGATTCTGTTCCTCCAAGACTGGAGCTCCACAATATGCAGGATTCAATATTCAAATTGGCCTAATGGTAAAAAATTTCAATGTCAATGTAAATAGAGCATCAAATATTTAAAATAGGCAGCTGTGGGTGTCGGACTAATAGGGCAGCAATTGTAAACAATTTGAGGAACTATTTGATCTACCAGATTCTAGCAGATGTTCTGGAAAATTATTAACTATCTTAAACATTGTGTGGTCAGCAGTAGTATACAGTAAAGAAAGTAAATTATATATTTGTTACTGTACTTAAGTATTTTTTTTTACGTATCTGTACTTCACTAAAGTATTTCCATTTGGTAAGACTTTTACTTTTTTACTACATTTCAAACTCAAATTTCTTACTTTTTACTCAACTACATTCTGTGAAATCAATTGCAAGCCACCAATCAGGGTCGATCGCACGCTCTGTTGTAAACTTGTTTTGATTAGCGCTTGGTGGTATCTACTTATCATCAGCATACAGTTTGGCGTCAGTTCAACAACAAGCAGAACATTTTGAAAAAGGAATAAATGATGGAAGAAACTCCTGACTCTAATTTGCCACAACGGCCGTTGCCTTTTTTGCGCAATTTGTTTGAAGTAGTTAAAAAGAATGCTTGGTCTATTGAAATGATAATTGGAATAGACATCAATCAGTGTTTGACTCATTAATATCATTCTATTCATTGTTTGGTGTGCTGAGAGGAACATTTGAGTCTTTTCACATAAACTGAGTTAAATAAGGAAGTGACAAAAATGATATTAGGAACATTATAGCCATAATTAATCATAGTACTTTGGATATTTAAGTACATTTGAAGGCAAATACATTTGTACTTTTACTCAAGTAAAAGTTTAAAAGGACACTTTTACATTTACAGAAGTAATATTTTACCTACTGTATCTCTACTTTACCTCAAGTACATGGTTTGTGTTACTGAAAACCTTTGCTCAGATGCTCTTGCATCTGAATGAACACCAATCATCCTATGGATACGACACAGAATCTAGCAGAAAGCCTTGCCAGAAGAGTAAAGTTTATTATAACAGGAATTGAACAACTAAATCTGGAAGGATACATTAAACAAACGCAGATAAGCGATCATTAGATGGCCATATACATTTCGATCCACTCTGAGATTTCAAAATGATAGCAAAGATGCTAGTAGTTTAGTACATGGAGTGGAAAAGTTCATTATTTTTGTCACATGTACTGTACATTATGGCACAGTGAAATTCTTTCTTCACATATCCCATAGCCATGAAACAGCATCCTTGGATCACAGAGGGTTAAGTACCGTGCTTAAGTGCCCAAGAGTGGCAGCTTGGTAATTCCCTTTCAGGAACTCGAGCTGCGTTGAAAAGCTTTGGGAATGTGCCCGAGTGTTCATGCTCTGAAATAATGTGTGTAATCAGTCAAAAATTGGACGCTGGCCGTCACTGGCGGGGTGACATCACGACCATAAGGACAGGACAGGTCCTTGGAGAAAGACTGATCAGCTGCTCTTCTGCTACGGCCCTCCCAAGAGAGGCCTCCCCTCTAATAAGCAGATTTTGAGCAGGTGGATTGTTGATTCTATAACATCTTCTTATGAGACTTCTTCTTACGTTTTAACGCAGCTTGAGTTCCGGAAAGGGAACGTCTTTAGGTTAAGTATGTAACCCTAGTTCCCTAAGGGAATGAGACGCTGCATCTCTATGCCACACCTCCGGCGTCCCTGCAGGAATTCTTTCTCCCTTACAGAAGCCGATATGCGTTTTATATTTTCTGGTCGTGACGTCACCCCGCCGGTGACGGCCAGCGTCCAATTTTTGACTGATCACACACATTATATTAGAGCGTGAACACCTGGGCACGTTCCCAAAGTGTTTCGACACCGCGTCTCATTCCCTCAGGGAACTAGGGTTACATTCGTAACCTAGAGACGTACTTGTGTTTGAACCCCAAACCTTCCGATCAGTAACCAAGAGCATTTACCACTTCCCAAATAGAACATACTTGATACAGGCAGGACACTTATTCGAGTTTTTACTCTTGCATCAACACAATAAATTTAATACCAATGCCTGGTGCATTATTCCAAGTCATTATACCTTCATTATACATTATACGATATACAGGAGGTGTTGATTTATCATCTATAACAACAGCTCTGACAGTAATTCTGGCTCCAGCGCAAATCCCAGCTTTAATACTAACACTCTCATTTTAAGATATTACTGTTTCTATACTCGCTTGCATGTTGGGCACTTTATGTAATTAAAGACTACAGATAAATGAGTTGTTGTTTAACACGAACGGGATTTCAAAGGGAATTATGAACAGTAGGCAATAATCCTGCCCCCTAGAAAATAATGGGGGATTGCAAGCATTCACAGTCACTGGAACTGTGTGAAAGGCCAAAGACTCTAGGCATGCTATACATCAAAGTAAACAGCTCTGTGAGGAAAAATGCATCATGGGAGATAACAATATTGATGTGCGGAAGGGCAAAATTGGTGGGGTTACAAAACTACAAGAACACAGACATGTGACATATCAACGGACTCAGCTCAGCATAAGGATTTATGTTGTAGGTAATATCACATCACATGCTCATTAATAGCTAGAATATATAACAACATTTTTAAAACGCTTCCATGAGGTGCTTGCCGATAACCGATTAAATCAAGTGTTTTTTAAAATACTTTGACATAGATATTAAGATACCACAAATGATGCTGTTGGTGAAAGAGTTTTAAAGTATTAATGAACATGACAAACAATCAGTGGCAAATTGCTGTGGTACAAAATGCTTATAAATCACTTTGGGACATGCTGATATAAAAAAACAATCACCTGCAGGTTGGTAAAAGTAACTGCTTTATGTTATGCTAGTCCTTTGCTGGATATTTGCTTTTGTTCGATGCCAGAACTGATCCAAACACATGGATTGGTCAGGATTCAGTTGGTCCCCTTCATACTTTTTTATCTCATTTGTCTCTCTGCCCCCTTTATAACTCATTTATTATGTGTCCTTGTTTCTATCAATCATTCTTTTACTTTATTCCTCAGTCTTGCTTGCACTTGTCTGTTCTTTTATCTTCCTTCTCTTTCTATATATCACAGTATCACATGATTTATAAAAGCTAGCGATGCATGAGAGGAGAAAAGTTAATAGTTCAATATTATAGTAACCCTGTAGTGTTTAAAAATGTATTGAAATGTTAAATAATAGTAGGACTTAGCTTGCATTATTTACACTAAAATGGAAATCCTGGAGCATGGTTAAGACTGGGCTGAACTCTTTACTCTTTCACAATTGGTTATAAGGCTCGTTGACATATTGCATCCACAACTATGGTAAAAAAAATAAAATACAAAATTCATTCAGATATATCGAGCAATCCAGGCCTGATCAGATAGCATGTAAGAAGCAGCTGTACGATGTAATGCGTTTTAGTGGCAACAACGTTGTACCGAGGTTTAATATAAAAAGCTTTTTAATGTTTACTGGAGCACCGCTCAACAGACCATAAACCATAAAAACGTGTCACTTGGGCTTTTTAACCGAAACAGTGTGAAATTTGTAGCAAATTGTCCCCTGCTGCTGTTCTAAAGTCAATACGAATGCTGCTTGAAGACGCTTTACATCATATTCATTAGGAGCTGAGGCCCTTTTAATGGGTTGAAACCCTCTGACCCATGCACTCCATTTTGTAATGCTTGACAAGGTGTAATCGACCTAATTAAACACAGCCACCGGTCTCTGACTGAAAAAGGACCCGTGAATTCAGCGAGCTTCGCTAATTGCATGCTACGTCTGGAAAGACTCAATGACAAGTTAAATTGCTTTAACTTAATTTGCATAGAAAATGCATTGTTTCTAATGAATGGATACTCATCAAAGAGGAAAAACAACAATGAAGCACTCAGACATGGGCTTCGAAGTGAAAAGTAGGGCTTTCATCAATTACATTTCTCAAAAATGTGTATATTTTTTCAAATGAGTCTATGTGTGGGGTTACTGAGCTTCTCAGTGTTAATTAAGTAGGTGTGGCCTCATTTAATATCAAGATATGAGATGGTATCAAAATGTTTAGCGACTAATCATGCTTAAATTAAAACCGTTTGGCAACTTGTGCATGATTATCGTCGGAGAACAATCCACATGATCTCACTTCCGAACCCACCCTACTCGCCAGATTTGGCTCCTACGGACTTTGCCCTATTTCCAAAGATCCGGCTCAAAGATCACAGTTTTGACACCACTGTGGAGATCCAGCGTGAATCACAAAGGTGCTTGTCATGCCTCAAAAAGAAGACTTTCAGAAGTGGCAACTGTATTGCAGTGCTAGGGGACTAATTTGAAGGTGATAGTGTGAAAACAGATGAATGAAGTTCTTTCTTGTAAACAGAGTCAGTCTCGAAACCTTTTGATACCACAGGCATTGTTCCATCTTAAACAGAGATACAAGCCCACCAGTACCCAGGTGACACCTAACACATGGACTATCCAGTGGGAGTGTTACTTGCAAGAACATGACTAACAAACCTCCTATATCATCAGTAGAAGACATTTCCAATCACATTAGCACTCCATGCATTCAGAACAGCCTGTGCTAAACAGTGTGATTTCTGCAGGCTACCAGTTCACTACAACAGCCCAGAGCACATAGCATTCACACACCACTGAGAGTTTTTTTCAGGGAGGCAATTATTAAACTTCACAGCAACAAAGAGAAACATTTATAGGGGAGGTCTTGTGCCATTTCATGCAGTTCAGAGTTGGAGCCTCATGGTAAAGACAAATTTTGACAAACAATTGGACATACGATGGAGTATTTCTTTGCCAAATACACTCCTCTTTAGCTTGTATGTTAAGTTTCTGAAAGTTTTTTTTTTTGGTGCTTCATGATGTCATAAAGGGCGAAATTCCTCGTATGGGCATTTCTCCCAATGCACACACAGCAAACAGAGCGGGAGCTAGAGCACACCCATCACCGGGTTTCATTCCGCTGCGGAAGTCATCGCAACACTGCACAGGAAGAATGTCTCAGAATAAGTGTGTTTTTATATGTGAAGGAAAACCTTGTTCAGTACTTACCATATAGACACATCCTGCTGTAGTCGTTGTTGCTGCTGTTGCTCATGATGTTTAATTTCAGACTCAGGATCCGATTTTCGGCTCGAATATGTACAGCTGGATATGATTGTTAGCCATAGATAATTTAAGACAATAAAGTTTTTGTTCCTGTTTAATTTATAGCGATGTCACACCTCTCAGACGATCGCTACAAAAAAAAAAATTGCTGCACATGCATGTGACTCTTTAGCTCCGCCCACAGCACGTTTTTACGAGCTCGGATGTTTTTAGAGATAAACGTAAAGCTGTATCTTTCTTTTATAAATTTTTTAAGATTAAACTAAAGAATTTTTATAAATATGGAGGATGCAGTTCTACTCTATAGGTATAAGATTAAGCTAAAACTGTTTTATGTCCCAGATTTATTCCAAGAAGGTATAGCAATCTTCGATCCACCAATCGATAAAAAGGAGGAAGAAATAAATAAATGCAGAAAAAAGCAGAAAAAGAAAATGAAGAGCAAAAAAATTTTAATTCTACAACTGTCAATTCTACATTAGAGAAAGAGCACAAATCACCAAACAATTATTATGTAACTTGGCCACAGAGGTTTTCCAGTTAATTCAACCATGCTAATGATTCCAGTTAGCATGTTTCTCTTCTAAGCGCTAGCACTGATATTCATTCACCGATATTACAGTCGCAATTCCATTTATATAAAAATCCAGATTCCAGATTAGATTATTCACTCCTTTTCCCCGAAAACCTTTGAAAGAACGTCTACAAAATCTTGTTAAAGCGTAAAAGAGCACATAAGCGCCATGAAAGCTAGCTTTGTTCAAGGTTTCGGTGTGATTAGCATGTCTTTTGATTTGCGCTTCAAAGAGGGCTCTGTTGTTTTTTTTTTTTGTCTTTATTTTCCTCTCACCCACACTGCTCTGAAAAAAACAGCACAGAAACTGCACTGTGCTCTGTGACGAGAACACCAACGACTCGCTAAAGCTGCAATGTTTCCCTTAAAGCTCTGACTCTAAACACCACTTTAAATTCAAATGCACCCAGGTGCATCTCCCCTCCTTATTTATTACCTACGGAGGACCTGAAGTGCAAAACGAATGAATTATCAAAAAAAAAAAAAAAAAAAGATGACAAATCCACGTTGCAGCATTAAACCCCAGAAAATCTGAAAAAACTAAAGTTAAAAATGAACCACGGTGGTATAATTTAAGATGAATTACAGATTGCAATTCATTTTTGTTCTGATAAGAACTGCGGCCAAAATTTATAGTTCACAGCCCATTATACAATATTATTCACACCACATTTTTTGTTTGGAAAATGAAAAACAGATGATGAAATATTTGTTTAAAAAGTTTCTTGCCATCTTTCTTTTTACTCAGTGGCTTTTGAGTTATTTGGTTTTGGCGTGCTTCATTCAGCATTCTGGATTCACTCCAAGAAGTTCACATGGGTCATTGTGTGCTTTTCCAAGCAACACGAGAGTGAATCCGAAACATGCCCTTTTCTTTCAATGTTATGCCGAGCACTAAGTCTTCAGACAATCATTACAGAACAACCCAACCTGCCCCATCTGCCCCATGTAACACCATGTTCTACCAGATCTCTGTATATGGTGCTTGAGCTTGTATCATATTACTCATCATTTACAAAAAATGGCTCCAGATTAGACATTTTGCTTCCTAAAAAACACCTCCAAGGAAATTTCCTTTCACTTTCAGGGTAGGATTGGATGCTTGTTGATACATTGGAAATACTGTGCACTGAGCGTATGGATTAAGCGTATGATTGAGATTTTAATATTTACAATTTGTGTGATTAAATGAATAAAGAAAATGAATAAATAAGTCATTTTCGCTTTTTCTGCTTCTGTAAAATTCAAAATGTACATTTTGTTTTTCAGTTGTGAAATAAAAACATATGAATGCAATGAACACACTGTTTTAAAACGTAAAAAAACTGTTGACCCCTGATTTAGTTAGTTAATTAGTTAGTCTTAAATCACCTTCTAAAAGACTGATGAACTGTGTGTCAGAAACTCTAAAATTAGCACCAACTGATAAACAAAACAAAAAATCACAGGTCTATGTCTTTGTGTTCTTTGTGTACATTACTACAGTAACAACTAATTTACATACTGTAATTTTCATTAAAGATTGATTTATTTGACCTTTTATGTAGGAGCCTCTAGTGCTAAATTCAAACAAGACTTCACATTTTAGACCACTTGATGCTGCTGGCTCTGCATGAACAGCTTAAAGATCCATGAGGTTGCTGTGAAAAGCTAAACTCAAAAGCCATGAAGGGTTTGGACCATAACGAATATACAAAGTTTTCTACAAGGCGTACTATTTCTATGGCCATGAACAGTTAATAACCTCAACAATGATGAAACTATGAATAAATGGATATTCAGTGTCACCCAGATGAAGCCTGGTTTCCTTTTGGGTCTGGTTCCTCTTAAAAATGTCTACTCATCCCATCTCAGGTAACTTTTCCTTGCTATTGTGGCCACTGGTTTGCTCATTAGGAATATACTTAGAGGGACTAATTTATGATGCTTAAATTTATGTTCATAATTCTGTAAAGTGGTTTTGGGACAATTTCCACTGTTAAGAAGAATAACATTATAATAAATTGAAATTAAGCTGGTTCCCTGGTGGTCTAGTGGTTAGGCTGCGACTCTCTCAATGCTACGGCCCGGGGTTGATCCCCGGTCAGGGAACCGACCCCAGCCATTAGGGTTGCACAAGCCAGTGCACTCTTAGTGCCGGTCCCAAGCCCGAATAAATGGGGAGGGTTGCGTTAGGAAGGGAATCCAGCGTAAAAACGTGCTAAATCAAACATGCGGATCATAAATACGGATGATCCGCTGTGGAGACCCCTAATGGGAGAAGCCGAAAGAAAGTTAAATTGAAATTAAGCTAAAAAAAAGAAGCTATAAACAAGCAATAACAAAAAACTAATTTGTTTCACAGATTTTGCACAATGTTCTTAACATAAAACCAGAGATTTTAATCTTTGGCAAATTGCTGGGGTAATCACATCACCCTGCTGCTGATTATTGTCTTCCACGTACCACATTTGGCTTTATACCTTACTCAATAAATGCAAAATCTGTGTACAACTAGTTTAGAATGCGTTTTTATACATTTATTTTTTTTTTAAATGTAATCGATATCTGTATTATTTGCTGTTTTACAGTTCTACTTCTTATAGCAGAAGTTAGGCAGCTGCAAAGGTCTCAAGTTATCATGGCCACACTCTATCATCCACTCTAGCCTTTTCCCACCCATAAAGGGAAGCAGAAGTGCCTCTGTTTTGTTGCATTATGTAATGACATATTTTAATTATTTAACAACAGCATTTAGACTTACATTAGAAGGGAATTTTAAGCAAATAGGCTTTCTGGGCTTTTTATGGTACAGAGAAAAGTAGATCCAAATATAAAAAAATGCTGCAGGGTTTAAAGTAGTCTAGTTTTTTTTTCCTTACTTAAGCCAGAACTGTGCTGAAGGTGCTACAGTACATTTCATCATTACACACACCCATAACCTGCCTACATTCACAGCTGGATGGCTGACAAGGCAGACGGCCAAACAAACATTTTCTCACAGCCTGTCAACAAAAGCTCGTTTGCTCACCAATAATATGAAGACGTCCTGAAGAAGTATTCTGTGAGCCAGCACAAAAAAGTCGTCTCTGACGAAGGTAACTACAGAAAGCCAGTGGAAAGAGCATAGAAATGTTTGCAGCTAGGTGGTGGAACAAACTTCTACTTGATGTCGGAACCTGCCTTATCAACTAGTACTTGAATTTGTGGTAATCCTATATACAAATATTTTGCTTTTCAAAAAATATATATGCTCTTCCAACCAAATTTTTAGTCTGATTATATTCTGTGTTCAATTAAACCAGTATCGAATGTAATTAATGCATTTTTTTCATAAGTTCCAGATAAGGTGTGAATGTACCTGAGGAACAAATCAGACCTTCATGCAAGCTTGTACAAAAGGTGTACAAAAGAGATAAGACCTTGCATCATCATAACATGATTAGCTGTAAAATATAACCTTATGGATGGAGAAATTATATGAATAGTATAAAAGTGTTTTTTTTGTGCATCAGCTGGTATATTGTATTTTCATCAAGGACATTAATATGATGACGGTTAATGCTGCTAAAGTGTTGAGTGTCTGAATGCATACAAGAAATTCTGAAGGCTTTAAAAAAAAAATACAAATTACAGTAAATACAGTACCGTATTTTTCGGACTATAAGCTAATACATTTTTCCCACGTTTTTATCCCACGCTTAAACAACGAAGCGGCTTATTTATGAATTTTTCCTGGGTTTTTCCCGGTTTCACAAACTTCAAGCCAAAAAACTGAGCGACATAACATTAGACCAATTAAATTTCCGAACGGAAACGAAAAAAAAACGCACCTCGCCTGCGTTCTGAGCTGCACGGCTTCGGGAGGAAAAAAAACTTTTTTTTTAAACGCACGATGATGACAAAAGATAAACTCCCGAGAGAAATAGTTGTGAAAGGAAGGAGGAAGACAGTGAACAATGACTTTCTTGGTAGGCTACTGTTTAGATACAAGCCGTTGTAACGTGTTGAGTCTGGGTGAAGGGAGAGCTCGCTAACTCCAGTTACAACAGAAATCATATAAGCACAGACAGGTTTCCAAAACTCGGGCCTTTTTTATTTTTCTTGGCAACAGCGTTACAGGTTAGTCAAAGAAACTTAGAAATGAGCATCAGAAAATAATGACATATTCTTCGTCTGGAACACACGCATTAATAGCGGAAAAATGCAGTGCAACATATTTCACCCGTCACACCTTGTGTAACATGTCTTTCGTTAAAGCCTGTGTAAAGTACATTAGTGTAGACACGGCTTATAGACAGGTGCGGCTTATTTATGTTAAAAATGAAAATATTTGTAAAATTTAGTGGATGCGGCTTATATATGGGTGCGCTTTATAGTCCGGAAATTACGGTAATTATGGAAACAAACCACTCGGACGTGTGCTGTTATGGGAAAACAATCAATGATGGGCTGAAGAGGAGTTACTCTTCTAACACTCCGGAAGTCAATTATTTTCCTATAAAAACAGAACCTGGATTGTTTTACTCCTCTAATATTCCATTCGTTGTTTATTTGCTATTTATTAAAACAACACGTGGTACTTTTTATCCGTTTATAGTTACATTTAACGTGGAAAGTCTTATAGACAAGGTTCATTCTGTGATCACTTATGTTGTAGCAGTTGTAAAGTATCATCCACCAGACTCATATTTTTCCTATACAATATAATATTAATATGACAGACTATAATGTTACAGATGAACCACACATACACAAAAGAAACACTGCTTCAGTGATAATACAGTTTTAAAATGTAGATTTGTTGGCTGAACAGGTTCCTTGAATTGAGTTGTTTTATTTTATTTGACTTATTTGGTTATATAAAGCTTTTTTTTTTACTTGTCACATATACATTGGAGTGAATTTAATCCTTTACCTACCCCAGTGATGTTAGTTAGCTGGGATCAGCCATGATGTAGCGCCTCTGGAGGTTAAGGGCCTTACTCAAGGGCCCAATAATGGCTTTGGTGATACAGGGGCTTAAACCGCTGACCTTTCAGTCAGTAATCCAGAGGCTTAACCACTGAGCTACAACTTCCCCAATAATGTAAATTATCTTGTAATCAATCAAATCTATAAGATACATTCTGGAATCTAATTTGTTGATTTCTGTTGGTCTGATTTCCATTAGACTTTTGACAACTAGTTGCTCACATGCTGAAATCTACTGGACACCATTAGGGACCATTAGGACATCATTAGGGACCAAGTTTCTATAAAGGTTGCTATGGTATAATGATAATGATTTAATTAAATGCGTATTTAATTAAAGACATGCCATAATGAAATACATTTGGTTCTGGTTTTAACCGATTTTGTAGTGGCAACTATTAGACTTTCTGTTATGTTATTTATTTTTTTTAACAGCGATAATAGGAAACTTTTTTCAAAGTTGCTGTTCTAGAAATTAATCAATGCATTTTGACCAATCAAGTTCTTGATTAGTTGTTCCCAGTTTGCTCAGATTTGTCAATGAACATCTTGAAGTCTTCAAGATGGGAAGTGGTGCTGTAGCTCAGTGCTTAAGTCGTTTGACTTATGGCCAGAAGGTTGTAAGGTTGCTCAAATCACAGCACCAGCAAGCTGCCACTGCTGGGCCCTTGAGCACGGCCCTTAACCCTCAGCTGCTCAGTTCTAAGTTCCATTCCCAAATGCCGTAAACTTTTTTTTTTTGTCAATTGTGTTTTGCTGAATAAAATTTTTTTAACCTTTAGATTAGATTTTTTTTCCACTTGAGGGCTTGTGTTGAATATTTTTAGTCATATTTAGATTGTATTCACCCACAGACCTGCAGGAACATATGCCGTTACATAAAACACCGTTCACCGAGTTCAGTCCCTCACCATCAGCTGCTGAGAATTTTCCCACCTCTGTCAACTGCTGATCTAAATTTGAACGTGTGACGTGAGACTTAGAGAGTCACACATAACACGTGCGCTGTATCATAATGCTGGAGATAGAATGTGGATGAGATTTTCAATCACACAGATGGAAAGATTAGATCTCTCACCCCTACTATAAATTATACAGCGCTGATTTTTTGTCAGGTGGGGAAAAAATTGGACGCTCATGTAAACCATATCGTAATAGAACCGAGTTTGTGCACGGGGGCATTTTTATGCTGAGCAGGTTTGGGTCTTCTAGGTTAAGTGAAAGGAAAATGTAATTCTACTGCATTTACATTTAAAGCGAAATTATAAGACTTAAGCTTTGTGGTAACAGTTTGGCGAAGGGCCTCGAATGGCTGAAAAAGTCAGGTGTCTCAATACTTATGTTATAAGAGACAAAAAATGATACGTACTATGATATAAAAATAAAATCCCTACCGATAGTTTTTCCAGGTTCCGCTTATTTATTAATTATTACATTTATATTTGTTTTCTATAGCACATTTTCATGATTCAGTACTTATTTTTGTCAAATTTTTGTTATACTCATTTTTGTAATACTATTTGACATAGAGTGTTTTTTTAATTTTTATTTTTTATTCAGCATCCATTAATGGGTTATTAGCAGGTCCGATCCTACCGAGCTATCGGTATCAGTAAAATCCTTATCCCACTCGACCTCTGATTGAAACATAATTTCAAAAACTGATTGTTTTCGCTATCACGTGCATCGAATTTCCTTAAGTCTTTCTCTGTTATATCATTTCTGGGATGAGCTAATCCCATGCCACTTCAACCTCAGCTGCTGGCTTTTAATTAAAGCATAATTCTACTTAGGGGACAGCAATGACAAGCAAGGTTCAGTGGCGGTGGACACATATGTAGGACGTGCGACATGATACACTGTACTCTATAAATTTATACAAAGACTACATGAGAGTTGCTTTTTTTTATAATAGGAAAGGAAAAGATATGGGCGATGGGACACTGAAGACCCAATTGAGGGCTGGTTATTGTGGATGAATGAACAATACTGTAGCAATAATGCCAAGTGTGATGAAGAGAAGAGTAAAAGATACAGTATAAGAGAAGACAGCATACAGGTCATAGTCACATTATAACAAAGGAGGTTGCCAGAAATAAATAGATTCAGAATATAAATGTATAAGATAGAGACTGGTGGTGAGGAAAACTTACTGAGCTGACACGAAGAAGAAGCTTTAAGAGGAACTCAGACTCAAAAGTCCATCCACATCCAGGTGATGACTGTGTATTTTATGGTCAAAAAGCACAATGGTGGTACCAGGATTCTTATATATAAATATGGGATTAGTACAAATACAGTAGTTAAGTAGTAAATTTGGGGGGGGAAAGCTGCTTTCCTCAAATCATACCCCTCATTTACAAAGTCCTGTACTTGAGACTCAAGTAAAAGTACAAAATATTCTTACTCCTGAATGACCTTAAATGTGAAAAGTGAAAGTAGTAATGTATGAAAAGTGTGAATAATGGATGCAGTTCAGGGTTCCATTCTCCTGCATGTCAGACCTTAATAAGAAACGAAGACACACAGTGAGAAAACCCTTACTCCATTCACACAGATACAGTACAGATACTTAAAAAAAACCCCAATCACTAGTTTACTGTCCACCAGAGATCAATTTATCAATATCTTCATAAAGTTTTGTGGGGTTTTTTTGTGAAAGTGATCATGCCTCTTTCTTCTTTTCTGGATAGGGATAAACTTATAGGAAATCTTTTTGATGCTAAAATTTATATTTGCAGTCTATTTTATTCTGTAAAGCTACATTGAGACAATGTCCATTCTTAGAAGGTGTATACAAATAAAACCAAAATGAATTAAATTGAATTGATTGGGAAAAACATGTCACCAGATTTACACACGTTTCTGTCATTTTGATCATCTTCCTTAATAAACATAAAAGATAAATATGCATTCACATACACATGATTTAAATATGGTGTCACCCACAACAAGAATACATTATTATTTTTTTATATTTTTTTATATTTTTTAAAAGTTTTATAAAAGTGAAAAAAAAAAAATATATATATATATATATATATATATATATATATATATATATATACAAAATGAATGATAAAATCATAAAAAGCAGAGAAGCAGAGCTTCTGGACAGATATGGCATGTTCTACTTCTTTTATTTTTTGTTCTTTTGAATGGCTCATCGTAATTGTTTATATTCATAGATTTGCTTTAGACTTTTTTATTTCAAAGTAAAAAAATATAAACTAAGCTTCACAATGTTTTATCCAATTATAAATAATTGCGATAAATTCAGGTTTATAGCTCGATAGAGCAATTAATCACAAACCAACAAAGAGCAAAAACACAAAGCATTTTTCAAAAATGACAAAATGATGGTAAACAGTGAAAATGTCCTGTAAAAACACCAAATGTGCTACATCTTCTTGTTGTTGTTCTACTTGGATGGCTAGTCTTAATTGTCATTATTTATGGATTTGTTTCGGGCTGCTTCCTTTCAAGTCATTAAAATGAAATGAGTTTCACAAAATGTACAAAATTGCACTCATCACTGATCGAACGATTTGAAGCTGTCAGTGTCTCCTTTTTGAATCGAGATCTCCTTATCTGTAAATTGCACTAAAATCTAGTAAAATACAAATAATCTGAATGCTCTTTTAGGGTCTTTCATAGACCCAAAGAAAAACAGAATTGGGGCACCTGACGTTTCCAGCCATTTAGGGTTCCACAAACTGTACACAAAGTTAAAGGCACACAATTGTACAGGATGTGATAGCATCACACTTTCCTATCACTTGATCCTGTTCCTGCATGACAAGGCCCCTGTGCACAAATGAAGCTCCATGAAGATATGCTTTACATGGGTTGAAGTAGAAGATCTTCTGATATAGAGTTTTGACCTCAACCCTAGTAAACACCTTTGAAACGAACTGGAACGCTGGCCCAGGACTCCTCACTTCACCTACATCACAACCTGACTAACACTCATGTATCTAAATGAGCACAAATCTCCACAAACACACTCCAAGATCCCAGAAGGTTATACCAACAGTTGAGAACTAAAAATGGAATGGGATGTTAAAAAAGGATACACCAATCTCATAGTCAGGACACACAATGCCATCGAGCAGGAGAAAATAGTTTACCAATGCTTTCTGAAGGTGACTGAATGTAATTAAGGGTAATGATTTCTCTGGATCGAAGAGAATAAAGGAGTAATGAACATTCCCCATATCTATGCCAATAATAAACAAATCACATTTCTTATCTGCTGAAAACCACTCAATAGAACATCATTGATCAAATTTGTTTTGACAATGCATGTTTTTTTGTCACAAGAAAACTTCTGATGTTTTCCTATTGCCTTCTGTGAGTGTAACACTGCACAAATCCAGCTATAAAAGATGGCGAATCGAATCCGATGCCCTTTTAATGACATTTCGGACCTTCAAAGAGAAGATGCCGACCCCGAGAGGATCCCGAGCCACCTACAGCCACATGCCAGCTCTAGTTAGATCCCAGTTCATGAACATTTCCGACTTTAAACAAGAACAACCTCTTAAATCAAGCTCAAAATAATCTCCTTCGGAGTTGGTGTTGAATTTATAATGATCTCAGATGTTAGGTTAATTTATGAGTTGCTCAGGAGCTCCTGGTTCCACAACTCCAACTAAGACTGAAGAATCGATCGATTAATCGAGTAATCGGATAAGTAGTAATTTTTCTTTTTTAAAAAGCAATACTAACCAAGAGAGAGAAAATAAGACGGGTCTCTTAAAATGTACAAGTAATTTGTTTCCTTTGTTAGAATTTTTTTTTTTTTCTCGAAAAATTTATTTGCCATATTACATCAAAATACAAATACAGACGCTTCTCATTTTCATTCACTTTACGAACTTTCGCGGATACGAACAAACCTTTCCTAAAATGTAAATCTGTTCAAAGTTAAAAAAATTCAAAATGGAGGAGAGCCGCCGCGAGACCGTAACGAATCGACGTGATGCGCACTGGACTCGGGCGAATCCATTTTTTTAAGTACATTTTTTTTATGAATTTTTTTTATTTCTTATTATTTAATACAAAATATTGTATTCAGTATTCCGATCATTTCGATTTGTTATATATTTGATTGTTTATTTGATAGTATTTATAGCTCTTACATTATTAGGAGATATGCGATGTCAATAACGAACACAGTAACAACTTAACGTAACAAATAACTTAAGTAACGAACAAATAAACGTAACTCATTCAAAAAGTCAATCCGCAGCGTCCGTGTAGAGTAGGTTAGGAAAAATATTTATTTAATAATATATGTAATCATAATATTAATATGAATTCCAAACTTTCTGCCATTTTCTTTGGCCTGAATCTTCTCCTTGACCCTCGCTGTTTTCTCTCCGTTCTTAATTTTTCCTTCTGCGGCGTCTTCTGTGTTACCCGTTCAGAACGCTCCAGAGTTTAGCGGGTGGTGCGTCAATAATAGTAGTCCGTGGGAAACACAGTGCTCCATGTGTAGTTAAATGGACTAAACGAAGCATCGAGGCAAATAATCGAATTACTCGTGTTACTCGAGGAATTGTTTAAGCCCTATATTAAACTGAATTGAATTTAAAAATCCTTTACTGAACAGTACTTCTCAACAATGAGGGAACTGTAGTGAATGGAGATTTGGTATCACCCAGATGAGGATGGGTTCCCTTTTGAGTCTGGTTCCTCTCAAGGTTCCTTCCTCATGAAGTCTCAGGAGGTTTTTCCCTGCCACAGTCGCCACTGGCCCACTCATTAGGGATAAACTTACAATTATAAGGAGCAAACTTATAAGCACTGAACTTAGACATTCGTTTATACAACTTTATAGCCAATTTATCTGTGTAGAGCTGCTTTGAGACAAAGTGCATTGTTGAAAAAGTGCTATACGAATAAAATTAATCGAATTCAATGAATGACATGAATCAGTATTGTTTAACTGCTCAAGATTTTTTTTCTGGACTTTAGTCTAATAATGGTCCAGAGGCAGCATTAAAATCATGGCCAATCTTCTGAGCTTTTTAATGTGGTGATGATATTTTTTCAGCTCGCATTCACAGACGTGCAAACAGTCTCGAACAAAGGCGTCTCAAAATAAATAATCCAAATTTATCCAAACAAAAATTCTCAGGATCAAGTCCTCAGATGTGACTCCATCTTGTTTTAAGATCAAATACACTATTGGAGATTTAATCAGGAATCTTCCCAAGAACACAAGGCTCCCAACACACACACACACACACACACACACACACACACACACACACACACAAACACACGTGCGTTAAATTTAGAGTATCCAATCGACTTACTGGGATTTCCGAGAGGTCTGAGGGATGCAGAGAACCCAGAGGAATCCCGAAGCAAATATACAGTAGTAGAATTGTACACAGGTAGTACCCCAAGCTCAGGATTGAACCTGGGGCACTGGAGTGACCCACAATGTGCAAATTAAACAAAATGGGCAAAATATGACACTTTTAATGGTCAAATCATCGGTCAGGAAATGATCGAGAACTAAACATATACAGTAGATACAGTATTTTATTATGGGGCAGCTTGTTATTAAACCTGTGAACAGCAGAAGATGAGTCGATGTCGTTCTATTCAATCCTAAACTGTTCCACAAAGACATTATAAGAAGTTAAAAAGTCTAGTACATGCAGACATGTTAGTTTAAATTCACAAGCATTTTAATAGCGATTTTCTTTTCTTTTCTTTTGCTCATGTTTGTGCACAAAAAAGCTATAGATTATAAAGCAGTGAATGCAGTGGAAGGAAAAGGAGCAAATATTGGCATCTAAGCATATCAGGAGTGTACTGGTTTCATTTTTGCTCAACAATGATTTGTTGTTGAAGCCATTAAAAGCATCTTCATTTTAACATTTTATTTTGTGGGGCATGAGAAACTAGTTATAGAGGGTTTGTAGAAAAGGAAGTGGAATAAATATACCCTGAAAACAGATTGTGGTCAGGGAAAGGGTGCGGCTTTCAAAGCAGCCTCAATCTCGTAGACTTTAATACCTTCTTACATGGAAGCAGAAGAGAGATGAAGGCAAATCCAATTAGCAGGAATGGAAATAGGACGTTTTTTTCCCATGCACTGCTTCAGGAATGCCCATGCACAGGTGTTCACACTCAAGAAGCAACTCTTTGAGACGCGCAGGAAAGGGGTTTGGGGGTTGTGAGGAGCGCATCTGGAGATGATTTGGGAACTTACCGGAGTCTGAGTAGTCTGGTCGGCCGAGATCACGGAAGGAATAGATGAAGTCTGCGCACTTGTCGCTGTGCACCTCCCCGCGCGAGCACAGCTCGGAGAGCAGCTCGAGCGCCTTCCCGCACATCTCATCCTCCCTTCCCGCAGGCATTTCCCCGCAGCATCCTCATGCAGCGCGCGCCGCTCCGGCTCGGCCGCGCTCATCCAAATAAAACCACGCGCAAAACCCCCCAGACTCCCTACTGCAGGCGCGCGCTCTCAAACTCGCTCCATCTGAACCGCATTCAAGCGCGCGTTCAGATTAAAAAAAAAGAAAAGAAAATAAACCATTTTATAAAGTTGTTGGTATTTATTTTTATTTTTTTTAATATTTTTTTGCAATTTATATTTTTTTAATTTTTATTGAAAAAGTGCGCTCTCGCTGACGGCGACTGCACGAGCGCACGAGGAGGCGCAGCGCGCGAGATCCACTTCTTCCAAAAAAGCACCAGCCTTGGAGATCCCAGTTTGTACAGACCGAAGATGAGGCTCCTCCTTCTTCTTTTTCTTCTCCTCCTCCTTCTTCTCCTCCTCCTCCTCCTGCTCTTCCTCCACCTCAGTTCACATTATCAATGTTTGTCATAGGATTCATTTATCTGACAGAATTAATCTAAAAAAAATACTTTTAGTTCGTACAAGACTGAAAAATCTGTGACTCCAACAATCATAATTTTAGTTTTGTAACTGCTTCATCATGGGTATGGGTTTTCAGTTCACCTACTGGGAAGTTTTAGGAGTTAGAAGGAAACCAGAAAACCCAGAGGAAAGTCAGGGATGATAATAATAATAATAATAATAATAATAATAATAATAATAATAATAATAATAATAATGGGCATGGCTCTGGAGATTTTCCACATTTGCACATTGTCCATGTTCCTCACAGGTTTCCTCCAGGTACTTCAGTTTTCTCCTCAAATAAACATGCATTACTGGCTGACTGAAATTTCCAAAATGATTTTGTGTGTTTGGTTGCCATTTCCATTCAGCGTATCCCCCCATTTGTGCCCAGGTTTCCCTCAACAACTCTATAAACTCCAAGACCAACTCCATACCAAAACCACTGCAGGTGACCACCTCATGAGTCTGACTGAGAGAATGCCATTAGTATGTGAGAAGCACAGAAGGTAATTATTTTGTAGAATGGAAAATATAAAACATATTCCAATTTTTTTGAATACATAATTCCACACGTGTTCTTATATAGTTTGATGTCTTCAGTATAAATGTACAATGTTGAAATTAATAATAATAAAGAAAAACAACTGAAAGTGTTTCGATTGGTATTATATTTATTATAATAGCCTTCTGTGCAGGCCTAAACTCTATCAAAATCACTGACTTACTTTTAATATATTTTATGTCCATGAATATGTATTAAATTAATCGTCGAGTCTCTTCATTTAATACCTCATCACATGTTGCCAGAGCCAAAGATATCTACAGTAAGGCTTTCAGAAATTTCATGTGCCTGGTAGCATAAAATACATGAATCTGTTGCTTTAACCAATCAGATTTCTAGTTGCTGACTCCGAGGTCATCTATCAGGCATTGAATAATGTCTGCCTTTTCACGTCCTTTGATTGGATGGTCAGAGAGCGCACTAATCAGAGCAAAACCACAAACCGCATTTGTAGCAAACTGCCAAAGCTTAAATAAATTTGTGTGGATTTAATAGCTGTTTTTTTTATTTTTATTAGTTTTTTTAGGGCTGACAGAGGAGAAGAAATGTGTTTGGTTGCAGGACAAAGATATTTACAAGACGCATTTAAAAAAAAAAGATGGAGGATTTTTGCATTTTCGTTTCTTTAGAATTTGCACAAAAAACACATTTCAAATCCACAGAAAATCCATAATCATGGGAAAGTGAACATGCGTCAGACAGAAGAGAATAATGATGCTTGTCCACAGCTTGTTACTCTGGGTGTTGCTTGGTAGCTCCAGAGGATGTTAGTAAAGGCCTTTTCCTTATTTCTTACATTGACTCACATGTTTTATGGGAAATATGATAGGAAAGGAACGTTTGCGGTTTGTCGTAATTGCATATTCATGGAATCGGGAGTTGTTGATGAGGGTAAAAGGAGGTTGTGTGCCAATTTTCAACACAGCAAAAAAATAAATAAATGAATGGTCTTCAAAACTATGTAAGCAGATCAAAAAAGCTCCCTTGTGTTATCTCTTCAATTGATTTAACCACTGGGCATGTCTGGTAAGTGAAAACTCAAAAAAAGAAATAAAGAAATAAATAAAAAGCACAAAGAAGATTAGGAGATTATCTGATTCTTCTTCATGTTATTTTGAGTAATGTAATGATAAGTAAATTAATTAGTGTGTGTGTGTGTGTGTGTGTGTGGGGGACCAATGAGAAAACTGAACAATAAGACAATAACTATTGGAAATATCTCAAAGCATTCAATCTCATTTATGAATCTTTTCATCTTTAAATTTGTGTGAAATGGTTTCAGGGGACACAACACAAATATTTCCCCCCACTAGAATCAGATTCACAAAAGTTAAAGTAATGCTAATTTTCTCTCTGTGCTCCCAGGTGCATGTTGATAAATGACAATCCGCCACGAGAATTTTGAAATGCGACACAAACAGAATGCAATAAAAAGTAGAACAAATAAATTGTGAAAAAAAGCAACTCTATAGCACAGCGTGTGCTAAATCTTGCATTTATAACAATATAATAATGCAGCTCAGCCATTGCAGTAGTTCGCTTACAATAGACACGTAATAACTTTCTCTGTCTAAAAGAGATGAATAGATTCGCTTTGAATTGTTTTTTTCAGGTCACTAATACGAGTTTGCCTAATTGGTAATTACATAAATGTGTGTATTGAAATAAATACAGTATATACAGTATACAGTATATTGTACATTTGCAATCTCATCACATTCTTGAGTGTCGATGTGATTCTGAACTATCTGAGTAGTCATGATCAGGTCTTGTACAAATGCTCTTATAAATGATTCACAGATAAATTTGATTCATGATAAATGAGGCCCACTATGTCTGATTCACCCAAACGTACGCTATAACCAGGTATCGCGCTGTACTGCTTTGATAAATACAGTTTACTTCTTTATTCTCGATCTTCCTCTCATTCATCTCCTGTTGTCTATGGCAACTAACAGAGTAAACTTCCACACAGAGAGATTCCCTGTTCTGCTACATAAACTATTCATGGCTCTCTAAAGGCTGCAGCCAAAGCTTAGATACACACCGTCCCCCCCTGTGCTTTAGACATTTTTTCTAAATAAAACACATGCACAGACTATTATGGATTATTTCTCACTGTAGTTTAATCTACACCAATTTGAATACTGTGATAAAAGTATCACACTTATGCACTTATGTGTGTGTGTGTGTGTGTGTGTGTGTGTGTGTGTGTGTATGAGCTCGAATAGAATAAACATATAAGACCTATTCGCTGATCAAATGGACCAGTTATTTATAATATAGAACTCAAACCCTTTGTTGATTTTGCTACTGCATAATTATATTATTTGTCTTATTACTAGTCTACTCTCATTTCTACCTTCCTCTTTTATAAGTGGTTGGCCAAGGAGGAGGTTTATGGATGTGGTGAGGGAAGACATGCATTTAGTTGGTTTAAAAGTGGCAGATGTAGAGGACAGGGGGGTATGGAGACAGATGATCCGCTGTGGTGACCCCTGAAGCAGCGAAGGAAGAAGAAGAACATATTTCATTCAATGACTATGAGACTAAAAGGAGTTTGATGATAGATATGTCAGTACCCAATTTGTTAATGACTGTCAAGTGAAGAAGTGGTAGCTCAGTGGATGAGATGTTGGATTTTTGATTAGAAGGTTGGGAGTTCAAATCTAAGCATGACCAAGATGCCAATGCTGGGCCTAAATGCCCAGGTCTATGACCTAAATGCAAACTGTCTGGGCTATGGTATATTGGTTTTATTCCCATTTGTTGATTCTGCATTATTAAAATGATCAGTAAATTAAGCAGCAGGCATGACTGCTACAGGAAGTAAAAAACAGCTGCTGATTTTCACGGCAAGAACCGAAACAGGCAGAAGGCTCATTATTAAGATCCATTGAAAGGTAAGGAGTAAGAACCTATACTGTGTTAGAATGTAGAATTGAAGAACTGAAAGTGGACATGGTGTTGTAGGCAATCCACCGATAAAAAAACAGAGCTTTTATTAAGATTAGTGTATAAATAGTTATATAAAGAGCCATAAATGCTGGTGTGCTTTCAATGGCTTCGAAGGCATTTGGGCAAAGAACATTGGCCAGCTGACAGAGTAACAAAGTCTTACTGAGAACTGACTGAGCTGCAGGTTGGAATTAAGACTTATTAAAAATAAAACTGGATTGACGGCAGTGAGGACATTCGCAACGGTAAGCAATGAAGCAGAGTCCCTGATCTTACACTGAAAAGCTCTGGGGCAAAAACGACAATCATGAGAAGAGTCATTGGCTCCTGCAGAGAATGTGAAGTTCATTGGCATACCGCTTGACTCACATGCTCTACAATCTACCTTGACAGATTGAGCCATCTTGGTCATGGGCATGCAGAAATTGGGAATGGCCATCGGCAGACTTTTGTACATTTGCCTGGAAGTTTTTCAGCAACAACTACAATAGTAACTGCAACTTTGACCATTGCAGCATTGGCTGATTGTTTAACTGCTTGTCAGCCATATCACAGATGCATGTGTCAGTAAATGTGACAGGAGTATGTGTGTGTACCCTAAGGGGGTTGGTCCAGTTCATGTTTTCTCCTCTAGGGCCTATGCTTAGATCTTCTTCCTGGAAAAACTGAACAGAATAACCACAGCTTGCCTCCATGCTTAGTGTTCAGATCCACTAATAGGGAAGCGTAAGCACCCAAACTGTGTTCTAATACAGAGTAAAGGAACCGGCAGTTGACATGAGACAAGACAAGTGGCAATGCACTAACAAAGACCAGAGCTTGGAGAAGATCAGTATAGATGCCTCTCAAAGAATGGCTGCATCTCATTGTTTAATCTTTAGACTCACTTGACTATAGCACAAGACTGACTGAGCACTGACAGAGAAGAGCTCAACCGTGAATAAAACCAGACCCTTCACCTGGTACAGCTAATCAAATGCTTGATCTATTTTAAGTATATTTACCTATGCACCAATTGTTATGTACTTATTTTATTTTAAGCTACATCTACACTAATCTGAATTTTAATACAACGTTTTCGTTTAAAAACACTATCGTTCAAAAAGTTCAAAGTACCAAAAGTTGCTTATCCTCACTGAAATGTCTTAAAATGCTTAGGTCCCTGTACTGCACATGAGTAAAACATAAGATGCTTTAATGTCAGTCATTTCCGCCTGGCGTTCATTTACTTTTTGGCTTTTTGAAACGTGGCCGCAATATCGAGGAAAGTCACCATCACATGACTATAAATGCGTCATCGTTTTCCACACTATGTGGAAATGGTGTTTTCAAAAAGCTACGTTTTTGTTGACTTAAAATGCCGCCTCAGTGTGGATGGAAGTCGAAAACCGAGTAAAAAAATATGCATTTTTAAACTGTATTTGGACATAGAGATTCATACTGTATGTACAATCAAAGATGTACTGTATATGTCTATTCATATGTCTATTCAGCTGTAGAGATTCATATGTACATTCAAAAGCTCAATGAATCTGTGACCTAATAATATGCCATGCAAACTGACTGTAATGGCAGATGAATGAGATCAATTCCTCTGCAAGAGCAACTGGTGGCCTCACCAGTGATCTATGTAAATATATCCTAGATTATGCTCTAATTAGAGCCTGAATACAAAAGAACTACAAGCAGTGTGATATCTGGTTTTGCATTGAATATGATGCTCTAGAAGCCATAGCAACGAGGTGCACTAAATCAATGGATCTGTTAAAATAGAAAGAGAAGGCAAATTTGCTGGCCCTATTTCCAATGGGGAGTGTGATTCATTAAAATTGCCAGAAGATGCTGTTTAAGAGTGTCATTTGTGAAAATATTGTGTTGGTGTGGGTGATGGTTAGGATTTAAGAAGAGTGATTTGAGTTTATTGTCATCCACCTCAGCAGGTTGAGGCATCTCGATGATGGTGGTGATGCTAGGAAATCGTGAATGGCCATAGACAGACTAGATGGATGGATGGATGGATGGATGGATGAATAGATAGATAGATAGATAGATAGATAGATAGATAGATAGATAGATAGATAGATAGACAGACAGACAGACAGACAGACAGACAGACAGACAGGCAGACAGGCAGACAGACAGACATGGTTGAAAATTAAGGAAGGAACTTCAATAGTAACTCTGCACCTCTGGAGACTTCATTGTTGCCTGATTGCTTAACCTCAGCCTTGTCAGCCTGATTTCCGATGCATGTGTCAGTAAAAGTGACAGTAGCATGTGTGTGCACCCTAAGGGGTTGGTCCAGTTCATGTTTTCTCCTTAGGGGTATGCCCTTAGGTATTCTCCCTGGAACAAAATGGTCAAAATAGCCCTACGTGAATCCCATGTGAAGAAGATTTTTGGGAAAATGTCAACATACGAGGTGGAATCAAAAAGTTTCGAGACGGGCTCTGTTTACAAGAAAGTACTTCATTTATTTATGTTTCAACACCACAACCTTTAAAATAGTCTGAGCCCCCAGCATTCCTGCCACTTCTGAAATGTGACCTGGAAGTCTTCTTTTCAAAGCGTGTCAAGCACCTTCTGAGATTCGCGCTGGATCTCAGCAATATAATATAATGTAAAAACAATAATGTGAGCCGAATCTTCATCTTCAGGTAAGTCCGCAGGAGGCAAATCTAGTGAGTAGGTTGGGTTGCCAAGTTTTAAAATTTTCAGGGGTTGATCTCGTTGAAGGTCTTCCTGATCTCTTGTCGTCTTTCGGCAATTTTCTTCCGCTGTTGAGCATCATCGCCTTGTTTTGAACGTATATGTCATGTCAAATGTCTCTGTGGCAGATTTGCCCAGTTCCACACAAAATTTCACGTTTGCACTTTTTTCTATCCTAGACGTCCATGATGAAATTGCAGACGTGGTAATGCGTGTGGTCAGAATAGCACCAGTTAGCACTGTTAGTCTCAAGACTTTTGATATCACCTTCTAAAAGCTGTACTACTTACTATTGAAGGGAACATTTTCAGGAACCCTTTTTAGTAGTGCTTTAAAACCCACCAGCAATGAGGTAAAACTAAATCCTTAGTGCAGTTGATGTGAGTGAACACGTTCTGGAAGGACTTATCCGGATGGTATTAGAACTCATTTCCGGGCTAAGCTTGTGTATTAGCAAATTCCTTTGCCAGATCTACTGCTTTATGACTATGTTGCTCATCACCAGATTAAAATCTTGTTGCTTATCCCATTGTGGGTGAAGAGACCATGGTTCTACTATTCAATTTTACTGATTGGCCTAATGTTTGGAGTCAAATTCTTGGGTTTCTCAAACAAATTTTGGTGTTTTTTAGGGGGTTTTTATGATTTTTGAGAATTTTTTGTATAATGCACTGATCTGACTTGCAATCGTTTTTTGGCGGTCCTTCTCTAAACAATAAATAAATAAATGAATAAATAATAGGGCACCATATGCATCGTTGTATTAATAGCCAAACCTAACAGAATGCAATACAATATTGTCATTATTAAGCACCAATATACATTTCCTTCAAACCGGTATTAATTAATTAATTAATTTATTTATTTATTTGCTCCTAGTAAAAAAAAAAAAAAAAAAAAAAACTCGTGTTTTAATTAAGTCATTGTCCTTAGTAAAAACCCATCATCATCAGTCTAAATAGACAGGATAGGGGCAGTTTCTCTCCATGGCAATAAAGATGCAGCAGATCCTCCTGGATTATTTATAGAAAGAGCAGGCTGACCATTTTTAGCTCAGAACAGATGATCCTAGATCAGTTTAATGGCCTGATATTGAGCACCTCAGTCTTTTGTCTTTTTATTCAAGCTATTCGCAGCAAGACATGACATTTTAGCTCTAGAGAAATACCTAAGTGTGTGTGTGTGTGTGTGTGTGTGTGTGTGTGTGTGTGTGTGTGTGTGTGTGTGTGTGTGTATGTGAGTGTGTGTACGGGGGTTTTCCATCGACAAAGCAGACATGTTCCATCTTATGTGCAGGATGATGTTTTTCTTATTTCCCTGGGTGGCCCAAAAGGACAGGTCTGCATTCGAAATGACTTTGATGTATTCCGGGAGAGAGCAATTAGACCCGTAATCCTAGATGAAGCACGGTATTGTGCTCTGCGAGGGTGCGCTCGACTACATGGAAGATGCTAACGTGAATCGAAAAGCGCGCATGAAAGAGCTCAAGAGCTTGCTTTGAATTCTACTCTAACACACTCCGCTTTTAATGAAGTACCTCGTTCTGACAAGAGCAGCTGACCCAGATCTAAAAATCATTCACCACATCCCTACGTCTTTTGCTTCATTGACAACAGAATTACTAAAGCGCACCTTTTCTAGCGTTTTTTTATATTAGCCTTTGTGTGCAAAAGGTAAGATCATGTTGGAACATTTTGAAGAAGCACTAATGGCCCTTCTACAAAAGCAATTCGAACAAAAACTCAACATAAAAATGGATGAATGGGTTTATACTTTTGTTGTTATCAGTCCTGCACAATTTTAAAGCAATACTTTTTTTTTCATGAAATCTTTTCAACTTTTTTTTTTTGGAAAATGGATGCATTATAGACGTCTCACAGCTCAATGAATGCGCTATTAGCCAAAGTACATCCATTACATTACATTACATTTATCTCCTTATCTTATTACATACAATTACCTCTTTCATACTGCTGAGCAGTTAAGGTTTAAGGGCCTTGCTCAGTGTCCCAGCAGTGGCAGCTGGTACAGCCAAGATTTAACAACCCTTGTTTTGGACTCATTGATGCCTGAAGCAGTAAAGCTATTCTATCTAAGTTAACAGGAGAAAACCAACCAGAAGCCACCAGATGGATATTTTCCAGGTTCTATTATGACATTTGCTGTACGGATGCATAAACATTCATGATCCCAGATACACGATGGACATATTTATCTCCAGGTGAAACAGTGATACAGCAGGTATTGTTTCTACAACTTAGAGCTCCACTGTTAAAGTTTAAACCTGAGCTTAGGTCTTAGGTCTCCTCATAGTCTGTCTGTCTGTCTTGGTTTCCTCTTGGTTCTCGGAAACTGATGATAAATGGACATTTTTTGTATCATTAGGTGCAATTTATAGAGATTGTTCAGTAGGAAACTTCTAGAAGATCAGCAGTTTCTTAAATACTCAGAACAATAGACCAACATTCATGCCATGGTCAATAAGATCACTTTTAATGAAACTCCTGACCTGCATCTGCTTCATTTTGAACAGTAAATATATAATAAAAACAGCTTTATTGAACTGACAATCGGTGTTAAATGTTATCACTTAAACAGTTAAATAGTTTGTTAGTTAATAGTGAATAGACAATAATATGTTGTTCAAAAGCACACAAAATAAACTATGTGTTATGGGGAACAACTTAATATGGATATGTGTCATAATGCAGGTCCACACACACAAACATATGCTCCCCCACAGCAGGCTTATTTATAGCTAGCTAGCTAGCGAGATAGATAAGAGATAGATTTTGCACAGCCCCTATGGTACCTTAGTGAATTCATCTAGACATTATGTCACTTTAATACAATAATGTGTTTTGAAACGTTAACGTTCCTGAACATTCGGTCCCGCTGCAGATTCACACGAATTTTGAGATAATCCACAATTTGCTGTTAGTTAGTTTCCAAATGAGAATTATCCGAACGGAGAATTATCGGGGGTTGACTGTATAATTCGATAGATAGTTGTGTAGAAAAAGAGACAGATAAACACTGCTAGATGAACAGAATAATATCCAGACAGACATATAGATTGATTGATCACAATAGAATATTGTCCACATACAGTTTATGAAGCTCCTTGTATAGATGACGCACACAATTGTAATAAACATCCCACATTTAAGACTCCTGACATGCTGCTTAAAATCGTTTATCTCATTAAAAACTTTTTTAAAAAGGTTTCCCTGAGCTATTGCCACACGGTTGATGAACTACTTTCAGTTTTTGCCCTGTTTTATATGTCGACATGACTCTCCCCACAGATTTCTCTTAGCTCTAAGCTAGGTGCAAAGTCATATTTTTTAAACCAGTTTAAACCAGTCAGGGGAATGCATTTTCCTCCACTTCATAATCCCTATGGACTCATTAAATTTGTATTGCCTGAAGTACAAACAGACATCTAAATGCTATTACATCTGCCAGTTTGGATATTTTAAGTTATATAGAAGAGGGAGGGGCAAAAGGGTTGTTACTGAACTAAAAAAAAAACTAAAAAATCTGAAAGTGCACACAACCATATTCAGTGTTGATTGACAGAATTGTAATGATAATAATTATATCTTTACTCAATGTTAGAAACTATTAAAAATAACTCAACAGCTTTGTCTTTAAAATGTGATAGTGACAGGTTTATATCTAAAGGTCCCACTAATCTACCACAAAGTGGACACTTGATTTTTTCAAGCCATATGTGGCTCTTTCTCCAAAATGTTAGCACAAAGTTGGAACCACACAACTGTATAGGAGGTCTTTGGATGTGCTACCATGACATTTTCACTTAACTTGAACTAGGAGACCTAAACATGTTCCAGCATGACAACGCCAGATCCATGAAGGTTATGGTTTATATGGGTTGGAGTGAAGGTGAAAAAAAAAGGATCTCTGACCTCAACCTTAGCGAACACCTTTAGGAACGTGAATGCTGACTGCACCCCAGGCCTCCCCACCTCACCTGAATCAGTACCTGATATGCTCTTGTGGCTGAATGTGCCCACTAGTGGAACACCTTCCCAAAAGAGTGAAATTTATTGTTGAATGGATCTTTAGAAAGCACATACCAATATTATGGTCAAGTGTCCACAAACTTTTGTCAATAGAGTGAAATTGATGCCCTGCTTATAAAGTCTGTAATAGATTCCAGGTATTGTGTTACATTGGAAATATGGTGTGGATATGGGGAGGTTTTGAATGAACCCTAATCTAAAGTTTCAGGCATTTAATACATTTTGAAAATCTCAAAGCAAAGAAAAAAGTGATGGATCCAAATGATTTCAGCCATATACATCTTTATTAGGTAAAGCTGAAACATGTAGTACTAGCACTAAAGCAATAATTTATCCTTAATTTCCAAATAAAATGCAGTTGAATATTAAGTTGAGGCAAAATGACAGCAGTTAAAAAACATCTTAATTTGTTTGTCTTATTTGTTATCTACATTTATGGGCTGGATCGTGTCATTTAGCACCCACATGAGTACATTTGGTTTAGTTCGCCTTATGACTTGTGCTCAATAAAACTTATAAAAGGACAAATCCCGTGAGAACGTGAAACGTGCCATAGCCGTGCTTGTTACTATGGCAACTATGGTGTCTCTTTTGCCAAAGGGTGCATCTGCGGCTAACAAGGTTAAAGCATATTTTTTCTGTTCTCATCATTTGTTTCCATAGTGCCCATGTTCATTCACTATTATGCCACGATTCATAAAAAAAACCCTTCACTGACAGAATCCAACACACTGTAAATAGCTATAGACTGCACTGGTTTAGGAAAATAGCTATCTCGTCAGCCTGGTCATTGACTACAGGCTGCAAACAAGGTCTCTTCCCATTTGGAGTTTCTTTGGAAACAAGTTCAGGCTTCTGTTGCATTTCTATATTTCCATGGAAACAGGTTTAAACATGTGCTGAAGTTAGAGAAGCTTTAAGTTTTTCTCTTCAGCAGGGTTGCGGAGACTCAGGCTGACTGTGTATTAAAATGACATGAATGGACAAAACAATTTCATTTAATCAACTAATATGAAAGCATTTAATTTGTTCATATTCTGAATAAAACAAACAGTTTCCCCAATCGGAAAAAAATTTGCTTTAGAGAAACTAAACAAAAAATCTACATCAGTAGCTAGCTAGCTAGCAAACACTAAATAACTGAATAACATATAACTAACTTTAAACAATGTAAAATGCTCTAAAGTTTTTTTTAGCATAAAATAACAAGCTGTTTTCACTAAGAAACCTACACATTTCTTAGAAAAATTACCTCCTAGCTAACTTATAGCTAGCTATTCATACTCAAGTTTAGCATGTGTATCTTATGCATTCCTGTCAAGCTTGTTTGAACATTTGTACAGTAAAAAATTAATGATTGAATGCACCAACCAATTGAGAGCCAAATGAGCAAAATTGATTCTGAATGGATTAAACAACTGACCTGAAACAACAAATGACCTACATTTTAAGCCATTCCATTTGTTTATTTTGCATCCAGTCCTGGTCTAGCATCAAGCAACAACAATCACTCCTTTTTAAATTTTTGTTTAATTAAAGACTTGAGCTGTGGCTAAATTGGCAGATGTCTCCAAACCAGCTGAACCCATAATCATCCCCAAACAGAATTTCCCAGAACCTTCAAGAAGAATCTTCTGGAAACCCTTCAGTATTCATGACTGCAAGACTGCTGGTGTAAGTATCAGACTGGTTTTGTTGTTTAGTCATCACATCTGCAGTGTTTTATTATTTGTCATTTGTTTGGCAGTTACAGTTTGGGGGTGGAAACAGTCAATCCAATTTGGCAAGTGGTCACAGAGAAGCCTGGCGGAGGCTGGTTGGGTTATTTGCACAAATTTTCTTCCAAACAGCGAAATTCCATATGCATCGGATCTAAATGTCACTTGTCGTCCAAGCTAAATTCATTTCTGATGTTATTAACCCCCTCAAATGTCATCTCTTATGCAGCAGCACCGTCTGGCATTTGCCAACAAAAAATTAATGTTCTAGGTAAAACTCTTAACTGCAGCTAGTGATGAATAAATGGTTAGTAACTTATCATATAGACAGTGAAAGCGAGTGTGCAAGACATCTTGAGAAATCATATACAGCCCTGGGCTAAATATTTGTCATGGGCAAAAAAAAAAAGCTGACCTTAGGTTAGGTTAAGCAGAACAGTTCTAAACCCAAATAGTTTGTCTGAGGTGAATCTTAGTGTATAAACCTGTGTAATTATAACAGTACAACACAAAAATGGCTTCAATATAACCTCCTGGATGCTAAGAAATTACCCCTAAAAACTAAAGGGTAGCTAGCTAGCAATCAAACAATAAAGATTAGATTGGATTAGATTAGATTCAACTTTGTCATTGTGCAAGGTACAGTTACAGAGCCATTGAAATGCAGTTAGCAACATTTTAGTATGCTAAATTAACAATGGGTTACTTAACATAATCCCGGATTCTTTGATAACAGAGTGAGGTGTTTCACTATGGGAATCGCTTTAGGCGTGACCAACTACGGAAGCTTTTATGACACCACGTCTGTCTTGAGAAACAGGTCGACCTGAGATCAGTCTCTGCCCCACCTTTATCCCTCAGGTCGACCCCTTCTAACATCATTGCAGCAAGATTTCTTCCCGTCTCCGTGCAAGGAGGGAAGTGCTGGTGAAACACCTCACTCTGTTATCAAAGAACCCGGGATTACGTTAAGTAACCCATTGTTAATTTAGCATACTAAAATGTTTCACTATGGGAGATATAGACCACTCCCGGATTGCACATGATCCCGCTACACCCAATCACATGGGCTCAGGACGTCTGGCTCCCAGCACTGCATGTGCCAAGGACGACTCAGACACATTTAGTCTATAAAACTGCACAAAGGTGTGTGGCGTATCCCAACCAGCCGCCACACAAATTTGTGGCTCTTATGGCGTGCACCTTTTATAAACCGACTAATCAAAGGGTGCCGACCCGCAGGTTCGTTACTAAACCCGACATGACACGCAGAAATAGCCGCCAGATACACCTTCAAAGTAGAAAAAGCTTTCCCTCTATCCAGCAAATCCTGGAGAAAGCACAATATGTCTCCCACAGAACACTGGAAAGAGACAATGTGACCACGGCCACACCACTTCTCAAAAACTCGCCATTTATTGTCATAAAGTGTGCGAGTAGACGAGGCCCTAGCACTCTGGATAGTGTGTATAACCGATGGGGGTAAACCTGCCACACTCAATTTCCACCTCTCACGGGCCAGGCCCAGAGAGCTATCCTGTCTGGGCGCGGATGATAAATCTCCCTGCCCGCCTGGGACAGAAGGTCCCTCCGTGGAGGGAGTGGCCACGGCTGATCTGACAGTAGCTGAACTATTTCTGCGATCCAGTGTCTGGACGCCCAACGTAGAGCTATCAAAATCAGTGACAAGCTGAGTTCTCTGACCCTGGCCAGGGTGGGGGAAATCAAGCTCAGTGGAGGGAATGCGTAGAGATGAACGTTTGGCCATGGGTGGGCTAACGCATCCACACCCAACGGTGCATCTTTGTCCTTTTAGAGAAAAGTACAGAGGACAATGAGCGTTTTCTTGCGAGGCTTAGAGATCTACGGCGGCCCTGCTGTATCTCTGCCATATCTGTTTCACCACCTGGGTGTGCAGATTTCATTCCCTGTACAGGGGGTTTCCCCTGGACAACAGATCCGCACCCTTGTTCCGTATGCCTGGAACATGAGTCACTCTGATGGACAAAAGCCTCGTGTCGCACCACATCATCAGTTTCCTCGCTAACTGATGCAACTGAAGGGAGTGCACATCCCCTGCCGGTTGATGTATGTGACCACTGTGGAATTGTTGGTTTTCACCAACAAATGTTGGCCCTTTATAAAAGCCAGAAAATGTTTCAGTTTATTTTGAAACCCAAGTTGCAGAGATGTAATCTCTTGACGAGGAGCATATCAGATAATCGTCTATATAAGACAAAATCCGAATCCCGCAGTTTCTCAATGGCAAAAGAGCCGCCTTCACACACTTGCTGAAAGTTCTCGGAGTGAGAGACAGTCCGAATGGAATGTTTTGAAACTCGTAGGCAGTGCTTCTGTGTGCAAACCTCAAATATTTTCTGTGTGACGGGTAAACGTCTATGTGAAAATACGCGTCCGATAGGTCGATCATCACAAACCAATCGTTTGGACGGATCGACCGACAGAGTGCTTTGTGTGTCCACATTCTGAATGATTATTTTCTCAGGTGCTTGTTTAACACACGCAAGTCCAAGATCGGACGAAGAGATGTGCTTCCTCTCTTCGGGATCACAAAGTACCAAGAGTAAAAACCCTGACGGCTTTCGCGCCCTCCAGCGGTAAAACTAGCTGGGTGCACGCTGAATTCTTGGAATTTTTGCACACTATCGCCTGGATGCGAAAGTGCGACATTTATTGTGTTTTTTATTTTTTGAATACATCACCCTCAGCTCGCGGCTTGGATAAAATCTTGGATGAAATCTTTATTGTGCAATCGTCTGAACTGACATGCGAGTGAACAAATGTCGTGAGTGCTTGGTGACACTGAACATTTTCCCTTCTTCCTCGAACCCGAGGAGAAACTAGGGAGGAAGCCCTTACGGAACTTAGAATTGGGCTGTGTTCCCTTCTTCTTTTCTTCGCCGGCGGAGAAAGGAGGACAGGAGAACATTCGCGTATCAGGTCGCACGCTTCTTCTTCCGCTCCTCGGGGTGGGGCGGGCGGTTTCTAGCCGCCACGGCCGCAAATGAATGCTTTCCCCACTGTCCCGAGCCATCCGATCTCGGACGTTAACCAGCTTGCTATCCGCCGAGAGCCGATCTCACACTCCTCGCGCTTATCGGTCTTCCTCTCGCAGCCTTGGCGGCGGCAAAACCCCGTCGTGCTGGCTGAGAGGGCGGGTTCTGAGACAGTTTATGAGGCAAACAGAGGTTGAAAGCTTCGTCCTCCTGTTTCTTGAGAGTGCTGGTTTCTCTCATTTATTCTAGAGCTGGACCGAACAGACCTTTAACAGGGTCGTAGGCAGCATCCATGACCTCCGTTTTCTGTGTGTCACCCAAGCCTGACAGGTTAAACCACAACGCTTTCTCACCTGACACAGCCAAGCCCATCACACGGCCGCAGCCCTGAACCGTGCCTCATAAAAAGCGCAGGATTAGGTCGTTCACCATCCAGATCTTGTCCCAAAGTACTGGGTTAGGTACTCCCGTGTCAAGCTGCCGTACCAGCTCCTCTAAAATCTCCACCTGGTACACGGACAGCAAAGTCACCGAGTTTGACTGCGCTGCGTATTTATACATTCTCTGATGGATGGACGCCGTCAATCTCTCGATTTTTCCAGGCAGCGCAATTTGAGAGTAGGCAGAGATAGAGCGCCGATTCGGATGGAGGTGATAAGCCACCAAAGGCTCCACAGCTGGGGGTCTGACCAACCCCAGCTCTTCCATCCCTTGGATCTCCAGCTTGGAGCACCCTTTTGCGGGAAGCTTGCTCTTGAAGGGGCTAGACCAGTAACGAGACATCTCCTTCATGCAAGCCGGCACGGTGGGCATGAGCTGTCTAGAGCAGGCGGCAGCCTGTTCCTGTCGTAAAGGTCTCTCACAGCTCCCTCCGCGTCCTGGGCCGCGGGCCAAGCTAGTCCTAGCTTAGCCGCGGCTCGCTTGCATACCTCGTGCAGGTTACCTTCAGCCTGTAAGGTTGCATCGCCCGCGTTCTGGGGTCTCGACTGTTGGGCCGGGAAGGGACCACTGTTGTCCTCATCCTCGTCCTTCATATCCAAGTCGAGGAGGTCCGAGTTCGCATCTGTGTCCTCGTCGCACGGTCATTCCTCATCCTCCACGAGGAGGTTATCAAACAGAGGCGGCATGACCGCCGATTCGGCCTCCATCAGGTCCGCCCAGCTTGTAGTAGACCTCGTAGACCTTGCGGCGGCGCCGGACAGACACGGGTCTTGTTGGTTAGCCACCACAACTCTCAGCCTTCTCTCCAAATGTTTCACCAGCATTGACGCACAGTAAGCGCATGCTTGCCGTTCGCGGGCGAAGTTTGAGCGTGCTTCGGGCCCATGCACGCGATGCACATCGGGTGAGGGTCCCTGCCCAAGATGGTTGTTCCACATGATGATGGACACGGTTGGGATCTTTAGAGTGCAACCTCCCTGATCTTCCACTCATTCCCTTTGGTGGGGGAGATGACCTGTCGACATGGCTGAGTACGGAGAACACTAGACTCGTCACAACACGTTAGTCTGCCGATGTTCGCAGGGTAGTTAGCCCTACAAAGGCTTCGCCTTGATGCACTAAGCCTGTAATTTGCTTGACGCTACAATGTCCCTACAATCTAACTTAAGACGCTATTCCGTGATGTCGCTCAGCACGATCCCGTATGACTGATCTCGCGTTCGGTGGCAGAATCCAATGACGGCCCACACGATGAACAGTAAAGCGAAAAACAATCGAGAACTGGATGTCCTGAGAGAACTTAGTGTAGTCCCTTAATGGGAAGAAAGCGCGAATGATGTTAGAAGGGGTCGACCTGACGGATAAAGGTGGGGCGGAGCCTGATCTCAGGTCGACCTGTCTGTCAAGACAGACTTGGTGTCATAAGAGCTTCCGTAGTTAGTCACGCCCAAAGCGATTCCCATAGTGAAACACCAAACGAAGTTAGAAAAAGAACTAATGTTTATTACTTCAAAGCTACTGTTTTGGTTAATTCTTGTTGACTAGCTAGATAACTTCAATAACATGCTGAAAATTTAAATGTTCATTAATGATTTAGTTCAATTAAGCTAATATTTAGGATAATGTTAGCTATAATATTTGGACACAAATATTTGGACACCTGAAATTTCCAGCTATATGTGGTTTTTCCCCCAAACTGTTTTCACATACTTGGAGGCACACAATTGTATACAATGTCTTTAAATGCAGTAGTGTTACATTTTCCCTCCACTTGAGATAGGAGATTAAAATTTGTTTACTAACACCCTTGTGGCTGAATGAGCACAATTTTCACCAACGCACACTCCAAAAAATCTGATGGATTATCTTCCCAGAAGAGTAGAGGTTATTATAACAGCATGGAGAATATAGCAGTGGCGGGTCATGCATTTGGTACCTAGGCCTTCAGTGGGGCCTTACCCGACTTAATCCACCTCTTAATACCACCACTATTATGTCGCAATTATAGAAACCATAAAAGCTAGGCAAAGACGCAATATAACAACGTGTGGCATTACAGAGAGAGGCATTTCACATATAGAGGGTGAATATCATTTTACTAAAGCAGGAAACCCAGTTAGGACTCCAAACCTCTACACTACAACTGCAACTGTGCACCTACATCATCTGGAACAGTTCAGAATCAATATTTGTCTAATAACATGACAAAAACATTACAAATCTAAAGTAAATACAACCTACTCAACAGAGTTGCAGACTCTTAATTTGCACTGCTCCTCAGAGGCTGTAATCCAGTGGTACCCCTCGTATTCACTATTCTGGAAGAGGTGAACAAACCCTTTCCCGGGCTGAGACAAGCTAGCTAGCTTCAGGGTTGGCCGACCTCTTCTCAGGATGTCTAGCTTATCTTCAAAAAATATTTTTAAGTATGTAATGGAAGTTAATAAGTTTAATAATATTGACTGCTAGCTACCTTTAAACAAGCTAGTCAGAGTTGAGTTAAGTGTGTGTAATGAGGAACTAAAATTGAGTTTACTGTAAACAGAGGACTTTTCCTGGAGTAATTTTACATATACAGCACAATGTATATGTAAAATTACTCCAGGAAAAGTCCTCTGTTTAGACTTTCACTTGAGTAAAAGTACTAAAGTAATTGCCTTGTACTTAAATGTACTTAAGAATGTAAAGTACTATGATTTGTTATAGCTATAATCTTCCTATTATCATTTTTGTCACAAGACTTGCTTAATTAACTCAGTTCATGTAAAAAAGACTTTGTTAATCTTAGCACACTGATTAATATCTATTCAAATTATCATGAGCCCAAAACCTTCTTTTTTTAATTTC
Organism: Silurus meridionalis; assembly: GCF_014805685.1. Lineage (NCBI taxonomy): Eukaryota > Metazoa > Chordata > Actinopteri > Siluriformes > Siluridae > Silurus > Silurus meridionalis. Next base: position 25,032,260 of record NC_060888.1, on the reverse strand, counting down.
TTCAAAAAGAATCGCGCAAATAATGGCAAGTTGTGGCAAGTTTGAGTCAGAAGTTTCTTCCATCTTTCATTTCTCTCAAAATGTTCTTATTTACTGTTAAATTGATGCTGAACTGTACGTTGGTGATAAGTAGACACCACCAAGCGGCAATCAAAAGTTCAAAACGGAGCATGATTGGTGGCTTGCTGCATGCTTGGCCAGTTAAGTGTTTATCCGCTTATAAATAAAAAGAAACGACTGATTTTGCTAAATGTAGTTGAGTAAAAAGTAAGATATTTGACTTAGAAATGTAGTAAAGTTAAAGTAAAAGTCTCCCCAAATGGAAATACTTCAGTAAAGTACAGATATGTGAAAAAGCTACTAAAGTACAGTAACAAATTACATTTACTTTCTTACTGTCCACAACCGGAAATAACAATGAAGACTGTTTTGAAAATATTGTCACAGACCTGCTAGTTTTTAATCAGATTGCACCGTATCTAAATCCCCAAAATTTAGAAACTCTTCCATCGCCTGGTATTGGGTTATGACCTGGTGGTTGGGAACTTTTGATATAAGCCAATGAGATTAATGTAGGTCACTGGTAAATAGTTTAGTGAGAGTTTTAGGTAAAACCTGAATATTTAACTATTAAAAGAAGAATAAAGAGCAGCACTGTAAACCATGTAGTTTATTGCACATTATTTCTCCCACCATTTGAATTTTTGTATTATTTGTATACTCATACACAAATGTATACACCTCTATTTTTATATGCATTGTCTTATTCTTTCCTCTTGACTTTGTTCAAATTATATCTTACTTCTCCTTGTACAGTAAGTAACAGTAAACCTTTGCAGGAGTGGCAGGAGTAACTGTAAGTGTTGTAAAAAAATGGACGTTACTCTATATAGACAATGTATGATTTAAAAAAACTTTCAGGGATGGTCAGATATCTTCATGATGTCAGACCCGGAGAACATTTTGTAGTGTTTTCTTATAGCGAAACATAATGGCATAATTTTCTTGTGTATGGGGTAATTAAATGTTCTGTAGTTTTAGCCAAAAATAGCTACCTACCACACACACACACACACACACACACACACACACACACACACACACACACACAGTGTTTATCTGTGGCCAAACGTTGTGTCCAATCATATATACAATTAACATTATTTATCAATCTCTAGTTTCCAACAAACTATTATTCAACATTTATATACATTTAGCTTTAATGCTATATGAATTCAGTAAAATTACTATATGGTACATTCACACATGTAGCTTGTTTTTTCCCCCTTCATGCTTCCTTGTTGTCCTTGGACGCAGCTGCATCATGATTGCTCTTTGTTATTTTTACATCCTTCAAATCTTAGACACTGTTTATTATTGACTGCTTTTACACATTTCATTCTCCAGCAAGCACTCATGCTTGAGGAGAAGGTTTTAAAAGAACTTGCTTGAAAAAAGTGAATTCAACCATTTGTAGTCGAGTAAAGCTTGAAAAATTGTGGCTTATTCAATGCCGGTTTGCCTCGTGGAAGTGTCAAATCAGGTCAAACGACCAGCACCAAATGTATGCGTGAAGTGTTTTGGCTCTGGGTTCAACCTGTACTCGATGTAATTTAACTCTATAGCTTGAGCTGTCCATAAAGACTCAGAACCATTTCTCTGCAATGTGCCTTCTGGCTTGAAATAGTGGATTTGGGACACGGAAGGATGAGATTTCTTTTCCCTCCCTGCAGAAAGTAAACAATAAAAAAAGAGGGAGAGAAGCAGACAATATATCCCACAGGACCGATGGTGAGTTACGGTGCAATTAAGTTTAAGTTTACCCAGAACGCTCAGAGCAAAGAGAAATTATTTTAAAAGAGAGAGAGAGAGAGAGAGAGAGAGAGAGAGAGAGAGAGAGAGACAGTACATAAATAACTGGCTCTGAGGTGAACATGGATGTATCAAAAACAGTAATGAATTCCATCCTCTGCCTGTAATAACAATAAAGTGGATTCTTTAAAGACAAAACAATAATCAACACCACCATCATCATCATCATCAAGGGTGACTCAATTAGTATTCAAAATGACAGACTCATCATTTTGAGTCTGTCATTGCCTTCAAGACAAATAAAACAAGCAGAGAAATGTCAATCATTTCATGATACGATATCTTTACACAACTCTGTGATCTTTTCTTCAGCCACTGACTGTAACCTTGGGGTAACCCTGGAGACAATCAACTGAGACACTCGTGTCTGTTCTTTACAACATCCAAATGATTCGGCCATTTTTATTTACACAGGCTGCTCAGGTGCTTGTTCAATCTCTTGTCATTTCAAAACTAGACTACTGCATCTCTCTGCTGGAAGGTCTACCTTTGAACTCAATCTTTTCTCTGCAAATGATCTAAAACGCAGCTGCATGACTTGTTTTCAACCTACCTAATTTCTCCCAGACCACCCTAAAGCTGCACTCACATACCAGATACAAAACACGGATGTTTACCTACAAAGCCAAAATTTGACAAGCACTCTTTTACCTCAAAGCTCTAATCACTCCTCAGATCTTCTAGCACTGCTCACTGTCTCTCAGGTTAAGAGGTAGGTATACACCAAGGCTCCTATGTTTTGACACTGAGGTGGTGGAATGAACTTCACCGGCTATTTTTAATCTTCTTCTTCCTCCGGCTGCTCCCATTAGGGGTCGCCACAGCGGATCATCCGTCTCCATACTACTCTGTCCTCTACATCTGCCTCTTTTAAATCTTTAAATGACGGGTGAAAACCCACCTCTTCTGAGAGACTTAAATTAGCGCAGGCTAAACTGGAAATTTTGGAACAAGGATTTGGCGACTCTGGAGCATTGAAAATTGCTTGGTACCAGTGCGAGCTCGTTTAGAACTCCATGCCATTAGTTATAATGGAGCAGTGGAGTGGTGCACAATGAGCATTTGCTAAAACCTATTATAAGAAAAGTGATAGTGTGAGTGTTGAAAGGGAAATTCGGCATCATTCCCAGTTAGGAAGTCTGTTCTGCTAATTACGAAAAAGACCATAGTTGATTTTTGATTATCTTCAGGGCTGAAAAATCAGGGCTGGTATCACTAAAATAAAGTTCTAACAAATTGAAGCAGTTGTATAAACATAATTATATGTATAATTATACAAATGCTTTCATTTTTTTTTATTAAAAAAGAGCCGGATTACAGTCATTTGTTTGTAATCAGTGATCAGGCTGGTTGCATGTGTGGTTGAATGTGTTTGATTCACTTCACTGCTTTGATTCACTGCTTCAATGCAGCAGTTTATAAGAGACGTTTGTTCGGTCTACAATTTAATTACAATTATTTACGGGTATTTGTAATGAAACAGATAAACTCATGCCAACCGGTAGATCCACCCCTGTTGTTTCATGTACTCAGTCTTGCAGTGTAATTTATTCGATGTACTTCTATTCTGCATATGAAACTGTTTTAAAAAAATGTTTGTTGTTGAAATATTTGTCACATTCAGAAATATTGAATACTCATTCCTTAATACTTTTGTGTAATTGCACAATGTTGCAGGTTGATCTGTTTATCTTCCCTCATCATTATACCCACTCTTTTACCTTCTTCCTTGCTTCATCGTGGACGTAATCCTTTAGTCATAATGATTTATGACTCTGACTCTCCAGTGCCCCACTTTTTCCCTAGGAGCCTGCAGCTGAACAATAACAAACAACTATGTATACTACTGAAATGACAGGGAGCAGTTATTCCTTGTGATGCTCATACTCATAAATTGGAACAGGTCATCATAGTGTTCTGGATGAAGAAATCATGCAAACAAGAATTGATCAACTCCAGAGAAGCGCTTTATAAAACATCTCTATTGATTCAAACACCTTCTGCCAAGAACAAAGTATTTACTGTGCTAAGCTTCAGGACTTCTTGAAAAGTTTGTCAACATTAGGACGCATCAGTGGCCAAAGTCCAGAGGAAAATTAATTAGTACAGTAATTTTCAATATAAGACTCTCAAGCACGTCTCTGAATCATTGTTAAATTATTACAGCACCAGTACAGTACAGATACTCATGTTTTAAAATATTCATGTAAAAGTTGAAGTACTGACTATACTTTTTTACTCAAGTTAAAGTAAAGAAGTTTAGACTCTCACATTACTTAAGTAAAAAAATAGCTTTTACTATTACCTGTTTTCCCACATAGCAATTTTTCTCTGGCCCAGCTCCGGCCCACACAACCAGCTTTTGTTTGGCCCACATACCGCAATGAATTACGGCCCTAGCGTGAACCAGGTCTGGATTCCAGACAAGGGCCACACATGGGCCATAACTGGCCCAAGTCTCAGCTAAGATAAATACCCAAATTACATCTAGCCCATGTCTTGTGAGCCGCCTTAAAATCGGTATACCACCTCAGCCAAACCTGGCCATGTTTGGCCCACATGCTGTATGCCAGTGCCGGATGAATGCCAAATCTGGGCCAAATTTGTTTGCTGACTGGGTTAATGTCACGCTTGTAACTGGACCTCACATTATATTAATATCAGCGCTGTCAATCAACAGTTAATAGTTAAACGCGATTCATTGCACGACTGTCATGAGTTAACTCAGGATTAATCGCATTTTTATCTCTCTACTTTAAATTATAACTTTCCAATTTTTTATACTCTAATCAACATGGGCATGAACTAATATTGATGCTTTACGCAAATGTATGTTTATTATTTGTGAAACCAAACTCAACATAGAGCATGAAGACAAAATATTCTTGTAAACTTTTTAAGGTAATTATGGTGTTTTAAATTACGCATCATCAGGACACTAAATGGAACCTTTGCTATGTTTCTACACAGACTGTTAATGAGGTGATGCTGGAGAAACTGTACCTCTACTAACTTTCATATTAATTACATAATTGGTCTATTAGTTAGTGTAGATTTCGAGCGTTTTATACATATATATTTATTATGTCTGTGAGTCAAATATTTACTGAGATTAAGGTTATTTATGTGTCTGTGATGAGAGGTGAGAGAGACGGCACAAAGTGTACCGTGTCTGTTTGCTTTATTTTACAGAAGTACAGCATTTTGTTGTTTATTTGAGTTTATACGAATAAAAGTAGACCCTTTACAGATTCGAATGATGTATTGCTCTTAACTGTTCGATTAAAAAGGACCGAGTAATTTAAGTTCATTTCGGCCTCATGAGGAAAAAATGACAAAACGTGCCGGCGCGTTTATGGACCCCAGACACAGAGGGTAAATTGTCGGATTTTGGTGCTGAATTGAGATTCGCCGCATCAGTAAAACAAAAGTATTTTGTATTATTTTTGATATCTAAGTAAAAAAAGGACGTTGTGAATAAACGTGTTGCGCTTAAGGTTTTAATTTCGCCTCTTTTATATTTATTTATTTTTAAAAATGGGCTGCATTATACATGTGTTAATAAAACCAGTGGCATTGAAATTTATTAACATTTTGACAGCCTTAATTAATATATTAATACAAAAAGAATTTAAATTGTGTTACCTAATAAATGTATCCAGGCTAAACATCCACCATATAGAACACAAGCAAAGAAAAGATAATGATGATCAGAAATGTCTCTCTTCTTATGCTTACATCACCAAACTTCTTGTTATCTTCTGCCTGCTCGGTATTAGCTTTGTAAACTAGTCTGTAGTGTGTGAGAGCCAGAAAATGATACACTAGTGGTAAATTGAAAAAGCTGCACAAAGACAGGTAATCAGCTGATTGGCTGAAAACGGTGCAATGAGAAGAAAAAATACTGACAAATGAAATGACGAATATTGAAAAATGTTGAATTTATTTTATTTTTCACATACACAGGGTCAGACAACTGCTGGATTTGTACTCAAATTCCCACCCGGAGACCACAGCCTTCAAATATAGCTGCCTAAATGCACACATGATTTTTCACATGCATGAATCTTAGGGATCTTGTGTCCACAAAGGTAGCATTTCTAAGTAGCTCTCAAGACCAGCCTCAATAAGGTTTCCCCTGGAAGGACAAACAAAAGAATCCATTTATCATGCTACGCAAAACATGTAGGACTTCTGTACCGTCTACTTACATCTATAGCAGAAGCATCAATATTAACCTCTTAGAATTTCCCCGGGTTTTCCTTGGATTACGTGTTTCCTGGGGATTTAAAATAAAGGCAAATTGTGGGGTTTTTTTTTACAAATTCTACACTCAAGAAAATGCCAAAGAATAAATGGTTCATTAAAACTCTTTTGCACTGTTTTGACCTACACAATGTCCAGCTTTTCTTGAAAAATAAAATGTGCTTGTAGGCAGGTAGTTGGTTTGAAAGAAGCAGATGTAGAGGACAGGGGGTTATGGAGACGGATGATCCGCTGTGGCGACCCCTAATGGGAGAAGAAGAAGTAGAAGAAGAAAAAGAAGAAGGTATATGAGCGACCAAATCGATTTCATCTCCTCTGTCAGCCATTGTGCAATGAAAAAAACAGTTATAAAACTCACACAAATATATTTGACCTTGGGCAATCTGCAGCAGTTGCGAACTCTGACTGACTAGCGCGCTCTTTGAACATTCAATGAAAAGATGGGAAAAAGATGCTGACGTTCCTGCGCTTGCTAGGGGGCATCAGAGTATATATAAATAAATAAATAAATAATAAATATATAAACAAATAAATACAAAATCTGACGGCTGAAATCTGATTGGTTGAAAAACCAGGAACAGTGCACCCGAGAGAAACGCTATCAAATAACCAGAATAAACTATTTTAATCATTTTATACTGTATATATATATATATATATATATATATATATATATATATATATATATATATATATATATATATTAAAGGATAAAAATATATTAACCTAAGTCAGGAATTCTGATTGAGATTGTGCCAGCAGAGAAATCCTTGCTGGCCCTGAAGGTCTGCCAATCTTCTAAATATTTCCCTCCTATGTGTTATGTTACACCAGGTAAAACAACCTTTCATATTTAAGAAATATAATGAAATCAGCCTGGTTTACATTCAATTTAACCTTTTTTTCCCCCCCGTATGATTTACAGTGTTACCATGACTTTGAGTACAGGATGTTCCTGGTTGGCTTCACACTTTGCTGAGACACAGCAGCTGGTCAGGCCTGAGACTTGCACTGACTAGCTCGTCTCACCATGTCTGGACATGCGATCGATTCCTGTGTGTTTTCCGAACATGTAATGAAATATTTAAAGCCCCCGGTTATGTCTGTACAGGGTCAAAATGCAGGAAATGGTTATTCAGGAAACGTCAGCTGTCGATATATAAGTAAAGTATAGAACACTTGGGACATACCATATAGGAAAACTGATCAGCAACGAGGCAGCGTGAAGCAGCCTGATGTACATTAGAGTTACTGTTACCACCCCAAGGTTGATTTTTTTTATATCAGCATGTCAGGAAGTGGTGTATTTTTCTTACATTTTTGGGCACACTTTTTATTTAGAAAATAAGTTTAAATGAAAAGCACTATATGGTCATTTGTAGACACATGACAATAAGATTTGTGCTTTTTCAACATCCCATTCCACATTAAGTCCCCATTTGCTGTTATAATAACCTCCACTCTTCTGGGAAGATGTTCCACTGGATTTTGGAGTGTGCTTTTGAGATTGAGATTTGTGTTAGTAAACCCAGGTACTGATGTTTAAGTTCAAGTTTATTTCTATAGCGCTTTTAACAATTGACATTTCCATAACCTATCTACACAAAAACTTTTTTTCGGCTTGTCCCATTAGGGGTCGCCATAGCGGATCATCCGCATGTTTGATTTGGCACGTTTTTACGCTGGATGCCCTTCCTAACCCAACCCTCCCCATTTATCCGGGCTTGGGACCGCCACTAAGGCTTGTGCAACCCTAATGGCTGGGGTTGGTTCCCTGACCGGGGATCAAACCTGGGCTGCAGCGGTGAGAGCGCCGCATCTTAACTAGACCACCAAGGAACCTTTGTTCATAATTAATCTAATCAGATAAATAAATTTCAAAGACTGGGGTAGTCAGTAAAGTATCATTGCACTGTAAGAAAGTGTGTTTTTAGGGTCTTTTTGTTTAGAACTGGAACAGTGCACGCTAGAGATCGCAAAAAGGACACCACACACTCACATATACAGATGTAGGTGCACAAAATAAATATCTGTGTACTGAGTTTAGAAGCCCAAGGGAACGAAGAAAGTAAGAAAAAGATAAAGCTTCTCCAGAAAGAAGGAAAATGAACACAAGTGCAGCCTTAAAGCTGCATTTTAAAGCAGAATTTATTTATTTGTATTTATTTCATTTATTTATTTTTATTTATTTATCTTTAAATTGAAATCTACAATATAAAATTTCACAAGGGTAACACATGAAGATCGCTGATGCAGCATTAATGATCATTTCCCATGCTTACTAAAATAAATAAATAAATAAATAAATAAATAAATAAATAAATAAATAAAAACGTATGCATCCAATATCTGTAAAAAACCAAGAAACATGATAGTTTACTGTTTAATTTAAACAACTGATCTCATTAGTTATAAGATATTATGACTTCCTCAGGCAGGGTTCATAACTGGTCAATCATAACAACATTTAAAATAATGTATGTTCTCCCCTGTAGAGTAAAGCTGAATGATTTATGCTCTTCAGACCTCAAAATCTGTGCCAGCAGTGCAGATCTAGGTCAAATTAGTATCCAAGAGCTTACGAACGTACCGTGCCGGAGCACCTTCATGATTTATTCACAATTCGTTTACTTCATCTAGGTTGCCCTTATTTGATTTTGTTGTGCCAATCAATGGTCTTTTAATACATCAAGGCAGACGTTTTGGATTTCACTAACCTGAATGAATAGATTTTGCCTGGAGCACATCGCTTCTCTTTGGCATTTTGATCATCGGAGTTAAATGACTTTAGCTCTCAGCAAAGCCAAAGTCCACGTTCAAACCCTTAAAAGCTTTTTGAACTTTATAATCATGTCAGTTATCCTGCAATAGGATTCACCATCAAAACTAGTACTTATAATCTATTCTCTGTCTTTCATCTGAGCTTTATACACACTTCTGGAGCTCAGTGTGAGGTCATCATTAGATCCTGATACACTTCTACTTCTAGTGCAGTGGCTCTTCTCAATTTTCAGACCTGCCTGATTCACCTTCTTGGTCTACTTTGGCACATAAAGCATTGCTTCTGCTTTGGATGGTCCTACATAACTACTTTAAAGACCTAACCTTCTTAAAATCAGTTTTCCCCTTGCTGTGGATTATAAAGAGCAAATTACACAAGGGTCTTGCCCAAGGGCCCAGCAGTGGCAGCTTGTTAGTGCTGGGATTTGAACTCACACCCTTCTGATCAGGAGGTCCAGCTTGATACCACTGATCACAGTCTCCTCCAGCTTGCTCATCAAGTATTGAAATATAGATGCTTTTGTTTTTAATCGAATGAAAATAGAATATTAGGTTAAAAACAAATGGTTGCACTTTAATTTTAAGTCTAGCACAATTATTAGAAAGTAAAATGTGTAATAGAGTTTGAGAACTTTTTTTTTACAGACAATTCTTTCCTTCTACTTCTACTAACTTCCTACAGTCTTTACCAAAATGACTTAAAACTCAAAGAGTAAAATGCTCAAAACAGTGGTTCAAGGTAGTGGCTTATTTCTGGCATCTTAAATTTCCAACCTTTAAATTTCCACCGCAGAGATTTTAGGCCCCAAGAGACAGCTTTTACAATACAGGATTAATAGTCTGGGATTTGAACACCTGAACATTTGAAGCACTCACACTTCAATCTTAAATGACACCTATTTTTATGTACAGCAATATCGACTAAGCTAGCAACAATTCCAGCAAGCTCTTTTAGCACTTATCTACAGTAGAGTGCCACACACCTTGCTACATTTCTAAACAGCCAGTTTGGTAACTAGATAAACTGAACTTGTGTTCATTCTAGCCTATTTTTTTAGGAACTAGCTAGTGTTTATTTAATCCCATTTTTGGTAAAGTCCTCATAATAAACAATTGCTTTGGTAACTAGCTAGTGTTCATTTTATCCTGGTTTTGGTAATCAACTTGTATTTATTCAAGCCCATTTTTTTTTTTTTTTTTAAATAACTAGCTAGTATTGATTCTAATCAATTTCTTTAACTAACTTGTCTTCATTCAAGACAGTTTTCTGGTAACTAGCTAGTGCTAATTCTATCGTTTTTGGTAACTAGCTAGTGTTGGTTCAAGCCCATTTTTGATAACTAGCTTGTATTCATTCTAATTAATATCTTTAACTAGCTTGTGTACATTCAAGCCAATTTTTTTTAACTAGCTAGTGTTTATTTAATCCCTTTTTTGGTAAAGTTCTTATAATAAACAATTGCTTTGATAGCTAGCTAGTGTTCATTTTAATCCTGTTTTTGGTAATTAACTAATATTCATTCAAGCAAATTTTTTTAAATAACTAGCTAGTATTAATTCTAATTCATTTCTTCAACTAGCTTGTCTTCATTCAAGACAGTTTTCTGGTAACTAGCTAGTGTTGGTTCAAGCCCATTTTTGATAACTAGCTTGTATTCATTCTAATCAATATCTTTAACTAGTTTGTGTACATTCAAGCCAATTTTTGGTAACTAGCTACTGTTGATTCGAGCCTGTATTTGTAACTAGCTAGTGTTAAACTAAGTTCATTTCACTGGGGACTCGCTTGCTAACAAAATGAAGTAATGTTTCCTCAACTGCCATGTACAGATGATGTTAGAAACATAAAGCAAAATCTGATAGGATCAATAAAATAAATAAAAATGTACTTTTACTAATAATTATATTACATGATTGTTTCATTAATCAGCAAAAAAATGAAGCCTAAGTTGATCACTATGCACTGCCCTACTGTACGATCTGTTCCCAAAGTCTACACCAGTATTAAGTTGATTCCTTTGAGCCTCTAAAGCCTCATCTCCTGAATTTCGGTTGATCTGATAAGATAATAAAACGGCCTTTAGAAAGGCCCAGGGACTGAGCTGAGGGGAAATGCCAAGAGCACAATAAAACAGCTTGGAAATTTATAAACATTCAGAAAGAATGAAAAAGGACAGAAGGACAAACAACATTCCACCAGTATTACTTCAGTAACACATGACGGTTAACCAGTTAGTGTTCCTTCTTTCCTTTCTCTCTTTATTCTTTCTTGCCCTCCTTCCTGCCTTTATTCATTCCTGCCTGCCTTCCTTCCTTCCTTCCTTCCTTCCTTCCTTCCATTTTGGCTCTCATTTCTATCTATCTTTCTTTCCTTCATTCTTTCCATCCTTCCTGCCTTCCATCTTGCCTTCCTTACTTTTGTTCCTCCTTCATGCTTCCTTAATTCTCTCCTTCTTTCATGCCTTCTATCTTGCCTTCCTTACTTCTTTACTTTCTTTCTCCTTCCAAAATGTTAAACACAGTAAAAAAGGATGTGTAATATTGCACACATAAAGGTTTTCTTCATTTGTCCATCTCTGTCCAAGTGATTGATATAAAAGAAATCTTTCACAGATCCACAGTCAGATCTGCAGAAAATTACTCAACACCTTCTGACCCGTATGAATGGCAGTAAACCCCATTTCCTCATGGTGCCCCCTGGTGTCCTGGAGGTCACACAGCACTGTGTGTTCAGAGCCCTGCTCCTGAATATGGAAAAACTGCATGTTATTTAAAAAAGGAAGTAAAAGATGGGTGTCTTGTTATTTGTGGTTAATTACTTGTGGTCTGTCACAGAGTTTTGGAAAGGAATGTGGTTTTGTTGCACTTTGCACATGATGACTCTTTCATCAGGCCCAAGTCTCAGCGGATGCCTCCATCTCAGCACGGATATTTATACATAATGCATTAGCAAAGCGTCTCCCAGTGAATGTTTCATGAGCTTGCTGTGTAGGCCTGTGTGTATGTGTGTGTGTTTGTGTGCTAGGATTGTGCTGATAAACACCACTCTCTGGAAGCTTATTGTGTGATGATGAGCAGAGCCCAGGCTTTAGTGTTACATGGTTCCTCACTAAAATCTTTCAGGAACAATGAGGTTAATGTTTTAGAGCAGCTGCTACTGTATATCAATCATTTCGTGCATATTTTTCTTTTTTTTTGTCCTTTTTTTTCTGAGTTTTGTTGGTAATCTATTTTCTCATTTATGAATTTGTTACTTGTGCCTACAAACAGTTTTTGATATTTGTTTCTTTCTCTCTCTTTAATGCTTTTTTTTTTTTTGTTTTACTTTTTTTTATTTCTGATTACTTTTTCCCCTTTCAATTACTATATTTTGCAACTCCCCGTTTTAATTGTTTTCTCACTTTTTTATTTTTGTCTGTTGCTCTTCATTCATTGAACATGTTTGTTATTTTCTCTCTTTATTTGTGGCAGGTTTAAATATTTTTGTTACTCTTTCTTTTTCATTTTGTGTTGCTTGTTTTTATTTCTCTGTATTTTTTCCTCTCTCATATTCTCAGTTAGACTTCTTTCTTATATTTTTTCTTCCCTTTTCTTGGATTTGTTTTTTTTTCTACTAATTTCTTTTTTTAATTCCTTTCTTTGTTTCTTAATTTTCATACTAGTTTTCTGCAGCACACCACAGCCATAGCACCATGTAAATCTTTAAAAGCTGTCATTCTTCCTCCCTCACTAAACCTCATAGTGCAAAAAAAGCAGCTTTCATTAACCCCACACAGGTGTAGACATTTCCTCATTTCCTGCTTTCACTCTGTGACTCCACCCCTTCTTCAGCTTCACAATTACACAAGTGAAGAAAAACCAGTGTAAATAATCACCAGGTAACATGTTAATAGGGTAAAAAAAGTTTCTCAATTGGTTACATAAGTAAATGTTATCTATCTATCTATCTATCTATCTATCTATCTATCTATCTATCTATCTATCTATCTATCTATCTATCTATCTATCTATCTATCTATCTATCTATCTATCTATCTATCTATGTGAGGTGAGGTGAGGTGAGGTGAACGAACTATTCATGAAATCCAGAAGAATGAAACTTTGTTATACCTATTTTTTTTTTATACAGCTTACAAATGTAACCAAATAAATAAATAAACAAACAAACACTCTTCTTTTACTCCCTTTCTTCTCTTACTCATTATATTTGAGTATTAATTATGATAATTTGTGTGAGAAATGTGTGTGCGCACATGGGACTGATTGAGAAACTTTTTAGCATGCCATTTGTACACAATACAAGCAAGTACACAAAACACTCAGTACCTCAGTGCACACAATCTCCAAGCCACAATGTTTTGGGGATTTGGAGTTTCATATTGAATAATTGTACATTATAAAACTTTTTAAAACGTGAATATGTTCTTGTTTCATGTGTTTATTGTATATATAAATAAATATACTTAACAAATGTATTTTCCTTCATATATATATATATATATATATATATATATATATATATATATATATATATATACTTTTACTCATTACATTTTTACACACATTTGTACTCTCTACTTCATAAATTTTCTAAAACAGGCTCGTTGATTTAGTTTTAATCTACTTGGTGACATGATCGATAGGTTTTCTTCTCATTGCGCCATTTTCAGCTCATCAACCTGTTTCCTTTCATTGTGCAACTTTTGCAACCCACTACAACAAGCAAGACAGAAAACAACAAGAAGTCTGTGGTTAACGTGGATGAGACTGAGGGCGTCAGTGATGTAAACATGACAGAGAACAGAAACATTCCTGATCACATGATCATTATCTTCTCTCTGCTTGTGTTCTATATGGTGGATGTTCAGCCTGGATACATTCATTAGGGAACAAAACTTGAAATGCTTTTGTATTAATATATTAATATGATGTGAGGTTCAGTTACCAGCGTGACACTAAAACAGGTAGTAGTAATGACTACTTTTTACTGAAGAACATGTCAGAGCCCAAACTTCTTTACTTTAACTTGAGTAAAAAAGTGTAAACATGTTTAAATCCTTTAAAACATGAGTATTTGTACTTCTACTGAGTGAATGATGCGTGTATTTCTCCCATTTCTGAATGATGCTAGCTAAATAATCACTAAAAGCAAAAAATGAAATATTCAAGTATATATTTAATGTCTTGATTACTCTAAAGGCAATAAAGCTGGAGTCAGGACCCTCTTGGATAAACAGTAAAAACATAGTTCTGTTTTGTATATTTGTTTATTTGTTTCTTAAAATTGGACATTAGTATAATATTAGCATTCTCCTTATTGTATGTTGTTTGCTGTATATAAGTGCAGTGTTGAGCTGCACCACCATCTGGTGGAGAATTAGATATTTGCAAAAAAATCCAAATAATTATTTGTTGTATTATTATAATAATCTTTGTCTCCATCTAGAGGACACACTAAAATACAACACCGACCTATTAGCGGTTAGGGAATTGAAGGAATTTCTTCTACCATCTTTATCTCTGATGTTACCAAACAGTTATTGATAAATTTTTTAGATTATCCATCTTGGAGCTTCAGTTCCAATCACAGCTCATCATCATCAGCAAAATCACCTTCTCACCCACATCAGTACCTGACTTTACTAACACCCTTGTGGCTGAATGAGCACAAATCTCCACAAATATACATTTCAAACTCTGGTAGAAGATCTTCCCAGAAGAGTGGAGGTTATTATAACAGCACATGGGAACTAAATTTGGAACGGGACGTTCAAAAAGCACATAAATCGTATGGTCTGTTGTCCACAAACTTTTGATCATATAGTGTAAATTATAACATGAAAACAGAACCATATGTACAGTCTAAGTATAAAGATGGTGACACTTTACATGATAGAAAATCATGAAGTCTGATGACTGTAGAAAGAACATTACTCATAATCACACACACTCCAGTGCTCATGTTAGTTTCTTACTCTACAGTGTTCTTTATTGTTTAAAGACTATAATCACACTCTTGATGTCACCCAAATGAGGATGGGTTCCACTTTTGAGTCTGGTTCCTCTCAAGGTTTCTTCCTCATAATATCTAAGGGAGTTTTTCCTTGCCACAGTCGCCACGGCTGCTCATCAGGGATAAATACACACCATTCACCTTAACTGTTGATTTCTGTAAAGCTGCTTTGAGACAATGTCTGTTGTGAAAAGCGCACTTTTAAAATGTTGATTATTGTGAGAGATTATCATTATTATAGTAAATAATTTAAACAAGATTATAATTAATTAAAACAAGAAAAATAAATCTTTTGCCAAACAAACCTTTCTTTAAAATGGCTTATGCAGAGAGCATCATCAGAATAAATTTCTAGCCTGTGAAAGAAAGCAAAAAAAAACGATTTCTGTGTTTTGTAAAGTTGTATTAACCATTAGAATGCATTCATAGTTGATTAATTAACATTTCAATAAATATAAATATTTTTTTTCCAATGTTCTAATACAAAAAAATACTCAATATTAAAAAAGATCAACTTTCATATGTATTTAGAAAAGTATGGCCATTCTCATTCAGAGTTGCAAAATGCGGTATGCAGTATAGGGGCATAGGGGGCGCTGCAGAAGAGTTTGCATATAGTGTATTTTTTCTTGTATCTACTCATCTTTTTTGGGAGAGGGAAATGGGGGTGTCAACCATGATTTTGCAGACACCTCAGCAAATGTGCTGTGATTATATTCACCTACAGTGTAGTGACACATGTCCTCAATTAGAAATCCATGGCCTCAATATTTGGTATTTAACCAAACAATTGATTGTGGTGGTAATAATATACATATAAAATATACAATAATATATAGTCATGGTAATATACACCCCCAGGACGCTGTCTCGTCAGCTTCACACGTAACCGCTTTTGCCTAGTTTCTAGTAATCGTGTATGTAATTTTAGATTAATGCGAATAATTGAACAATGAACTACATAAGCGAGTTGGGAATTCGAAAAAAACGTTGGATCACAAGAGCTGTAGGATTGCGCCGTGTTGCATCTTAGCTAAATAACAAACTAGCTAATTTCCTTGCTAGCATGAATGAAATGATCGCTACGCTGTATGCCAGGTAACTTCATTCTGTGTAGAAATTCATATATTGACACATTTAGTATAAAAAAGTTATTAATTAATTAACAAGAATCAACAAAAGGCTGATAAACAGGCCTGGAGAAAGCATATTAGATGACAAGAAGAAGCAAAAACACGGCGACTTTTGTCACATTTACTTTTATTGTAAAGGTGATTTATTCCAAAATAGTAATATATTGTAGAGGAGAGGAGAAAAAAAAGAACAATGAGAGAGATCGAGAAAGAGAGAGAGACACATACACATAACCTTGGCACGTTCTGGGTGTTGAGTATATCAAAATTCCACGGCGAGTGTTAGAAAACGTCTAAAATGAATACCGAATGTAAGGAGTTACTTCCTACGGTGGAGTTACTGTGCACACATGTGCTCTTACCTGTGCTTTGTGATCAGCAGTATCGTTCTGAATCGTACGGAAAGCTATAATATGTGTATATCTTTGAACCATGTAAAAAAAAAAGATTTTGTCAGCTGTGAATCTTTGAGACGATATGACGAAACCGATTTGTAGCGATGGGAGAAAATCGATTCCTCCTCGGCAGATGGCCGCTGTCGGGATCGATCGGTCATTGATCGTGAGGGACCCACCTTGATAGTGCTCGATAGGGAAGGGATGATGTGGTGGCGCTCACCTCGGATTAGAGGCAAGGATGGGACAAGTGGCTGTGAGGGAGGGAGGAATGAGAGGGAGGGGGAGATTGATTGAAATGCAAATCCTGTCCGATGTCCTTGACCAAAACGAGTGCAGTGCTGCGCTTGTCCTTCTACAGAGTGTAGAAACTCTTTTGCACTTGGAATGGAAGTGACATAATAAAATGTAAAGAAACCTACTGGATTTGGGTTTTGGTCCATATTTGGCAGAAATGACTATTACTACTATTAGACCGTACCAAATGGCGCACTAGTGGTCAGTCTTGTTTCAACACATCCTGTTTTGCTGATTCACCCTTTTTCATGAATAGAAAAGTCTTCCGATGGATCTCAAAGTATCTCGTATAATCACTTGGTGAAATGGTGCATGCACCACTTTCATGCCCAATTTACTGAAGTCAAATATCAATAATACCCTACCAGTGGTCTTTTACCTCAAACCCTGTGGTATATTAGTTGGAACCAACAATGGTGGATAAGTTTGTTAAGAGCACAGATCAACATTCCTCAACACTGATAAAGACCAAGAAATAATTAAGGGTCTTTTATCATGGCTTGAACTTGTATTGGCCAAGAGTTTGGCCTCTTCTATTAACTCTATACTGTTTTTGACTATAAGGGCATCTCAGGCAGCTCCCCAGCTCAGTAGTTCAGTAGTCAGGCCCCTGATATGGGAGGCGTCCATTTTTTGTCTCAATAGCAAAATATTTTCTACAATGCACCACAAAACCCATCGATTTTTGAAAATATCAAAAGAAAAAAAAATACAGGGTTGTGTACGCTTTCCGCCACAAAAGATTTTCAAAATGAAGGACTTTCTCAGTTGTTTGACGAGAAGCGTATTTTTTGGTCTTTCAAACTTAAAGAGAGGGAAACAAAGAAAGACATAGAGAGAGGAAAAAGCGAGAGATAAAAAAGAGAGAGAGAGAGAGTTGTGACTTTACAGCTGCTATAACTAAAGTGACAACAGGAATTGGCTGATTTGGCTACAAATTGCTGGCTAGTTGCTGGGGTACAGTATCAGAGGAATAAACACATTAGAACATGCTGTTACAGTAAAATACTCAGCTTCAGGGTGCTTTGTGTTGTTTTGTCGATTATTTTCCTTTTACAGTACAGTGTTTTGTGTGTTTCGTTCTTGTGTTATATTGTATTATATTACTATTCTGGATAATGTACTACAGTCGAAGTAATAGGACAGGCGTGAAGAGAAAAAGTCCTGCAAGTCGGAAGCCATCGCAGTGTCCTGGGTGGTTTTCTTGGGGATTCAATCAGATGATATTCAGGCGAGACCTAATCTGGATTGGGATGAGAATCTAGCCCTTTTAGCACCGCAATGCTGTATGTGTAAATGGGCAAATGGTAATTTACTGGTGTGAAAAGCACAATTTAATATCAACTGTACACTAAAAATGCCGAAACAGGGTTTGGAAATGAAAAAGAAAAAAAACAAACAACGGAAAATCGAACAAAATGGTTGATAATATTCAGTAAAGAAAGCCAAGCTGTGTGTGTGTGTGTGTGTGTGTGTTGAGTGTGTAAAATCGGATGTTAGCTAGTAATACATACAGTATAGCTGCTGAAAAAGCAACTAAAATCTAAAATCACAGATGCCTGTGTGGTCTCCTCTAACCATGTGCATACTACACTAAAATTACAGTCCAGAAAAGACAGAGCCTGTGATCCACGCCTATGTTGTGTGTTTTGTGTGTGTGTGTGTGTGTGTGTGTGTGTGTGTGTTTGTACTCGTGTCTGTGTGTAAGAAATGGAGAGTTCTTTAGCAGGGCTGCACATTGCACATGCGCTTCTCTTTCATAGGCCTGCATTTGCCTTTGCCTTTCTTCTTCACGGGCTTTACACGCTCCTGGACACCCCCGTCGCACTGCTTGGTACAGTCCGTCCAGCTGGACCACGGGCCTATTTTGCAACCTGCTGGGAGAAAAAAAACGTCCAGGAAAGTGTTAATGTCACGTGAGGTAAAAATTAAGGCGAAAACGGCAATTTTTAAGAATTAATGCAACTTCCTGTGAAATTGAACATTGTTATTGATGTCACATGGGTTAAAGATTGGGACGGTTTAAGGCAAAACTAAGACTGAACTAAGAATTGAGAATAAGAAGGTCAAAATTTCTTCAGTACCACATGGAGAACTGATTTCGACTTTATTTCAATTGAAATGGCTTTCGATAGCAAATTTTGCTTGATATAATGAACACCCTTACATCTTATTTGTATTTTAATAATTTCATTTGAAAAATATCTTTATCTTTTTCTATATTGCTTTTGTGAGACACAGGGATATGAACCAGGAGAAGTTTAATATCAGACCTGGGATCTCTTCATTCATCCAGGCAGTCGCCCGTCCCTCTTTAACTCGCCGCCTCTCTGAGGCGTCCAGCTTGACTTTTTTGCGGTCGCTGGCCCGTGGACCCCGTGTGCACTTCCTGATCTTACACTTCTTCCTCTGCACGGTTTCGGGACACGGGAGTCCGCCGAACTCGGGCTCTAACTTCACCATGCGGGTCCGGATGGTGTGTCCCTTCCCGCAGGACTTGTTACACTCCGACCACTCGCTCCACTCTGAGAGCATGCAGTCCACAGCTGGAAGAAAGACGGTGAATGAGAAAAAGCTTAGAGTTTAGTGCAGTTCAACAACAATCAACCCAAAAGCGTACTCATGTCAGAGAACATCAGTGGTAAAATGATCAGTGTTTATACATAATGTTCCTCCCCTTCAACACTCGATTAGCACTATCTTTGGAGTGTCCCAGAAATTCGTTCCTCCCCAATTACCATTATCTTCACACATTCTTTCTTTTGTTCTTGGAGTTGTACACTCATTTTCATTCCTATTAGTATCAACCTACACTATATTGCTAAAAGTTTGCAGACATCTGGTCATAAGTACCTATAGCTGGAGATCTTCCACCCCAACCCATGTACAGCATATTATCATGGATTTTGCACAGGGACACTGTCATGCTGGAACAGGTTTGGGTCTCCTAGTTCAAGTTAGGGGAAAATCTCATGCTATTGCATCCATAGACACTGTATACAATTGTGTGCTTTCAGCTTTGCGATTACAGTTGGTGAAAGAACAACATATGGCTAAGAAAGTCAGGTGTCTCAATAATTTTCTCCATATAGTGTATTTAGGGCTGGGCAAAAAAAAAAAAAAAAAAAAAGAATAGTTTTAATTCTAAATTGTTCGTATTATGTATCATTTCTGTTTTTGCACATGAGGTAATCCAAATCTCCATGCTCACTGTAAAGCCCTATTCGGACGGGACTAGTTTTACAGGGGGGTCGTTAGAGAAATTTCTGTTTCACAGAGGTACTTTGTGATTTTAATCCCGTCCGAATCTGCCATGTCTGTCTTTTTCTCACACAACCTCTGTAAAAAATCCCAGAGCAAATTACCTACTGTTTTTTAGCAAACTCGGCGCTCCTCTGAGAAATCTAATCCCGTCCGAATGCAAATGTCTGTGATTGGTGAAAATGTTTTTTTCCAAAGCGCGTTTACTTGTATGTTTTGGTCAACGTGAACTACCGTACTAACCCTAGCGTGCCGGTATTCAAATTTCTGCTTTCTGCGCACCAATAATGGATGTAGAGGTCTTGTGCAACACCCACATGTAAAACACAGACACTCCTACCTCAGCAATAAACATGGAGATGTTAGTCCCGTCCGAATCCATACATGGAATGACAGACGTCGGCTGAAAAAAATTCTAACTCAAACGTCGTTTGGAAAACTAGTCCCGTCCGAATAGGGCTTAAGAAAAAGAACTTACCGTAATTTCCGGACTATAAAGCGCACCCATATATAAGCCCAGTCCTCTACACTGAATTTTACAAATATTTCTTTTTTAATTTTCTTTTTTATATTTGAAAATAAATAAGCCGCACCTGTCTATAAGCTGTCTACACTAATGTACTTTACACAGGCTTTAACGAAAGACACGTTACACACGGTGTAACGGGTGAAATATGTTGCGCTTCCTTCAGGAGCATAGCGGTATTTTGGGAATAGCCTGGCACTGCATTCTTCCGGTATTACTGCATGTGTGTAAGGCTGAGGATTATGTCCTTATTATTTTCCTTTGCTCATTTCTAATGCTGTTGCCAAGAAAAATAAAAAAGCACGAGTTTTGGAAACCTGTCTGTGCTTATATGATTTCTGTTGCAACTGGAGTTAGCGAGCTCTCCCTTCACCCAGACTCAACGCGCTACAACGGCTTGTATCTAAACAGTAGCCGACCAAGTAAGTCATTGTTCACTGTCTTCCTCCTTCCTTTCACAACTATTTCTCTCGGGAGTTTTCGTTCGGAAAACTCGTTTTCGTTCGGAAATTTTATAAAAATTTATAAATTAGCCGCTTCGTTGTTTAAAACGTAGGAAAAATATAGCAGCTTATAGTCCGAAAAATACGGTAATCATGCATGGACTTTATTGCCAAGCGAAAGTTGTTTGTCTACCTGTTTGAATACCAAACAAAACAGTAACGAGAAATCTAAACATGAACGAAAACCAGGGAAACGTGAAACAATCAACAACTTGGTAATCTACAGAAACTAAACAGGTTACTATAAAAACACATGGATAGAACTGTGGTGAAAAGACATGTAAAGACATGACGGAATGATGAGACGTGATGGAGACATTACATGAAGAAAAACGAGGTCATATGGCAGAACCAATGATGAGACAATGATGGAAAAGTTACATGAATGGAAGCATGCACACTTGACACAGAAGAAATGATGAGACGAGGTGGAGACATTACATAAACGAAAACAAAGACATGACAGAACCGATGATAAGACAGGTTAGAGACATTAGATGAACAAAATACAAGGGTAAGTGACATGGAACGAAAAACAAGACAGGGTAGAGACATTACATGTAGGACAAGAAACGTGCGACAAAAAACCAATGAAGAGACGGAGTGGAGACATTACATGAACGAAAAGATGCACACGTCTCACAGAACCGACGATAAGACGAGTAAGGCGACATTACATTAATGAAAACAACGGCATGTGACACAGAAGCAATGATGAGACGAAAACGGGGACAATACATGAATGAAAGCAAACACGTGACACAGAAGCAATGATGAGACAAAGGTGGGGACATAACAAAAACTATTTCTCTGGCATTCTCTGACACTTTGGGAATGTGCAAGGGACAGAAATTGGTCTACTGCTCCATTCCATGCTTTTTTTTTGCACAGTGTTTGTTTTGCATGTAATACAGGAAGCGTGGAATATGACTGTTTTTATAATATGACTTTTTTATTTTATTTTTTTATAAGATCTTCCAAATGCATCAAGCACTTCCTTTTTTTTAGCTCCGGCTCAATCAGGTACCAACCGAGCAGACCCACTGGTGGTGAAAAATGAGTCTGGTTAGTGAGCGAGATATGAGATTTGGGGCATGAGACGTCCCCCTCGGCTGCAGAAGATCACACGGGCAGCTCGATTTACAGGTAAGACAGACATCACCAGGATAATTACCACCAGAGATAATCGAATTTAGGTAATAAAGTACAGTTTATCAATGAATTAGATACCAGCCAGATTTGGGAAAAGCATTGTTATGGTTATGGTGAGCCAATTTCATACTTTTGTCAGGAGAACAATGATGAGGAGATCAAATCCTGACAATACAACAAGCTATTTGTATTGAGGGGTGGGGCAGGAGGTGATGGTAAAATGCATTCACTCTTTTCAGGGAAATTTCGGGATCTCGGGTATGCCGAAGAGGGCAGATAACTCCCTGTGTCCCTGTGACAAGGAGGATGCGAAAAAAATTCCAAGATGAGATTGAGGAGATAGGAATGGGATACTTGGAATAAAATTTAATGAACAACTTTGCTGAGGTGTTTTTTCTTGGTTGCTCATTTACATTAAACAAAATTCAGAACAAGTGAGTTTTATCATATTCATTACAAAGGATTGGAATGAAATTTCCAATATATGCAAAGAATAGTAAATGCAAAAGATTAAACCAATATGGATAGATATTCTTTTAAAAAGGGTTACATGTAGTTTTGCCCGTTTTTGTGTGCGTAAATGTGTGTGTGTGTGTGTGTGTGTGTGTGTGTGTGTGTGTGTGTGTGTTAGAGGTCGACTGATTCACAGGTTTTGCTAATTAATCAGCACTGATAGTTGCTGGAACAAACAAAAATCCATACCAATAGTTTTTCCGGGTTTTGTGTCTGTTTTGAAGCGACCGAGATGGTCCGCTGTCATTACACTGTAGGAGAGCGACCTCTAGAGGAGAATCACTGATGCCACATGCTGTTTGTTATGAAACATCAGACACAAGGTCAAATTTCTTTATTTTGAAATCACTTTTTTTATTCATTTTGGACGTAAGAATTTTTATTTATTCGGAGTGTTACTCTTTGTTTCACTTTGAATGTTCCTCAATATTAATAAATATAATTGATATATTCATATTATGTTCATGTAACACAGTTTTTATGATCCAGTACTGTTTTTTTCATTTGTTTTTGTAATAATGTTCAGTTCTATTTCACACAGTGTTTTTTTTTTTTAAGCAATTAGTAATAATAATAAAAAAAAAAAAATCAGTTGAATAATCGGTTATAGGCAAATACGATCCAACCTAGCTATCGGTAGCGGTAAAATCCAGTCAACATCTAGTGTGTGTGTGTGTGTGTGTGTGTGTGTCTGCTACTCACGGCACTCGGGCATCATGCACTTGTCCGCTTGCTCCAGCTGTTCTGTACACTGGCCGGGCAGCGCCGGGGTCTTCGACATACGACGTCTCACGTGCATTCCCACCCCACACGACACACTGCAGTGACCCCAGTCTGACCACTCAGATACCATACAGGACAAAGCATCTACACACACATATACACACACACACACACACACACACACACACACACACAGACACACACACACAGACACACACACATTACTAATACATCATAATCACGTATCCCCTGTACCTTCTTCTCCTGACCTTCACAGAGGTATTTGTCTAATTTCTGTCTAACAGGCCATGGTCATTTAGTTTTGAAGCGCAACAGCAATTTCATACACGAGCTATAAAAAAAAGAGAAAAGAACAAAGCTAATAAAGACACCAGCAAGAAAATAACAAATCAATAAAACATTACAGACCTGAAACAACACAGTTACTCAGTGTCAGGTTTTTAAATCAGAAGCAGCCAAGTGATTCTGGCTCACAGTGAAAGAGTTCACGATTTGCCCGACTGCAGGAGGGATCAGGAAACAGCGTGCTGAGGTGACTTAGAACTCGAGAAAGAAAGAAAAGCTCTCGATGCTGTCCTTCACTCCAGGCCAAAATTTCACTTCTGTGTCCTTTAGAAGACCTTTTCAACAATCATGTTCGGTTTTCTTGGTAAATTCTGTACGAACTGCATCATGTACAGTAAATCTGAAATATGTGATCCTTGTATAGTTTTATTAAAATTGTATCAAATGAATGAGCAAAGAAATCTAAATTAGACAGAATCAAAAGATAAAACAGGCTAACAAGGTAAAATGACAGAGACTAAACGGGATATCAGACACATGGGGCATTTTAATACGAACAAATGAACGAGTGATAATAATCTATATTACAAGAAATGGCACAAGGAGTTAACACCAACAGCTTCATTCTTAGTAAATGAGGCACAGACAAATGTAATTCATGCATACACACCCCCACAATCCCTTTCTCTCCCTCAACTACTTATTAAAACTCTGTCTTGTTTATCTCTGTGTATGATTTAGAGCGTGTAGAAGCCTAGATCTGTATATAAAATAACTTCTTCTTCTTCTTCTATCAGCCTCTCCCATTAGGGTGCGCCACAGCAGATCATCTGTCTCCATACCCCCATGTCCTCTACATCTGACTCTTTCAAACCAACTACCTGCATGTCTTCCCTCACCACATCCATAAACCTTCTCCTTGGTCTTTTTTAAAAATGAGAATATATAAATGTCATAATTGCTCTGTATTTTGTTGCCTGCACATGAACACAAGCTTCATCCATCTTCCTTTACCTCCCTATAGAAAACCAAACCACGGCTGCAGTGCACTTCAATTTTACATCCAATTGCTTATAAAGATTTTCTTTACAAGTTCTGAAAACCAAACCAATTAAAAAAATAACACAACAAAAGCAATCCCAACTGTGTCAAAGACGAAAGCTAAATAATAATTGTAAGCATTACAAGGGAAGAAAGACGTCATTAAACAGAGAGGCTTTGCTTTACCCCTGAAGCAAAATCGATACCTGAAATGAAAAGAACGACTGTTAATAAAGGACAGGGTCTGTATCTCTTCATCTTCAAGACAAGTTTGTTTTTTCTTTCAAAATATCACAAAGGTTTTGCTTAAAAAAAAAAAACAGCAGTGGCTTTTTGGCAGTCTTGGGATTTGAACCCACAACCTTCTAATTAAAAATCCAAAATCCTAATCACTGAGCTACTATTCAGGACTTTGACATGGATGACTACAGCGACGGGAGCCCGCACCAAGTTCAACTTATTCAGAAAGATTCAGAAATCAACCAGTAGATGGGGTTATTTGATAGTATGGTCTTTCTCGGAAGCCTAATTTACGAGTTGGAATCGAAAAGTTTTCTGTTTATCAACTTCTACTATCTACGTTTCCACACTATAATCTTACAAATAGTCCCCCGGACAGCAATGCAGTGTTCCGTGCGTTCGTGTCCTGGAAGTCTTTTTTTCGTATCCTGTCCTGCGATTCGCACTGGATTTCCGCAGTGGTGTCAGAACGCCGATCTTTATGCCAGCTCTTCATCTTCAGGAAGAGAGCGAGGTCTGCAGGAGCCAAATCCGGCGAGTAGGGTGGGTGCGGAAGTAAGATCGTGCGGATTGTTCTCCGGTGATCATCATGCACGATTTGCTGAATGGTTTAGACATTTCCGGGGGTTGACCCCGTTTAAGGTCTTCTGGATCTCTCGTCATTTTCCAGTGATGTTCTTCCACTCTTGAAGCACACATCACTCAAAACACCTCGAACGACTCGTTGCAGCACCATATGTCAAAAGTATGTCATGTCAAAGGTTTCTGTAGCAGATTTCCTCAGTTTTACACAAAACTTTCTTGGTTTTTTTTTTTTTTTCTAACTTGGTAACACTTGGTCAGGAAAGCA
Organism: Silurus meridionalis; assembly: GCF_014805685.1. Classification (NCBI taxonomy): domain Eukaryota; kingdom Metazoa; phylum Chordata; class Actinopteri; order Siluriformes; family Siluridae; genus Silurus; species Silurus meridionalis. Next base: position 25,006,388 of record NC_060888.1, on the reverse strand, counting down.
CCAGTTAGCACTAAGTCTCGAAACTTCCGCCATGTATGTTATAACTCCAGAATTTAGATCAGATATTTATCCAGAATTATACTAGAGAGAGTGACGAACACTGTGAGAGGACTTTGAAGATTTCGTCCCCACTAAAGTGATGTGCATTAATAATCCTGTAGCTTGCACCTAAAACAGATCGAAACAGTTTCTAAAATGTAATTAAAGTTCTATTCAGACAGTGTTAGTGTCACACACACACACACACACACACACACACACACACACACACACACACACACACCCCAGCCTGAAGCCTGTGTTTATCCACTGCCATCTTGACATTTCTACACATCGCTCAGCATAAACACACACATTTAATGACAAACATTACGATTCTAGACGTCTCCGAATTCAAGGGCAAGTCTGCACTAACGCCATTTAAAGAGATGATTTTTTTCAGTTCGGCAGCACGCCTGAACCTCTTGTAGATAAAGTGTGTGTTGTAATAAGGTAGAAGGAACGTCGTTTTCACGAAGAGCAGACACACAGATGGGAAATTACAAGGCAGTGATAGAACTTGGTTAAGAGCTTTCCAGCAGTGAAGGCTACAGTCGCTTGACTCCACTGTTCACTTTAAAAGAAAGGCAGGCTAATGTGTTTTTCTCCGTTTGGTTTTCTTCAATTATGTAATCCTCAATTTGCCACATAAAAAAAAAAAATTATAAAGAAGATCACAAAGCTGCACACACAGTCACAGGGAGCACCAAACTTCTTGAGTCAAAAGACATCGTCCTGTGTACATTGGGACCTGTGCAACTGGTGCTATTCCTACCATGTGCTTTAACCGAATGTCCTCTGAGAGGACACATTAGGTGAAAGTTCTTGGCTAGTAACATGACCCTGAACCACATTAAATACACAGTGTAGCTATGCTGCTTCTTAGGTTCCTTGGTGGTCTAGTGGTTAGGATGCGGCGCTTCCACCGCTGCGGCCTGGGTTCGATCCCCGGTCAGGGAACCAACCCCAGCCATTAGGGTTGCACAAGCCTTAGTGCCGGTCCCAAGCACGGATAAATGGGGAGGGTTGCGTTAGGAAGGGCATCCAGCGTAAAAACATGTGCTAAATCAAACATGCGGATGATCTGCTGTGGCGACCCCTAATGGGAGAAGCCGAAAGAATGTTTTTTATAGCTATGCTGCTCCTTATTTGTGGAATCTACTTCCTCATTAAATCTTGTTGGAAAATGCATCTTTTCAGGCCGACATATCAGTGATACTGTATATGTACTTCTTTTTGTTTGTATATGCAGGGTTTCCACTCTAATCCAAATGTCCTGACTTCTCAATGGAAGTCAGAGAAAAGTCAGGAAATTTCACATTTGGATAAAAGTGGAAACCCTGCCTAGGCAGAATTTCCTTGACCTATACTAGATGGAAAAACAGGCCTCTGTTGTGCTGAGCACTGAGCAGACAAAAACTGGCCACAGACAGTATTTTAAATCCATCCATTTGCAAGAGCCGTGTCAATCTTTTCAATTAGCCAAAGATGATGCTCCTTTTGGCTTCAAACGGGTAGCATGCTTCTCACTGTTTGTGTGGCTGTGAAGTGGTCCCTCTCCCATATTTGATAGCTCTTTTCCGATGTCTAATTTTTTAACACTCAGTCTTTAAAATGATTATTTTGTAGCCAAAGCTCTTGAAATGTACATTTTTCTTGTCTTTCCTTGCCTTAGCTAACAGTTACAGACTGGTAATTGTGTAAATACAATTTAAAGCGACAAATAAAAATCCCTGATATTCCATGATTTGGGAAAAATATATATGAAATGTAAGATTTTTAATGTCTGGAATATAAAGTCAAGAAATTCCATGACCTGTAGGAACCCTGTCTAGTGTTTTATTCTTTTAAAGTGTTGTTGTGTGTTTTATCTGTATGTAAGGTGCCTATAAATATAATCTATTATTATTATTATTATTATTATTATTATTATTATTATTATTTTATTATAATAGACTAGAGTATTGAGACACTTGACTTTTCCAGCCATATGTAGTTGTTCCCCAAATACAAATTTGCTGCCACACAATTGTACTAAAGCATTAAAATTTCCCTTCGCTTGAACTAGGAGACCCAAACCTGTTCCAGTATGACAATCTCTATGAAGATATGCTTCACATGGGTTGGAGTGGAAGATCTCCTGCTATCGAGATCCACAACTCTATTAAAGAACTTTGGGATGAATTGGAACACTGACTGCACCCCAGGCCTCCTCACATCACCTACAGTACATCAGTACCTGATCTTTCAAACACCCTTGTGGCTGAAGGAGCACAAATAGTGATCTATAGATCTATAGAGTGTATCTTTATACGGAAATCTATATATAGCTAATTTGTTAGTCATACTCACTGCACTCAGGCATCATGCACTTCTCCACTTCCTCTAGCTCGACTCGGCATGGAGAGCCAGTGTACGTTGACGTCTTCAGCATCCTTGCCCTCTTCTTCATCCCCACACCACAGCTCACGCTGCACGGCTCCCAGTCGGCCCACTCTGTCACGATACAGCTACCGGACGCTAGTGCGTGCAACACACACACACACACACACACACACACACACACACACACACACACACACACACACACACACTCTTTCGGTCACCAAAACATTCTATATAAATTATTTTATTTGTCATCTATTAATAATACCAGTGATATAATGTATAAAATATGAATACAAATATAAAGTGATGTATAGTGCAGCTACATTGCGAACCTCAGCCTTTTGCAATGTTGCATTGTTTCTTCTGATTACAGCTTTCAGTCGTGTAGGATGGGGTGAGACGTGTGTGTAGGAAGAATGAGCATTAATGAGAGCCTGAGGAAGGAAGCTGCTCAGGTGATGTTGAGGTTTATGGAGGAAAGTCTCGCTGGAATTTATGTGACTTGATAATGATCATTACATGATGGAAATGTTTCTAGTGAAGCGTCTGTGTTTCTACATAAAGACAAACTTGTTTTTTCGTATAGTTTCGTATTGCCATATATAGTTTGGCATAGCGATTTTTGACATTAGAAAAAAAAAAACAATAAACAGTTATTTACATTTATTCTGGTCAATGATTATTAGTCATTTGCAAAATCTTAGAATGTTCACTACATTTTAATCAGTCTACTGGATTACTCTCAGATTATGCTCATTTCTCTACAACTGCTTTCTGTCAGTTTCCAGACATTCAAACTAGCAAGCAATTAAGCAAAAAGCAATGATTCATCAAAATCGATGACATGACGTTGATAACGTGTGTTGACTAGAAGTGAAAAAAAATGAAAGTACTTTATAGCACAGTGAAAGCCTTTTTCCGCATATCTCTACGATGTAAGGACGCTAGGGTTTAAGGGTTAAGGGCCTGCCGAAGCCCCAGGACTGGCAACGTAGTGATACCGGAGCTTGCAATCAGTAAACTTGAGCTTTAGCCACTGAGCTACTGTACCACTTACCCAGTACACAGTCAAATGTAGTAAAGTTTTCTAAAATACATATACATAAACAATTACTTAAATATATTACAGTTTTTCTCAGTTGTTTTGGAGCGTTTCAAAGATCAGAAATTCTCAAAACTATTTGTTCAACCTCCACATCATTTAGTCATTTGTGCACATAATAAAAAGATTTTTTTTGTACATTCATTTAATCGATTGTGTACGAGTGTCTGCTGTTTCCTACATTATCAGTTGTTCATGTTGATCAAAATATATTCTACTGGATTCACCTGAATAGTTTTAACCCCCAAAGCAGTTAATTGTATACGTAATTGAATGCAAAAGGGTTAAACCAGTTGTCAGAATCTGTCATCTAACATTCCTATTAAACTTAATGTGTTGAACTGATGAATCGTATGTAGTGTGACGTTTTTTCAGTTCCCCTCCCTATGACTTGTAATCGGTTTACATTAACTTACGAAAAAACTTTTCCCGTGAAACAGTATAGAGACATTACAATAAAAAATAAAGCTTAGAAGGTAGGAACAGGGTTTGTTTTCAGCTCTCTTTTAGCAGGCAGCTAGTACAGTTATCTGGCTTTGCTAATTTGTTAACCAAGATAGCAGAAATTCTCATTATAGTAATATTTTTAATAGTTGCATTAGTAGTATTTTTTATTATATTTGTTTATAGCAACTTTCTTAGACCAATGGTCAATTTCCACAATGTAATATATGCATATGTGGGAAGTGGTAGCTCAGTGGATAAGATGTTGGACTTTTAATCGGAAGGTCATGGTTTCAAATCCCTGTGCTGCCACTGCTGGGTCCTTTAGCAAGGCCCTTAACCCTCAGTTGTATAACTGTATGTTGCTCTGGAAAAGGGCATCTGGCAAATGTCTTAAATGTAATGCAAAATGTAAAAAAAACAGCTTAAGAATGACAAAATATTAAGCACTATATGAAAAAACTAGATAATCAGTGTAAAATCCAGCAGGCAGAAAGTATTTTTTTTCCAGAAGTTTCATGTGAGAGTGGAACTGAAAACCTTTTAAAACTTACTTTCGTTGCACTTTAAACACACACACACACACACACACGCACACACTCTAAGCATGGTGACTCACAGCAGTCATCGTTGACCACACACTTCTCCGTTTCCTCCGTGGGCTCCCTGCAGCTCGAGCCGTCCTCGGGAAACACTTTAATGTAGCGCTCTCTGGACCTCATGCCCATCCCGCATGTCGCACTGCACGGAGACCAGCTGATCCATTCGGACAACATGCACGGAGACGCCTCTGCAGGACACCACACATTTTTGCTTACTGCTCCGTAAAGGTCACAAGGCCTTGTACACACCCACAGGAAAGCCTGAGGCAAAACATGTCTATCACAAAACAAATTACTCATTCATAATGCAGAAAACAGGCCGTGGATAAAACCCAGGGACCGGCTCACTGCGTGCCACTGCGCAGCTTTTAGGGATAGATCTTCTGCATAACGATGCGCAACACGGACACATGAGAAACACATTTGACAACACACTTTGGAAAGAAAAACGCTTTTTACTTGTCACATATACAGTGAAATTTTTCTTGGAGTGTTTAGGGCCTTGCTCAAGGGCCCAAGAGTGGCAGCTTGGAGATACTGGGGCTTGAACCCTCTCATTGGTAACCCAAGGCCTAAACTAGCATTTCCCCCTTGTGTTGAGATTCTCGTGGATTCTAATCTACACTCTATGCCAGGGGTCCCTGAACTTTTCCTTTCTTTGATGGGGGGCGTGTCGGTCTGTAACAGAAAATGACATTGCCTGGAGTGACTACCAGTATTATTGTGGAGATTTTATTATGATTTGAAATGCCTCGTAATGCTAGATACGTTTATTATACTGTTATGCACTGTACAGACAATTGAGCATTACTTTTCTAGAGATATTTACTGTAGTCTATCTAAAAAGCATTATCCCTATCATAACCATATTTTGGTTGGTGGGTGAATTAAACAAAAAATTAGGCTAGGTTAATAACAAGACACACAAAAACAAACAAACAAACAAACATAACACTCCATGTAAAATAGTACTGAACTTTATAAAAAAAAATAAAAAAATTATGAAACATGAAAATGTTCTAAAGGAAATAATAATAATAAATATAATTATATTATTTATTAATTAATTAATTATTATTAATAAAAACAATATAGAGCTCTTTGTTCAGCCGCCGTCTCGCGTGTAAAAACAAACAGTACATGGCCTCAGTGATTCTCCTCTAGAGGCCGCTCTCGTAATGACAGCAAACAGCAATCCGGAAAAACTACTGATATTGATTCAATAGTGGTCTAGTGGTTAGGATGCGGCGCTCTCACCGCTGCAGCCTGCGTTCGAGCCCCGGTCAGGGAACCAACACCAGCCATTAGGGTTGCACAAGCCTTAGTGCCGGTCCCAAGCCCGGATAAATGGGGAGGTTTGCGCCAGGAAGAGCATCCAGCGTAAAACGTGCCAAATCAAACATGCGGATGGTCCGCTGTGGCGACCCCTAATGGGAGAAGCCGAAAAAAAGTTCTCGATTCTTCAACTCCTGTTAATAACTAAGATAAATTTTTGTTTTAAATCCAATCCTTATTATCAAATACAGATATGATATGAGTAAAACATATATTCAAAAAATGGCATTGTTCAGAAAACCGTTGCAAATGTGGGGAAAATTCGATTGATGATCTGAATCATTTCATTGTGACAAATATGCAAAAACACCCTGGAAAAAAAACTTTTTTGAAGCATTGCAGCAAAGCAACTAATGAGCAACACTCGGAGAACAAATACTAAACTAGAAGTGCATTTGATAGTCATGAATGAAATATTCTCTGGTAGCTTTGGTACCTTTGTACCCTATTAACACCTGTTCAAGTCCTTGTCGTTAATTGTAGATGATAGATGTAATCGATTATGCAATTTGGGAGCTATTCTTTGAGATTGATGTGTTTAATATCAAACATTATTTCTGTGTGTGTCAAAAAAAATAAAAAAAGGTAAAATCCTGAATATTACAGCAGAACAGCTATGCAGCTAACTTGAGATAAAAAACCCATCTGGAATAAAAAAGTACAGTGTATCAGTGGAGTTGCCTTTTCCATTTCTTTTTTTTACCTCCCAACCCGTCAAGCATAAAACACACTCGCTTCATCAATGGTTCCCAATTAGCCCCAAAGTCGAAGCTTTGTAAATAGATTTCTTACCCGACAGAATGAATGAACTTTGGGCCAATTCTCAATAGATTTTTCCAGCCTCCTGAGACTGATTGGCAAGCTGTGCTAATGAAGCACAACTAAGCGAATCATTAATAAGAGATGTAAATTAATAATGCCGTGCTGAGGGGGGACTCCAGCACCAGCCACACCGTCCCTGGTGCCGGTCAAGCCCACCATTAATCAATGTGAATGGCTAACGGACCATTAAATAAAAACAAAGCAGCACAACTTGCAGTGTTAATCGATTGAGAGCTTCAGAGGGAAAACTAAAGCCTGCAATGACTGGAAGAGGACACAGAGAACAGAGACCCTGGAACAATGAGGACCAATCGCTGGGTCAAAGGACAGAGATAGAGTGTTAAAGATAGATGCAGCAAGAACAAATATGGTTCTGGAACCCTCCCATGCGGAAAGACCGTAAATGGGAATTTATGTGGCTAGCGACTAAATGTACTGGGTATTTTTAATAAGAAAGTCATAACTAGAATATGATCATAATCCTCCTTGATAATATTAGTGAGCTAGCTAACATGGATTATGCTGCTTGAGTAATTTCATAAGCACATTCTTAGACATTCATCATCTCTACTAATGCTAGTCAGCTAGCTACCATGAGCTAACCTGACATGTTTGGTGCGCAGATTTCCAAACTATTTTTATATATAATGTACAGTTTGGGCTGCTAATGCTAGACGGCTAAACTAAAATGTTCACCCATTTCCATAAAAAAGTTCTATTTTGCCTGCTACTGCTAGTCAGACAAGCAAAGCGATTAGCTAAGCTGATGCGATTTCTGGGAAGGTCTGAGAGAATTCTCAAGAGATATTTTTAGCTAGGTACCATGTGCTAACTTTGCAATAGTCGAATTAAAAAAATGATTGTATTTTAAATCTCAACCAGTGCAGGATTAAGGATTGAGAGATCTCTGACAGAAATGTGTTAGTTAACGTGAACATATTTAATCGCCAATGCTTATGCTAGTCAGATATCTAATCTGACAGGGTCTGTTTATTTGACCCAAACCAGCTCAGATCCTGATGCTGAAATGTTAAAATGTATGTGTATAAAAGCTTTTAACTGTTTTACATACCGTATTTTTCAGAATATAAGCCGCTACTTTTTCACAAACTTCAAGCCAAAAAAACTGAGTGACATAACATTAGACCAATGAAATTTCCGAACGGAAACGAAAAAACGCACTTCACCTGTGATCTGAGCTGCACGGCTTCGGGAGAAAAGCATTCACCAGGTGATTTTTAAACGCACGACGATGCCAAAAGATAAACTCCCGAGAGAAATAGTTATGAAAGGAAGGAAGAAGACAGTGAACAATGACTTTCTTGGTCGGCTACTGTTTAGATACAAGCCGTTGTAACACGTTGAGTCTGGGTGAAGGGAGAGCTCGCTAACTCCAGTTACAACAGAAATCATAAAAGCACAGACAGGTTTCCAAAACTCGTGCTTTTTTATTTTTCTTGGCTTTAAGGGTTAGTCAAAGAAATTTAGAAATGATCATCAGAAAATAATAAGGACATAATCCTCATCTTGCACACATGCAGTAATAGCGGAAAAATGCAGTGGCAGCCTATTCCCAAAATACCGCTATGCTCCTAAAGGATCGTAACATATTTCACCGGTTACACCGTGTGTAACGTGTCTTTCGTTAAAGCCTGTGTAAAGTACATTAGTGTAAAATCGGCTTATAGACAGGTGCGGCTTATTTATGTTAAAAATAAAAATATTTGTAAAATTCAGTGGGTGCGGCTTATATATGGGTGCGCTTAATAGTCCGGGTTTAAAATTACGGTATATCTAATAATAGGGATATGACTTTTTACTTCACTTTAATACACTGTATTAACACATTTTTCACTTAGAAAATATATTGGTTTCTGCTGAAAGTTTAGCTCAGCTTCCTACAGATTACTTTCAGAATGCATTAAAAAACTTTATTGAACATTTGCAGATTTCCTAGTGTTAAAGGCAGGAAAGAAAATTGCCTCAGTATGTGTGGGTGGTGGTGGTAGAAGGGGGTTACGGGAGCAATGGGCATATTTAACTCCATTGTGGCTTTCTGATGTGTCACCATATTTGAACCTGCTAATTTGCCCAATTCCCCTCTGATTCTACAACCATCTGCATCAGACATACCGTTATTGCTTTTCACAAATTTAGCAGCCACCTTATTTTCATCTCCCCAGTAAAGCCAAGACACGCAGAGAGAAATACAGTAGTTCAGTGGTTCAAAGAAAAATGGTTTAAAAGTTCAATCAGCAAAGGTGAAAACCACCCATCAATTCCTGTAAACGAAATGCAATTTCTACCACCAGGTTAAGAGCTTTTTTGTTCACAAAAAAGGAAATCAATTTTCTACACTGAAGTTGGGGAATAAGCCACGATTTACCGTCAACCCTTAAGATAAGATCAGATCAGGTGAATCCAGAACATGGACAGGACGTTTATTTGTACCTTTAACCTCGAGAAAAACAAAGAGGGCTGAAATGAACGTCTAAACTTTACAAACTTTCACAGACCTTTAGATGTCTTTGCATTTGTACAAAAAGTCAATTTCAAGTTTTCCGTACCTGCACCTCAGTAAAACAAGATTCACTCAAACTTTTTGGGTCTCTTCATTTCAAACAGTATGAACCCAATCTAAAGTTACACCCTTGAAGAGAGAGAGAGTTTCCTATAAACCTTTTTTATTTATTCTCAATTTGTTTACAATTTATTCTCAACTTTATTTATTTTTTTATTCCCAACTGTCAAACCACTTCAGCAAAAACTAACTCTGTTTTGCACTTCTCCTTTTCTCCACTCTTGTCTCAGCTCAGCTCGCTTATGATGTCTATGCTGAGTTTTCAGTTCATCTGCACTGGGTCGATGATACAAATAAGCTCTCTGAGGTTTGCTCAAACCACAATCTTTCCTCAGATATACTCCATCCAATCTAATGTGTCCTAATTAAATAAATAATAATAAAATAACTTCTACCTTCTCAAGTACTACAAATATACCTCAACCTTCAGCTATTCTGAAAAAGGAATCAAGTTAGTCAAGTCAATTTTAACAATATATACAGTGGTGTGAAAAAGTGTTGAAGTACTGATTTCTTTTTTTTTTTGCATGTTTGTCACACATGTTTCAGATCATCAAACTTATTAAAATATTAAAAACTCAAGAGTTATACTTATATTAAGTTTGTAATCTTGCGTACCAGTGTAGATTTATTCATTGCTAGAAACTTAAAGCACTTTTGTAGGTCGCTCTGGATAAGGGCGTCTGCTAAATGCCGCAAATGTAAATGTAAATGTAAATATTAGTACAATACAAGTAACCACAACATGCAGTTTTTAAATGATGGTTTTTATTATTGAGGGAAAACAAAATCCACAACTACATGGCCCTGTGTGAAAAAGTGTTTGCCGACCGACCAAAATTACCCTAAGAGCACAGCGACGACTCATCCAAGAGGTCACAAAAGACCCCACAACAACATCCAAAGAACTGCAGGCCTCACTTGCCCCAGTGAAGGTCAGTGTTCATGACTCCACCATAAGAAAGAGACTGGCCAAAAATGGTCTGCATGGCAGAGTTCCAAGACGAAAACCGGTGCTGAGCAAAAAGAACATAAAGGCTCATCTCAGTTTTGCCAGAAAACATCTTGATGATCCCCAAGACTTTTGGGAAAATACTCTGTGGACTGATGAGGCAAAAGTTGAACTTTTTGGACCATTATGTCAGGCGTAAAAGTAACACCGCATTTCAGAAAAAGATCATCATACCAACAGTAGGATATGGTGGTGGTAGTGTGATGGTCTGGGGCTGTTTTGCTGCTTCAGGACCTGGAAGACTTGCTGTGATAAATGGAACCATGAATTCTGCCGTTTACCAAAAAAATCCTAAAGGAGAATGTCCGGCCATCTGTTCGTGACCTGAAGCTGAAGGGAACTTGAGTTCTGCAACAGGACAATGATCCAAAACACACCAGCAAGTCCACCTCAGAATGTGTGTGTGTGTGTGTTTATTTAACCTGCACTCACCCTCTTCGCTACAGCCGGGTGCCATACACGGCTCGAAGTCCTGCGTGTGAGGGCACGGCAAACCGGCGTCCAGCTGAGCCTTCAGCATCCTCTGCCTCATGCGCAGACCCTTTGTGCACGTGGATGAGCTGCACGCCGACCACGGAGACCAGTTCGAGTAGATACACGTCTCCAGAGTGCTGTCTCCTGTGGAGAGGATTGTCAGAGAAGTGAATTATTACTTACAGATGTAGAGAAATGAAAGTAGCCGTGTGGTCAAGCGGATTCGCATTTTTGCATTTTTGTACACGGACTATAAACCGACCTCAAAAAACAAGTGAAGAGAAACAACAGAATTTGGGTTTGCAGCCAGTTTTCCACCTTGAGAGATACGTCACTGGAAACTAAATTACAAGAGACAGCCACGAAGCCCAGAAGGGAAGATTTCTGAATGCTTGATGAAGTAAATGCGTACTAAATACATTTTTTTTTATGTGTAAGTTGCTTCCAGGACAATAAAAAATGAATGAAAATGAATATTTCAGATTAAAGATCATCGACAGCTTAGTATATAGAACATCATAAAAACCTCATATTTGGTCAATATTTCGTTCGAGACAACTGAAGTCGAATATACCCTGTAAAAAACACCTAAACTCCCATAAACCTCTTTACGCAACCTCATAATGTCGCTTGATACCTTATCTTCCAGAGATATACAGGGTGGTATCAAAAGGTTTCGAGACTCTCTTCATAAGAAAGTACTTCATTCATCCACGTTTCCACACTATCACCTTCAATATAGTCCCCTCGCACAGCAATACAGTGTTCCCAGCGTTCCTGCTACTTCTGGAATATGTCCTGGAAGTCTTTTTTTTTTGAAGCATGTCAAGCACCTTCTCCGATTCACGCCGAATCTCCGCAATGTTGTCAAAACGATGACTTTTGAGATGGATCTTCATTTTCGAGAAGAAGGTGAAGTCCGCAGGAGCCAAATCTGGCGAGTAGGGTGGGTGCGGAGTGAGATCATGTCCGGCAATCATCATGCACGAGTTGCCTAATGGTTTAGATTTTTTTGGGGGTTGAGCTTGTCGAAGGTCTTTCTGATGTTTCATTGTCTTTCAGTGATGTTCTTCCGCTCTTGAAGCGTAGGTCACTGAAAACACCTAGAACGACTAATTGCAGCATTGCCGTATGTCAAACATGCATGACGCTTAGTAGCACCAGCACTAGCAGGTGGAAATTTCTCTGTAGCGATGTTCAAGAGGAAAGACAGTAAATAACGCTTGCATGAAGTGTGAAAGCTTTTTAATATTTAAAAAGTAAAATAAAACCACATTATTTGATCTTTGTTTACTCTTGGGGCCCGTGAGCAAGGCCCTTAACCTTCTCTGCTCCACAGGTGCTGTAATATGGCTGATCCTGTTCTCTGACCCCAGCTTCATAATATCTCAGGGATTATCTACTGTGAATTACATGTGAAAAGTATAAAGCTTTTTTCTTATCGTAATTATATATATTTTAGGCGATCTTTAAGCATAAGGGAGATGTGCAGACCTGCAGTAACTACAGGGGAATTAAGTTGATCAGTCACACCATGAAGTTATGGGAAAGAGTAGTGGAAGCCAGGCTGAGAGAAGAGGTGACCATCTGTGAGCAACAGTATGGTTTCATGCCGAGGAAGAGCACCACAGATGCCTTATTTGCTTTGAGGATGTTGATGGAGAAGTATAGAGAAGGACAGAAGGAATTGCATTGTGTATTTGTGGATTTAGAGAAAGCGTACGACAGAGTGCCAAGAGAGGAGTTGTGGTATTGTATGAGGAAGTCAGGTGTGTCAGAGAAGTATGTTAGGGTGGTGCAGGACATGTATGAGGACAGTGTGACGGCAGTGAAGTGTGCAGTAGGTACGACAGACTGGTTCAGAGTGAAGGTTGGACTGCATCAAGGATCAGCCCTGAGCCCTTTCCTGTTTGCAGTGGTGATGGACAGGTTGACGGACGAGGTCAGACAGGAGTCTCCCTGGACTATGTTTGCAGATGATATTGTGATTTGTGGTGAGAGTAGAGAGCAGGTTGAGAAGAGCCTGGAGAGGTGGAGATATGCGCTGGAGAGAAGGGGAATGAAAGTCAGTAGGAGTAAGACAGAGTACATGTGTGTGAATGAGAGGGAGGGCAGTGGAGTGATGCGGTTGCAGGGAGAAGAGGTGGAGAAGGTGGAGGAGTTCAGGTACCTGGGGTCAACAGTGCAAAGTAATGGAGAGTGTGTTGGAGAACTGAAGAAAAGAGTGCAGGCAGGGTGGAGTGGGTGGAGAAGAGTGATAGCAGGAGTGATTTGTGTAGAGTATCTGTGAGAGTGAAAGGAAAAGTTTATAGGACTGTGGTGAGACCTGCGATGTTGTATGGATTAGAGACAGTGGCATTGAGTAAAAGACAGGAGGTGGAGCTGGAGGTAGCAGAGCTGAAGATGTTGAGGTTTTCGTTGGGAGTGACGACGATGGACAGGATTAGAAATTAGTTTATAAGAGGGACAGCGCATGTAGGACGTTTTGGAGACAAGGTGAGATTGAGATGGTTTGGACATGTGCAGAGGAGGGACATGGGGTATATCGGTAGGAGAATCCTGAGGATGGAGCCACCAGGAAGGAGGAAAAGAGGAAGACCAAAGAGGAGGTTAATGAATGTGGTAAGGGAAGACATGCAGGTGGTCAGTTTGAAAGAGACTGTGAATGAGTCGCTGTGGTGACCCTAATGGGAGCAGCTGAAAGAAGAAGATGAAGACATTAATTTTTATATTTTAGCACTATTGTAATTTGTTACTTTACTTAAGTAGCTTTTTCATGTATCTGTACTTTTTCTTTAACTTTGCTACATTTTAAAGTCAAATATCTTGGTTATACCTCAAATACATTTTGCTAAATCAGTAGTTAGTTTTTTATTTATGAGGATAAAAACATAACCGGTTAAACACGCAGCGGGCGACCAATCAGGGTTGAATCAACAACATACAGTTCAGCATCAGTTCAACACCAAGCAGAACATTTAGACAGGAATAAATGATGAAGAAACTCCAGACTCAAACTCGCCACAACACCTGTGGCCTCATTCACATGATTTATTTAAAGGACTTGGAGTAAAAGAAGGTTTTGTGCTCATGATCATTTTAATATCAATCAGTGTTTGACTCATTAATATCATTCTATTAATAGATCAGTGTGCTGAGAGTCACATTCAAGTCTTTTTACATGAACTGAGTTGATTAAGCAAAAAAATCTTGTGATAAAAATGATAATAGGAACATTATAGGAACATTATGGCCATAATGCATTCTAGTATTTTAAATACTAGTACATTTGAAGGTAAATACTTTTGTTCTTTAATTAAGTAAAAGTTTAAAGGGACACTTTTACTATTACTGGAGTGATATTTTGTCTCTACTTTAACTCAAGTACATGGTTTGTGTACTTTGTCTACCAAACCTGACGATTAGCCTATGCAGACAAAGTGAACTTTTACTGAGATGAGAGCAAGAATAGAATCTATCCAGCACCGGCATGGGGTTGTGTCTTACGCTTTTCATTCCTTTTCCCCTCATTTTGATCCTGCTGATGTGGGTTCATGGCAGTTTCCTCACTTTAAGCATTAGGGACCTTCAAACTCTGGGCTTGAAATAAAACATATACTTTCATATATTTTCTGAAATAGAAAGAGAGGAAAAAAAATTACATTTACGAGAATGCTATGAACTGCTATGAAACCTGACTTGCTTCTCCTTTTCATTAGGACACCGACATCCTGCTCTGAACGTTATCTGAAATGTGACACGATCTGATACGCACGTCCTCTTTATTGGTCTTGATTGAAGTTCATTTGGGATTATCAACCGACATACACTCCCCAATGCCCCAGTAAAACCGCGGCAATGGTGTGAATGGTGGTGGCGAAGGTACATCTAAAATTATCTTTTAATAATCCTTAAATATCCGTAAGTGACAGGTGAATAGCGTCGACCAATCAGCATGCTCGGCATGTACGAGCGGCAAGACAATAAATCACGAAGCAGCGATGGTTTGAGAAGGAAAACGATGTAGTTATGTAAATAAAGGAGAACGTCTACAGAAGATCTCATTACCACAGAAGTAATTAGGTTGTTTAAGAGGTTGTAATGAATTGAAGCCAGCTGAGTTCGATAAAAATGTTACAGTGGGAAGTTATTTATCTAAAAAATACGCGAAGGTTCCACATTTTTTAATATGTTTTTTATACAGTCACCAAATAACAATTTCAATGAATGCACGAGAATTTTGCATGGTGGCTTATTTTGTGGTGGCTCTGGGGTGGAAGTTTCTGGGTTACTGAAAAGAACATCGAGGGTTGAGTTTACACTAATATGGTTTTGGGCCCTTGAGCAAGATCCTCCCCTCTCTGCACCATGGTTGTGTCATGGACAGTGTTGGGCAATAATACTTTTTAAATAACGTAACTCCATTACCGTTACCGTATGGTGCGTTGTCCGTTAATTTTATAAAATGAATTAATTTCGGCTAAAGTGTAGCCTACAGTCTAACCTGTTTACAGCAGAGACGCATTGTAGGATTGGTGGATGAACCACTGTAAACACGAAGCAGACGCACTGTGGGCGTGTCTCCGTTTATTCAGGTCTGTGCGGCAGTAATGGCGAGTCGAGGCGAGAGCAAGACGAGTTTCTCAAAGTGGAAATATGCTCATTATTTCACTTTAGTTGGGCATAAAGACAACAACTTTTTAGTCAAATGTAAGCTGTGTCTTTCTGGTTCGAAGCTTGTATCTACTGCGATAAACAGCAACTTCAATCTGTCGAAGCTCCTCCAGAAACACCATGCTAGAAGCTAGAAGCTAGAAGCTAACCCGGTGTTCTGTTCTACATTGTTGATCGTTTTCATACTTAAGCTTTGAAAGGAACATTTTTAAGAGCTCAACACAACAGCTTTTATGATGCAGAACCACTTTAGTTTTCGATTCTGAATATATTATTCAGCTGGTTTTGTTATTTATTTCAGAAATCCGTGTGATATATTCAGTTACTTTTTGAATGAAGTAACTGGTAACTGTAACTAGTTACTATTTCTTAGTAACTACCACAACACTGGTCATGGCTGTGTCATAGCTGTGCATTGACCTTACACACTTTCTAACAAGCTGGGATAAGAGGTGCAAAGAACATCACATGTGACAACTAATGCTTTTATTTATAACTAACAGAAAAAGAACAGGAAGTGAGAAGGTGGGAGAGGTGCAATGGAGATGATTTGGACATGTGCAGAGGAGGGACATGAGATATATCAGTGGAAGAATGCTGAGGATGGAGTCGCCAGGCAGGATTAAAAGTGGTAGGCCAAGAAGGAGGTTTATGGATGTGGTGAGGGGAAGACATACAGGTAGTTGGTTTGAAACAGTGGTGGACGAAGTACACAAAGCATGTAGTTGAGTTTAGATTCACTCTGTAAAGTACAACTCCAATAACAGTGTCCATTTAAACTTTCACTTAAGTAAATGTACAAAAGTATTTGCCTTCGACTGCACTTAAGTATCCAAAATACTATGATTTATTACAGCTATAATGTTTCTATTATCATTTTTGTCATTGCTTAGTTTATGTAAAAAAAACTCTCAGCACACTGATCTATTATTAGAATGATATTAATAAGTCAAACACTGATTGATTTCTATTTAAATGATCAGAAGCCCAAAACCTTTCAACTACTTAAAAAAATCGTGTGAATAAGGCAACGTGTGTTGTGGCGAGTTCTAGTCTGGAGTTTCTTCATCATTTTTTCCTCTCAATATGTTCTGCTTGCTGTTGAACTGACGCTGAACTGTATTTTAGTGATAAGTAGATTCACCAAACGCGAATCAAAACCCGTTTAAAACAGAGCGTGCGCTCTACAACGCATGCTGGCTTGCTGTATGCTTGGCCAGTTAAGAGTTTATCTGCTCATAAATAAAAAGGAATGACTGATTACGCAAAATGTAGTTGAGAAAATAAGTACAATGTTTGACTTTGGAATGTAGTCAAGTCAAGTCAAGTCAGGTTTATTTCTATTGCGCTTTTCACAAGAGACATTGTCTCAAAGCAGCTTTACAGAAATCAACACTAAAGGTGAATGGTGTGTATTTATCCCTAATGACTGTGGCAAGGAAAAACTCCCTTAGATGTTATGAGGAAGAAACCTTGAGAGGAACCAGACTCAACGTCATGTAGTGGCGTTACAGTAAAAGTCTCCCCAAATAAAAAGACTTCGGTAAAGTACAGATACGCGAAAAAAGCTATTTAAGTACTGTAACTAATTACATTTACTTCCTTACTGTTCACCATTGGTATGAAAAATGCAGATGGAGAGCACAGGGTGATATGGGCGCAGCTGAAATAAGAAGAAGAAGCAAGAACAGGAAGAAGTGAATTAAATAGCACAAAACAGCACTGTCAGTGTAGTCGTCAAAGCCTAAAAATCCCTAATCACACACATAAAAGCCTAAACATTAAATGAGTAATGCCTCTTCCCTCATGGGGAAACTTCAGCCTGGGAAACTTTGCACACATCTACGAATTACAGTCCGGGGTCATCTATAAGACGCTAGAGGTCGAAGACGTGTCTCAGCGATCTTTCCTTTGGTTTTGCTCTAATTAGCTGAACCGAACCACAAGGTGGCATTTAGAAAAGTTTCCGAAAGACCTCGACAACGATCCGACGCCAGGTTTATCTTTCACTCCTTTATCGTTCTGTTTTTCGAACCACTGAATCATCCGGACAGCAACGGCACCTAATTTACAAGGGCTGCGAATTAGCACCGGAGCGCTTCCCGATCGTAAATCACGGCCCCCGGTTGCGTGGGGCTTATCGAGCTCTGAGAGACACCTCCGGAGGTTTACACAAGGAATCCTGCGTGCTGTCTTGTTAATTCAACTGTCCGGAGAAACTCTCTGCATGGAGATAAGGAAGAGAGAGGCTCTACGCACCCTCCTCAGTCTCCTCCTGGGCTATATCGGCCACGATATCGTCCACCGTGTCTGGAACCGTGTTGCACTGCTCTCCCTGAGGATTGAAGAACACACAGTATCATCGTTAGATCGCAATCTGTGGTAAACAAAAAGTCTGTCTGCGAGCCAAAAATAAAAAAGCCTCGTCTTCATTCCGACATCTCCCTGAGAGCCAGAACTCGTCCCGGCACCGAGGCAGACACGAAACATCTGTTTTCTGAGAAGCCGAATATGAAAAAAAATTGGAAAGAGAGGAAGGAACCAAACCCAGAATGGCCTAAATGCCTTTTTTGCACATTTGGATTGGTGACTAATGGCTTTGTGATTTTTCAGAAGTTTAGCGTTATGCTACAGGGGTTGAACTTTCTAGAACAAATGAACTGTGCGTGACTGGGTGTGCAGTCCCAGCCCACTACATCAGCATGTAACAGGGCGCAGCTGCTCACGCTAATGTGCACAACAAATTAATCTTCGCTTTAGCAATCGCAAAAAAAAAAATCATGGAGGAAAAAGAAATCACAGGAGGGAATAAAATTTTTAGCTGCACTTTTACATGTACAGCATTTGGCAGATGCCCTGAGGTCAACCTACAATTGTCTTATTAATACAGTGTGGGTGAAAAATGGGCGATATTTAATGGCTATAGAACTTGGTGACCTTGACCTAACGTGGTGACCTTATTTCATGCAGGATGATGCACCACCCCATTTTGCTCTTACTGTGTGTGCATGGTTAGACCAGCATTTTCCAGAATGTTGGCTGGGATGACCTCATGAATACCATCCAAGAGAGGGGGGGCTACGCAGAGGAGGAGGTGTACAGAACAAAGGCTTGCACACTGGAGGACATGGAGGCCCGGAATCAAGATGTTCTCAGCGATATTCCAAACAACTTTGTTAATCAGTCACAGTGGTGTTGGGATTTGAACTCATGACCTTCTGATCAGATGTCCAACCTCTTAACCACTTAACCCCTTATGATCTGTTCACTACTCAATAGATATACTTTAGGATTGTTGTTTTTTTTTTTTTTATACTCAACATATTTATTATCGTTATAATTATAAGCAGAAATTCAACAGTTAATAACAGTAATAATCTTGTCCAAAAAAGCCTGCTGATATGAACAAAAATTGTATAAATTCTGGAGGTTTTTCAAATGTTTTTCCAAGTTATTTATTTTAAAAATACACACAGGTTTAACTTTTAACTTTTTAATTTAATGCAAAGGGTGGCCCAGGGGTTGATGTCTCTGGCTTACTGATAAGAAGACTGCAGGCTGATCATTCAGTACATACATACATATATACATGGTTTGGGTTTTTGACCCCTTAATAATGTGTGTGTGTGTGTGTGTGTGTGTGTGTGTGTGTGTGTGTGTGTGTGTGTGTGTGTATTTGCATATTTATGTGCACTTGTAAATTTGCACAATAGAAACAATTTGAATTATCTGTATGTATGTAAAAAAGATTAAAACGTGCAACTTTGTGTTGTACAAAAGCTTATAGATCCCTAATATGATGCAAACTTAAATTTATATCAGGCTTCTTTATATGCAAACAATACAATGTCTTTGTATACGGGATCTCTGATATTCCATCCACCACATTACTGGCATAATATAGATCCTGTGTTTTCAGATATTAGCATACTAGCTACAAGACAGCTGTTTTAAACACATTAGCTAAAGGTAATTATTTATTACAACCTTCCTGGCAATCCTCTCCACCAGCACTCGGGCCAAGGGTGTTATTGGGCCTCCTGAAGGGTTATAGAAGGGGCTCTGGGGGTGATCAAGGCTGGTGAGGGGCCGAATCCGCTCCTGGGGGACTGTTGGCTTATTCGGGGACTAAATGAGAATGTGAGAGAGAGAGAGAGAGAGAGAGAGAGAGAGAGAGAGAGAGAGAGAGAGAGAGATAAAAAGAGGGGAAGAGAAAGAAAGGTAAAAAGTGAGTCATTGCTGAATGCCATCTGCCAGGGGGCTCCCACCTTTCATTTCCATCTGCATCGTTCATTCTTCGGTGTAATATTTGCTCTCCGAGTGATTTATAGTGCTGTTTTCCTCCGAGCTGCCCCTAGAGTCACCTGTTCGCTCCAGTCATTCCACACTAGCCTGCTTACACAGGAGGAAAAATCAAACGCCAACTGTTCTTGTTTGCTGAGGGTGTTTTACTTCGGTCAAATTTTTGTCTGCAAAGGCCATCATCATGTTCAAACAGGAAGCAAATAAAATTCTACTTTACCAGCAGGTGGCAGCGTCAGGGACGGCCATATGTACAGGACTGACATTTAAAACAACAGTATTTATATGAACAATTCAGACAACCTGACTGGTTTGCAATTCATATATCTATTCCTCTCTCTTTTAGCATCACTCATGTCCTCCGTCTTTTTGTCTTTCCCTTTCTTCCTGTCTCGCCTTGCATTCGATTCCTTTTAAGCGAAAGGAAAATGCAAAGCGGCTGTTCATTCGTTTTCGTAATGCATTACACCTTGCAGTTATAACCGTGTTAATGTGCGATAATGTAGACTCGCGGCTGTCTGGTGCCATGCTCGCTAACTATAAAACCTCAATCAAACAAGAGATACAAATCATTTCCCATACACTTGTTTATCTGATTAAATCCGGAGTCTATTTAGTTGCGAGTGAGTACCTGAATATTAATCGTGTTTGTTTTGAAAAATATTATTTACATGCTCGGCTCAATCAAAAATATGTTTCATACAATTATTAAAGCTGTTCACATAATGCTTAAGTGATCGGTGCTTTCACAAACTGTTACCTCCTCACTGCACCTCCATCAGAACCAGACTTTACTAACACTCCCCCTAGTGGCTGAATGAGGACAGATCTCTACAAAATCCAGTGGAACATCTTCCCAGAAGAGTGGAGTTTACTACAGCAAATAAAGACTAAATATGGAAAGAGATGTTTAAAAAAGCACATACAAATCTTAGGGTCAGGTTTCTATTATGTATGTGCTCCACAGTTATGGAGATGCACATCCCTAAAATATATATAAAAAAAGCCATTGGTTTTCTGTTAATGCAGGAGGAATATGTTGGATGGCAGACTGACCTCGTAGCTGTGTCCACTGTCTGTCCCGGCGTCCCATGGCAGCAGGTCCTTAGTGAGTTTTTGGACCCAGCCGCACTCAGCCGTGCACAAATCCTCAGCACTCAGACCCACATTCCAGTCAGGACTCGGGCCGAGCATAGTCAAGAAAGACATGAGGTGACGGGATCGGTCCACTGAGAACTCGGCCGAGGGAGCAGCACGTCTACAAAGAGAGAGAGAGAGAGAGAGAGAGAGAGAGAGAGAGAGAGAGAGAGAGAGAGAGAGAGAGAGGAAAAGAGAGAAGAAGAAACAATATTACACCAAAAAGACACATTGAGAGGTGAAAGGAGAGATGGAGAGAAAAGAGGGACCAAGATATTAAAAGAAAAATAAAAATAAAGAAGGAAGAATGAAAAACAGGTAGAGAGAAAGAGAGAGAAAGAGAGAGAGCGAGAGAGAGAGAGAGAGAGAGAGAGAGAGAGATTTATATTAGGATGTGGAATTGATGAAAGAGAATAATCAAAGAAAAATAAATAGAGATAGAAAAGCAGAAAAAGAAAGAAAGAAAGAAAGAAAGAAAGAAAGAAAGAAAGAAAGAAAGAAAGAAAGAAAGAAAGAAAGAAAGAAAGATTAAAAACATTATACCAAAATGAGCAGGGCCAAGATGATAGAAGAGGTAAAAAGAGGGATGGACAGGAAAAGAATAAAAAAAAACTGGGAAAAAGGAAAGAAGACGAAGAAAGTAATTAAATGATCGCACAAGGGAATGACGGAGGAAGAGATGAAATGAAATAAGGCCAAGATAATAAAAAGAGATTTAAAAAAAAGGACAAAAGAAAGAATACAGAGCAGTGATGAAATGATAGCGAAAGAGAATGAAATAAGGCAGAGACAAAAGAAGGAGGGAAATTAAGAGGAAAATGGAGGGATGGAGGGCAAGAAGGGACTGAGTGAGTTAGAGAAACGAGAGACAAGAAGACAAAGAATGGGAGCGACGGAACAACAAAACAAAGAAAAAAAACCTTATTTGTGTTGTGTAATAAGTGCGTTGTCGCATCAGCGAGCATTAAAATGAGAATCTTTTGTTGCGTGTTTTTATCCGGATGCTGAGGCGTGTTGTTTGGGACGTTCGGCTCTTTATGTGTGAGCATGCTGCGTCACGTCTCTGATGCCGTCTGGGCGGCCGACTGTGCGCTCTCGTGTCATTTCCATTGAGATGGCGCTTTGTACGGCGCCACAGATGGTAATTAATCACGTTAATTGTCCTGATTAGAAGCTCATCTCCAATGCAACTGCTGGCGGTACGGAGGCGTGGGGCCGGGGCCCTGGATCGCGCAGCTCTCAACGCCATCGATTAGCGTAAAATATTCATCATTTGACTTCCACACACTTTACATGTGAGGACTTAAAAAAAAAAAACAAGACGCTTCTCTTTCTGTACTCTTTCTCTCTCTCTCATTTGGAGCTGTTTGATGACAAGCGTTAACGCCGCCTGTAAAACCCCTACGCGGGCTGGACGGCTAGTTCACACGCTTCAGAACATGACTAGCATGCCAAACGCGGCGGCGTGTAATAATTTAGCCCTCCGCACACCTGAGTGTGCTCCTGAGGCCCAGCGGGAAGGCGTTAACTGAAGTGAGCTTGAAACCGAAGATGGTACGTTGAAGTGCGCTTTGCTGGAAATGTGTCGCTCATCAAAAGCAGAAAGCCTTTATCTCGGGAAAAAAAAAAGCCACATAAAATATTAACAGCATCGTTAATGAAAGGAGGGAAAGGGAAGAGCATTCCACATGGCCAGCAGGTGCCAGGCACGAGCGCTCATGGGGAAAGTCTGTCAGCCATACGGAGGAAAAAAATCTAAAGGTGAAGATCTCACACAGGGAGGAGAACATATGCATATACTACATCTTCTATTCGACCCGGATGAGAAAGTGTGACATGGCTAGCACGTAGCTAACAAGTGTACAATTAAATCAGGAAAAAAAAAAACTCAAACGGTTCTTTTATTTTTCAAAATTGCAACACACAAGGCTGATAATTTCTCCAATCTGATTGGTCGGAAAACAGCAACATAAAAATCGGAGGTGATTTTTAATGCCTTCATTCTGACAAGATTGTTTCTACGACGTATGCAAAGACTTGTACGTAACCAACATGCCACGTGATTCAATACAAAAATGACCTATTAGTTTACATTTTTTTTTGGAAGGAATCACCAGTGTCGGCTTTATAATGGCTCCACATAATGGAGCTATTATCGTGGCTGAGATGCTTGGAGTTGTAGCTTAGTGATTAAGGCACTCCCAGCCACTCCAAGCTGCCATTCATGGGCCCTTGAGCAAGGCCCTTAACCCCATATGAATGAGATTTGTTGCATTAATAAAAGTTGCTCTGGATAAAGGCGTCTACCAAATGCTGTAAATGTTAATGTAAATATACTGCTATAAAGCTATATTAATATAACATCAACAGCAAAGTAAAACCCTGCATTATTGAAAAAGTGTGATGTCTGGAACAAAGCTACTTTTGCTCTGAAATGCAAAATGAGTGAGAGAAAGACCAGATTGGATTAAGTCAACAGGAAAACCAAATGATCAACCATGGTGAGCAGAAAGGCATCTCAAAACACACACCTTGAGGGGGGTAAGAAACAACAAAAGTACAAAAAAAGAGTTAAAATTGAGTTAAAGCTGAGATAGACTCTGTAAAATATTACTTTAGTAAAAGTAAAAGTATACAAAGTACAATGATTTATTATGTCTATCAATTTCCTGTTATCATTTTTGTCACAAGACTCTTCGCTTAATCAACTCAGTTTACATTTGAGTGAAAAGACTCTCAGCACACTGATCTATTAAAAGAATGATATTAATGATTCAAACACTGATTGATTTCTATTACAATGATCATGAGCCCAAAAACTTTAAATTACTGTAAGCCCACAGGTGTTGTGGCGAGTTCGAGTCAGGAGTTTCTTCTATTATTTCTTCCTCTGTAAATGTTCTGCTTGCTGTTGAACTGACGCTGAACTGTATGATCGTGCTAAATAGATACCAACAAAAGGCAATCGAAGTTTAAATAAAAACAAATAAAAAGGAAGGACTGATTTCACAAAATTTAGTTGATTTGAGTTGAGTTGAGTTGAAATGTAGTGAATTTACAGTAAAAGTCTCCCCAAATGAAAATACTTAAGGAAAGTACAGATACGTGAAAAAGCTACTTGAGTAGAGTAATGAATTACATTTATGTTACTGTCCACCAATGGTACAGACTTAATGAAGCTAGACGCTAGTCTTGCACGATGAATTTGATCGGGACATAAATGTGTGTCTCGTCTGTCTGAGGTACTTTCTGAGGTCATTTTTGAGGTACCCTCTGAGGTACTTTCTGAGGTACTTTTTGACGTACCTTCTGAGGTACTTTCTGAGGTAATTTCTGAGGTAATTTTGAGATACCTTCTGAGGTACTTTCTGAGGTCATTTCTGAGGTCATTTTTGAGGTACCTTCTGAGGTACTTTTTGAGGTACTTTCTGAGGTAATTTTTGAGCTACCTTCTGAGGTACTTTCTGAGGTACTTTCTGAGGTAATTTCTGAGGTAAATTAATGATGAAAGAAGTAATCAAGGAAATTGAATGAAACGAGGCCTCAGCAATGATATGATTTGTATAGTGAATTCTGTGTTTTGTGCAACTTTTCATGCTCAGTGATAATTTGTGGATGTGTTAATGGACTATAAATTACGGCTCACTGGTGAAGGTTATGAGTGACACACAGGCAGGAGGTACTCACATGTTAAGGGGCTGCCAGGCCGGCCACTGAGCCTTCGTCTTAATCACCGTCATCACATCGTCTCCCTGTGTATGTGAGAAAGAGAAAAAGAGAGAAAGGGAGATATATTTAATCGCCAGGAGGTGTCGAAGATTGACGTATCTGTAGCAGAAAAGAAAGCAAGACGTCTCCTCCATGAGCAAACGTCAGGAAACAGACACGCACAGATGCTAAGCGCAGCACGGGTGATGTGCTTGTCTTTTCACCGCAGATTCCTGGAGCTTTCCGTGATGTTACAGAGAAAAAGAAACTCTGCAGTCAAGAGCGCAACTGAAACAGTGTTTGTGATTTCATTTTTTATTTTCTTTTGCTGGAAAGAAGGTGAAAGGCAAAGAGCAGCTAGAAATACTCCAGACAAACATAATGTGGAAGTACATGAGGCACAATATCAAATAGATAGATAGATAGACAGACAGATAGACAGATAGATAGATAGATAGATAGATAGATAGATAGATAGATAGATAGATAGATAGATAGATAGATAGATAGATAGATGGATGGATGGATGGATGGATGGATGGATGGATGGATGGATGGATGGATGGGCAGTAGGTCATGCCTTTCACTCTTGGACTGCTACTTTTTGCCCTGGCAAGTTGAGTGAGGAAAAGAAAGGAAGAGTGATGAAAGAGGGAAAGACAGAGACAGACAAACTGGGGAGAAGAGCGAGAGAGAGAGAGAGAGAGAGAGAGAGAGAGAGAGAGAGAGAGAGAGAGAGAAGTAGAAGAAAAAAGATTGAGTGATAGAGAAAGAAGGAGGGGAAAGAGAGAGAGGCAAAAGACAGGGAAAGAAAAAAGAGGGAGTATGACAGGATGATAGGAAAAGAAAAAGGGAGCGCCAGTAAAAGTGTGTGAGAGGGAAAGGGAAGAAAGGAGAGGCCAGATGAGTTAGACAAAGAATGGAGAATTTATACAGAGGGTTAGAGTCAAAGAAAGGGTGAGAAGGAGAGACAAAGAGGGAGGGAGGGAGAGCATTAGAGAAACAGACAGAGGGATAGAGGAATAGATAGACAGACAGACAGACAGACAGACAGACAGACAGATAGGTAGATCTGTCTGTCTGTCTGTCTGTCCATCCACATATATTTATCTAATTGTCTGTCTGTCTATCCTAAATAGACAGATTTTGTGGACACCTTATCTATGTATATGTCTGTCCGTCCGTCCATCCGTCTGTCTGTCCATCCGTCCGTCTGTCTGTCTGTCCATTCATTTGTTCCTTCCATCCAGTACTTAATTAAGAAAGCAGGGAAACTGCTTGCTCGCTCTGCCTATCCATTAATTAAGCACGCAGGGGAAGTTCTAGCTCAGTGGTTAAGAGGTTGGGCTTTTAATTGGAAGGTCACAAGTTCAAATCTCATCGCTGCAAAGCTGCCACTCTTGGGCCCTTGAGCAAAGACCCTCAAATGCCCTTTCTGAATGAATGAGATGACTGTGAGTTCCTTTGGAAAAGGGCATCTGGAAAAGGGAGTCATACATGTGATTAAGCTCAAACTTTTAAAAACAACTAAAAGTGTTAATAAAAATGCTAATAATTGATTTATAAGCCTCTCTTATACCCTTATGATCAGAGAGCGAATGGTAAATGGTGTGTGAAATGTGTGATAAATGTATCTGGTATAGTGGGATAGAAATGGTCATAAAAACCCCACAGTGCTCTCTGTAGCATGTTTCCCAAAGCTCTCTACTCTCTCAGGAGAACCGCGTTCCTTATCCCAGGCTCTCGTCACTGTGCCGAGCGATTAACAGCTGGCCCATATTAATGAAGCGATCCGTCTCCGACCTGGCTGAACTGATGAATATTTTTCAGAGAGGCAGATGGCGGTGTGCACAGAAGATGATATTAAATCACGCTGAAACTCTCGCCCTGCTGCATAGGCGTCCAAACCTGATTTGCTTACATTTGATGCCAAACACTTCATTAAAATTTGGCACGACACCGGATTACACCGTGTCGGGATCAGGATCAAGTGCTGAATTAGAAAATTCGGCACGTTTCGCTGTACTGTAACCCTCATTATCGTCTTAACCAATATAGCGCCCTCTCAGCAGCCATTAATGATCCTTAGGCACCTGAAACAGTAGTGTATGTGTGTGTGTGTGTGTGTGTGTGTGTGTGTGTGTGTGTGTGTGTGTGTGTGCGCGTTCTTTTTGCCATCCTGCTCTATTACACAACACTGTGTTCTGTTTACTGGCGGGGTGGAATATAAACAATGTGAAAATACACACACAGCCAGAAAGGTTAGGACCGCAATTCAACTACATGACATGATAAAGAGATCATGATGTGTGTGTGTGTGTGTGTGTGTGTGTGTGAAGAACAAGCTTTAGTGGGATAGAATCTTATACAACAGATGAATCCAAAGCCTGTTTATTTCACCGACTTCATGCAAACTTATTATTTATTTATGAATAACTTATCTATTATTAATTCATAAATTGATTATAATTATACAATTGTAATAAATATGACACTATTACCCATGACATTATTATTAATAAAAAACCCATATATATATATATATATATATATATATATATATATATATATATATATATATATATATATATGGGTTTTTTATTACATGATGTAAAATTTATTATAATTGTTATAATAAATACATTAATAATAAATAATTAATTATAACAATATATAATAATATATATTTTACATTATAAAATGTATTTTAATTATTTTAATAAATTGATGAATCAATCAAAAACAATTTATTGTAATGGTTATATTACATTTTACATTACTGAATAATTTAAAATGTGTTACAATTATTGATTTAATGATTTAATAATTATTTAAAGATAAATAATTTGTTATAGTAACAATAATAACAAAGTCATCTATTGTTGTAAATGTATATAATATTTTACTATTTTTTTTTATTTGTTATAAATGGTACAATATTAACAAGTTTTATTTTTATTGTTATTTTAGGAAAAAAACAGTATGTCATTTAAACAATGTTGGAAGATAATGAAACAGGTCAGTGTGAAAATCCCAGTGTCATCTTTTCTGTACTTCCTGTCAAATTCTTGTTGAAAGAAATTGAACGTGACTAAATGGCCTTTAAAGATTTAGCACTACTGTGACCAGAGACAGCTGATGAACAGGTCTGCCAGGATCTTCTTTTTTTAAATCTCAGACTATGAGCAGCGCTAAATGTTCATCCTTTTCTTCAGTGTATAAGCATAGAGACATAGACAGCATTACTGTGCAGTCTGTTAGAGAATCGCACAGTGTAGAAGGCATTAGCGATACTAAACCTATGGGAAATTAACAATGTACACTCCCGGGCAAACACTCAAACCCGACATGGGAAAAGTATATATCTTTTAATGGTGTTAACAACAAATCATTGTTCAGGAAATGAGCAAAAATGAAACAAACGCACTCCTGAGATTCGCCGCTGCCAATGTTCTCCAGGTGAATTTTGCTGCAGTGAAATGTTTGAGGGGAAAAAAGCAAGAAAAGGGACAATTCAGTTCTATAGTCTTTTTGTACACAAATGTACAAGATGCAAACTATTGCACGTCTAAGTGTACAACATCTGTCAACTGCTCGACAGCTGTTCGAAACTTGTGCACACTGACAAGAACAACATTGACACTTTTTTCCTGTAAAAAGCAGCCAAGTTTACCCACAAGACCTAAACATTTGAAGAAATAAAACTTGAACATCTATCCCATAATAATATCCCGACTTAATCTGTTTCATTCTTGCCCATATCCTGACTAGTGATTTAAACAATCAAGAACAATAAAACAATAAATGAACAATAAAAGTACAAAAAAACGAATTTCATCTAAATAGTAAAGTACACTATACTGACAAAAGTACTGGGACACCTGAATTTTCCAGCCATATGTGGTTCTTTCACAAACTGTCACCATAATGTTCCCTTCACTTGAACTAGGAAACCCAAACCTGTTCCAGCATGACAATGCCCCATAAAGATCTGATGTACATGTAATGGAGTGGAAAATCTCCTGCTATAGAGATAGAAACCCTACTGAACACCTTTGGGATGAACGTGAACACTGACTGCACCCCAGGGCTCCCCAGCAACATCTTTACTAACACCCTTGTGGCTAAATGAGCACAAATCTCCACAAAATCTAGAGAAACATCTCTTTTTAGAAGAGTGGAGGTTATTATGACAGCAAATGGGGATTAAATGTGGAATAGGATGTTCAAAAAGAAGCGCATACCAATCTTTGGTCAGGTTTCCACAAACGTTTGTCTGGAGAGTGTAGCTACAGGAGGGAGTCAAATCAAAGTCAAATAGACTTTTCAGTCTGGACCTTTTTCCAAAAAATAAAAACAAATTTATGATTTTGAAAAAAATGGGAAACATTTACATATGCTAGTGTGTATGTTCCTGTCACAGAGTGTATGTTCCTTTGTGACAAAATAGTAGAAACCTCCATGTTTTTTTTTATTTTTTTTGATAACTCAAATATTCAGATGGATTCTGCGATTGTGTTCAGTAAAAAGAGATTCACAGAATGCGTTCAAATACGGACAAATCATTAGAGGCAAAAAAAAAAAAGCAGGGATAAGCTGCTCTGTGAATGAAATGACCTTCTCCTCAGGGCCACAGAAAACTACCCTAAAATGCTGCACTTACTGTATTGACTCTGCTGCACAAAACGCAGAGGCCATGACACATTATAACCCTTTACACTATGAAATGTCCAGGTTGGAATAGGTACGTAACATAATAAACAATAAGATGGAGCTTTAATGGTCCGAAAAAGGTGAGCCAATGCTAATAGAATGCTAAGAAATGACAGAGTAAGCAGTGCTGATTATGAGGGTCTTGAGACCAGGAAAAGACAAATTAGCACAAACATATTGCCATATGGCCACTGGAATATTTCAGTATTTCTACACATGATTATTAATTCGTATTATTTATAATATGAACACTAAAAGTATTAAAGCAGCAAAAAATGCTTGGGACAAACTCAGAGCTCTTCAATTATTTATTTACTGTTAAGCAAATTTGGCAAAGTTTCTGTTACTATTTGCAACTGAAGGTGGCGTGGCATCTATATATGTTAATCCTAACAAAGGAGGTGTCACATTTTAATGCAATAATGGCGATTCCAGTGAAGGAGGTGTGGCCTCATGTATGTCAATCCTAGTAAAGTAAGGTGTCCTTTTTTTTTAAGTCAATCCTAGTAACGAAGGTTTGACTACTTCATATTAGTCCTGGCTAGGCGGTGTGGCCTTTTTTCATGTCAGTTCCAGTGAAGGAGGTGTGGCCTATTGTATGGCAATTCTAGAAAAGAAGGTGTGGCTTCCTTTTATGTCAAGCCCACCAAAGAATGCATGAACACTTTTTATGTCAAGTCGTAATAAAAATGGTGGAGCCATTTAACATGAGAATCCTATTAAAGAAGTTGTGGCTTCTTTTATGACGGTCCTAGTAAAGGAGGTGTGTCCTATTTTCATTCCGGTTCCAATAAAAGGGGTGTGGCCTTTTTTATGTCAATCCTAAAACAGGAGGTGTGACCTCTTTAAAAGACAGTCCTAGTAAAGGACACGTAGACTCTTAATGGCTGCCTAAGTCATAGCAAAAGAGGTGTGGCCTCTTTTTATTTAAATCTTAGTAAAGAAGGCGTTGCCTCTTCTCGTTTCAATTTCATATATATATATATATATATATATATATATATATATATATATATATATATATATATATATATATATATATATATATGGGCAAAATCCACCAATCACAATGTATCATTAATAGGAGAATGAGAAATACATACTCAATATATACACCCATTTTCCTTCTCAGATGTGTGTTTATTTCCCCATGTGCTTCTGCTTATTGAGGTGGTAGCTTAGTGATTAAGGCATTAGCCCTTGGATCCAAAGGCTCTGAGTTTAAATCCCAGCCACACCAAGCTGCCATTCCTGGGACCCTTCGCAAGGCCCTTAACCCCATAGCTGCTCAGGTGTATGAATGAGATAAATGTAAATCGCTCTGGATAAATTAATAAATAAAGGTACAATTTTATGCCTAACCATGTGCCTTTGTTAAGGTTTTGAGTCTGTCTCTGCCTGTTGATACTCGTCTGTAACCCCTTGTGTTCACCTCAATTCGTTTTTTTTTTTACCTCCTCAGGAGTGCCTATTTCTCATTGGGAATTCTCGTTGCGTTTCAAACTGTCTCTTTTTTGTGTTGCAGTGACTTCTGTTACGTTTCATGACCACTTGAAACAATATAATTAATAATAATAAAGCACATTGACCAGCATACCAGTAACATTCTTCACACACACACACACACACACACACACACACACACACACGATTGTACAACAAGGATTCATGACATGCATGAACACACTGTAATGATGTATACATATAATATATACATAACCGTGAGCTTAACATTCACCTCAGCAGTCATTTTGCTGTTTTTTTTTTTTTTTTTTTATGTTTCATACTAACAGGAATCGCTTCATCATCCAGAGACATACTTGTTCTCTGAACTCGAAGGTCACTTGAGATAAAAGCATGTGAACCCTTGACTGATATTTAGCACTCCTTCAAAATGCAGACAGCTGCTTCGATTCCCCAGGATGTGCCCCTGAACCGTGAGGAGAGATGACCGGCATGATACTTGGCACTGGTTCCTTCAGCATCACTGCAAGGCACGGAGCTCTCTGAGCTGCCCAGCTCCAGCACCTCTGGGAAAAACACCCTCACACTCTCTCTTTTTCTGATGGCTACAAAAAAAAAACTTTTTTTATCTCCTAGCAACTCTTTCTGTCAGTCTCAAAATCGAAGGCAAATATTTAAGTTGCCCAGAGACCTAATTGTTGCTTATAAAAAGTAAGAGCTAACATAACGCAACAGCATATGACAGGTAAAAGGTTTTATTTGACAAGGCCGCTCGTCATCCGTACACAGTAATTACTTCATCTAATATAAAGCATATTCAGACCGAGTAGTCAGAAGAGGTTGTTAAAAATTCCACCTCTCTGGTTTGATTCTGTTGGGGTTGTTTTGAACTTCACATCATGCACTTTTGTTGAAAGTCAGTAGAAGTAAGACAAAGTACATGTGTGTGAATGAGAGGGAGGGCAGTGGAGTGGTGCAGTTGCAGGGAGAAGAGGTGGAGAAGGTGGAGAAGTTCAGGTACCTGCGGTCAACAGTGCAAAGTAATGGAGAGTGTATTAGAGAAGTGAAGAAAAGAGTGCAGGCAGGGTGGAGTGGGTGGAGAAGAGTGATAGCAGGAGTGATTCGTGATAGAAGAGTATCTGTGAGAGTGAAAGGGAAAGTTTATAGGACTGTGGTGAGACCTGAGATGTTGTATGGATTAGAGAAAGTGGCATTGAGTAAAAGACAGGACGTGGAGCTGGAGGTAGCAGAGCTGAAGATGCTGAGATGTTCATTGGGAGTGATGACAATGGACAGGATTAGAAACAAGTTTATTAGAGAGGACAGTGCATGTAGGACGTTTTGGGGACAAAGTGAGAGAAGTGCAGAGGAGGGATAGAGGGGTAAATCTATATAGCCAGGAAGGAGGAAAAGAGGAAGACCAAGAAGAAGGTTCATGGATGTGTAGAGGGAAGACATGTAGATGGTTGATTTAAAAGAGGCAGATGTAGAGGACAGAGGGGTGTGGAAACAGATGATCCGCTGTGGTGCCCCCTAATGAGAGCAACCGAAAGAAGAAAAAGAAGATATCATGTGCTTTTGTTATGTAATGTACGAGTATTTTTTTGCTCTAGTCCCATCTCCGCCTCTGTTCTGACATTTTCTAATTACCCTGTCTTCAGCTGTTCTGTGTAATTAATTTGTTCATGTAAAACTGTTGTTTCTGCTGCTTGTAGTAAAGTTTTGTCAGGCATTTCTAGCTGTAGTATATCCTGAAGTCGTATTCTGTCGAATTTCGAAATTGAGGATTATCTAATTTTTTTGTTGTCAAAGTACTATACTATCCAAAGTCTAGTGGAACAGTGGAGGAAATTATACGAGCAAATTGGGACTAAAAGCTGAACGTGATGCTCTTGTTTAACTCTTGTTTTTTGGAACCTTTTGGATGTTCAACATGGCACCTCACTGTAAAAACTCATTGAGGATTTTAGAATAAGAATTGATGCTTATACAACTGAGATCAATGTAAGCTGCTCCAAATAAGGGTGCCAGCTAAATAGCATAAATATAAATTATATAATATACTGTATGTTAGATGGAGACCAGGACAGATGTTAGCAGAATGCCTCTCCCCCACAGTCAAACATTAAGGTAGAATCTTAATGGTTTGGGGTTGTTTTGGCGCAGAAAATATTGGATACTTATTCCGGTAAATAAAAGGAAAGCTGAATCAACCTGGCTACCATTCCATACTATACTGTAGCTTTGTTATATATCCTGGAGTCTTATACTGTCAATTTCCATGATTAATGTGGTCTGCTTGTGTTTTGACCTGTCTATAGATTTTTTAATTCAGATATTCAGCTTTGGCCCAATATAAATTTAACATTGATTTTATACGCCAGAGTTCAATACACTAAATGGACTTATTATGGTGTGATTGATCAACATTAAATAAAAATCTGTTTTCAAGCCAATGAAAGTTAATCAAAAGTAGTCTTTGATTGTCTGCTATGACTCAGGACAACAGCTCCCATTTGATCATCGCTGCACAGCTCAACTCTAATGAATAGACATTCGGTGCCACCCAGCTGAGGATGGGTTCCCTTTTGAGTCTGGTTCCTCTCAAAAATTCTTGCTTGAGCCATTTCAGGGAGTTTTTTCTTTACCACAAATGCCATCAGCTTGCTTATTAGAAACAAACTTACAATTGTAAAGAACAATCTCATTCATTCCTTATTGCCACATAATCTGTGTAAAATCTGTGTAAAATTAAAAATAGATTTAAATTGTCTGTCTGTCTGTCCGTCCGTCCGTCCATCCATCCATCCATCCATCCATCTATCTATCTATCTATCTATCTATCTATCTATCTATCTATCCATCCATCCATCCATCCATCTATCCATCCATCTATCTATCTATCTATCTATCTATCTATCTATCTATCTATCTATCTATCTATCTATCTATACTATATAGACAGATTTTGTGGACACCTTACTATAGAATGTTCTTTCTGAACATCCTATTCCACAAATAGTCCCCATTTCTCTTATATTGACCTCCACTCTTCTGAGAAGATGTTCCAATACATTTCGTAGACATTTGCGCTCATTTATCCACAAGGGTGTTAGTAAAGTCAGGTAGTGATGTAGGTGAGGTTAGGAGGCTTCGGGGTGCAGTCAGCGTTCACATTCATCCCAAAGGTGTTCAATAGGGTGTTCAATAAGGCATTGAACTTCAGATCTGAATTTTAATGAGTTCAAATCCCAGCCATAGCAAGCTGCTGCTCCTGGGCCCCTGAGAAAAGCCCTTAACTTAAGGCTCAGTTGTATGAATGAGATAAATGTAAGTCGTTTTGAATAAGGGCGTCTACCAAATGCCATAAATGTGAATGTTAATAAATGTTGAAGCACAAGCGTTCCTAAGAGCTATATGATCGTGGAACGTAGATAAGCCATGCATGCGCATCAATTAGATCTCAGCTTAGTTTTAAATCTAAGAAAATGTGAATGCTTTGTAGATTGTTTTATGCTTCACAGCCAAGTGCCCTAGACTCACCTCGCCTGCTAGAACAGTGGCAGAAGGATGGAGGGAGGAGTGATAGAAAAAGATGAGAGGAGAGGGAGTGTGAGAGTGGCCGAGTGCTTGCAGAGAGCTGTCAAAGGAGCAGCGGAGTAGCTGCACCGGAAAGGTCACTCACTCACACACACACACACACACACACACACACACACACACACACACACACACACACACACACACCTTTCAGAGTCTGATGCATTCAAAGAGGCTTATATGGCCACACACAGCTGAACAACACACACACACACACACACACACACACACACACACATACACACACAAATTTAATGCGATAGAAGAATCCTTCTGCACTGTTTGGCACCAACAAACATGCCAAACCTGTAGCGTGTGTGTGTGTGTGTGTGTGTGTGTGTGTGTGTGTGTGTGTGTGTGTGTGTTTGTGTGCTTGAGATAAATTAATTGAATTTAATGACAAACTGGTGCCAAATATCATGACATTAAAGCAATAAGTCTGCAATATGTACTCCATGTTTCAGAGGAAAACAGTTTCCGACAGATTCTCGAACATCTTTTGGCTACAGAACCCCCAAGTCCATTTTGCTTTCATTCGTCACAGCACAGCATTTTAATCTAGATTATGTTCTTCCCTACAGCAACAAAATGCACTCCATTAAAAAGCCGGCTGTGGCAGTCACATATTCTTATATTGTGACTTATTAAATCCATAAATCCATTTAATCATATTAGTTTTTCTGATTACATGAAATTTATTTCACCCATTAGGGCGAATTCTTTTTTTTTCTTGGAAAAAGTCATCGCTTTTCGTTTTCTTTTACATATAAAGTGTGATACTGCTGTTTTGAAAAACGCTGCCCTCTACAGCTGTGATTTCTGACAGAGTGTCTGAGAGTCACCTGGCAAGAACTTACTATAAATAATTATTTTTGGTGAAAAAAATCTTTTTTTATAATACAAAAAATTAAGAAAAATGTTTCATATAGATAGATAGATAGATAGATAGATAGATAGATAGATAGATAGATAGATAGATAGATAGATAGATAGATAGATAGATAGATAGATAGATACAAATATTAAAGGCAAAATGTATATTTGATTTTCAACGGATGCAATAAACTCGGTAAAAGGTAAAAAAGACACAAGCATTGGACAGTGAACGACTGGATAAAAGCTCTGTGGACAGATGAGTCCAAATGTGACATTTTGTCTCAAACAGATGAACTTCTGAAGAAGACGTTAGCAGACTACATCACCCCCGCAGTCAAACATGAAGTTGAAAGCCTAATGGCTTGTTGGAGACTTATTCCGGGTGAAAGAAAAAATGAACCAACATGGCTACCATTCCATACTTCAACACCATTTAATTATGTCTGGACTGTAGCTCACTGGAACCGACTTCACTATCTGACAAGACAATTTGCCGAAGCATACGTTTGAAGCTCTGTAAGCGTTATATAGAGAGCAATCATTCATCTGGAGTGTTTACTATAATGGAACGGCCTGCCCAGTCACCGGACCCAAATCCTATTGAAGTTCACTGAGATGAAGGGCAGAAAGAAATAAAGTTTGGCAAGTTGTGCAAGTGGCATAGCAAAGTATTTCAGCTGAATGTTTGAAGAAACAAACTGTCTGGACACCTGATTTTTCCAGCCATATGTGTTTCTTCCCCAAACAGTAACCAAAAAGTTGAAGACACACAGCTGTATAGGACATCTTTGGATGCGTTACATTTTCCCTTCATTTCAACTCGGACACCCGAACCTGTTGACCAAAACAGGTGAAAATAACATTTCTTTGCTACTCAAAAGCCTTGTGTGAGTTTTAGTCAGTAAAGAAGCATGTTGTTGAGTTGTTGCAGATCATGTGCAATATGGAGCCACACCCCTGGTGTTAATTCAAGGTAAGAAAAATAAGCCTGTTCTTGGACGGCTGACTACGGTGGTCTGGCAAATATTACAGTCACGCGGCACAGAATCCGCCCTTATGGACATCCTCCACCTTTCAGACTCCCGTCATAAAACCCTTCATCTGCGGTGCTGCTCTTTTTCCTCCGCTACACACAATAAACACAATAACCTCTGTTTCATATCCGCCTACACACAAACCCCTCTCAGACACACCGCGACCTTGCGCAACCCTTTTCAATGCACTCTATCCAAGGCTCAATTCTCGCCGGATGTTTATTGTTACGGTTTTGACCCCATGCAACCTTGGGCTTCAAAAATTCTGTGGTTTGGGAAAAATTCTGGAGAATAAAAAAAATACTGCTTATATCCACAGTCTGTAAGCGAATCACGTGGCCAGAGGCAAAACTGTCGAGGCGAGTGATGTGGCTCCAGTCGATGTGATTTGTGGGATCGTGTTAGTCAGGGCTAGCTGCTAGCCTTGGGCTGAGGGATGCAAGCTGACGAGGTGCCTTCACCAACTCGAAAAGGGAGCATTAGTAGTTATCCAGACGGAGAAACACTGAGTAGAACATGTATAGGTAACATAAGAAAAAAATTGGGCATTTGAAATATATAAATGAGCAGATTAATGCAATTTTTCCTCAGTTGCTTTGGAGCTTTTCTGGAATCGTTCTTCACATTTGCACAAGTGCATTTCTCAAAACCATTTGTACAAACAGCACAACACATTGGATTACCTGCAAAAGCCCGCACTTTTCTTAAAATCCTTAGTTTATCTTTTAAAAGTAAGTATTAGTATTAATAAACATCTCATTGCACATGTCCTTTTCTCATTGTAAACAATCATGTTGTCAGTATTTCCTGATGTAAACTACGATTCTGATTACAACGATTTAATTTCTTCTGTAGGACATCTATAAATTTTAACTGTACAAATTTACACATTACTGTATGTGAATATTGATTGAAAGAAACTTGATCCCTTCGCTTTCCTGTGAAAGATTAGCATATTAAGTAGGGCTAATTAAGTAGTTGTAAAGCGTCACTGGGCGTGTCTGGGGACCCCCTACCTAAATCACTTTAAAATCTTTTGTGTTTTACAGTTTTTCTCAGTTGCTTTGGAGCGTTTCTTAGATCAGAATTGAAATTCTCAAAAAAACTTCTACCTCCACATCAAGGAATCATTTGTCCACATCATAAAAGCAATTTCATGTTGCTTTGAACAAATTGCGAATACTTTGGTATGTTTATTCAATCAATTGTGTGCTGTTTCCTACATTATCAGCTGTTTATGTTCATAATGTTTATGTTGTTCAAAATACATTATACAGTACTGGTTTCACCTGAATAGTTTTAACCCCCAAAACATCTGGGCATCAGTTCATTGAATGCAAAATAGTTAAACCAGTTGTCATAATGTGTGGAGCTTGAATTTCTATATTTTTATTTTTATTTTTTTTTGTAAATGTGTTGAATTGATGAATTGTGCAGATGAATTTTTTATGTCACTAATGAAGGCGAGTGAACGGAATCAAATGATTAACTAGTTCTCTAAAACAGGTTAAAAGTGAATCCTATGAACCTCCAATTGGCAACAGAGCAAAACACAGAATTTCTGAATCAGGAAATGAGCGAACTCAAGTACAGTACAGTAAAAAGGTGAATCCTGTCGGTTCTCTTTACAAAGAAGAAATTCCTGAAAATTCCACATTACGAGGGAATGAATGAATGATGGATGGATGGAAGGAATTAATGCTTTTTTCGAATAAATACATTGAATGGATGAAAAACGAACTATCTTGTATAAATGCAGACATTCTAATAATTCTAGTATGCTGAAATAAGTAGAACAAAACTTTAGAAAATTTATCAAATGTAAAAAACACATTCACATCTGCAGAACCCAAATTGTAAAAAAAAAAAGTAAACTATTTAATCAATTTTTTTCTATTTATTGATTAATTTTAATTTGTGCTTATTTAATTGATTACTCAATTTAATTCATATAATTAAACAAGCGTATTGCATTAATTTGATTTATTCATTATTGTTTTCTTTTTTTATTCAAACCAAACAGGCATTTTATTTAAAACTGTTGATGTTCACAAATGTTAATAATAAATGACATTAATTTAAAAACGACAAGCAGTTTTATGTTTTGTAATTCTTCCCTATCGTTAAAACTGTACAGAAATTGAACCCGAGCGTGACATAAAAACTGAGTTGCCGTGATTTTGCGTACCTTTACACACCTCCAACCTATACACTGCTGGATGCTTAAAGAGTTTTACAATAAAAATCTTCACACACTTCCCTCACAGGCCCCTATTTACGCTATTGTAAGAATGTGGCTCTCCGATACGAATAGTCTTCTTGAAAGACAAAAAAAACGAAAAGTAGACAAAATAGAGATCCAAAAGCAAGGCTTCGAGTGCTCAGGCTTAAAAGTGTATGACAGGGAGTTTTGACAGGAAGCAGGGCAGCATCTTCCTCACACGCTTCCTCTCGCTGCTTGACATTTCGGCTGTTCTGCGAAGCCTCCGGAGAACATCGAGACAAGTTCTCTGTCTAATTGGACCTTCTGTTCGTCGGTTAGAGACAGAGAACTGATCAGACGTCACTTGCCGTTCATTCAGAGCGGCTGCATTTAAACGCCTAATTCCTTCCAGATAAAAATGGAGGGTTTTTTTGGGAGGTGAGTTTGACATTAAATTTAATTGGTGATGTCGAATGTGGGAAGTGTGTGTGCACCGCTGCAGCGCCGTGAGTCCCGAACGATGGCAGATTTCACACCAATTAAAGGATGCGCATTGTTTTCAGCACCATTGTACCGAGATCGGAATTATCAGCAGTTTCTTTCGTCCGACTCATTCTCTTTTAGCTCCTTAACGCCATGACAAACACCGAGCTACGTTTTTTTACTCTAAAAGACAAAATTCTACTGTGGGAAGAAATGTAACTGTTTTCAGTTTTATCTAAATGCTGTTTTTTTTAACCACACTGGTAAGGAGGAGGTGGGGTGGTGTGATATAACGTACAAGTGGTCCATCTCTCTCCTCCAAAGGCTATTACAGGTGATCCCCATGTTACGATGGTTACCTGCATTTTTACGATCTTATAATGTCGAATTCAAGTGTCCCAAAACTTTTATATAAAACTTTAGATAGTAGTTCTTTTGTTTTCTCTTATACTTTATAGCTACTATAGTCATTCCCTCACCAGTCCATCTTTATCCCCTTTATTTTTTTATGAAACTCCTCTGTTATGAACACTTTCCTTTCATAAATGTTTAATAAACATCTGTATATAATAATAATAATTTATTTTTTACTGTTCATAAAAATAATACTGGGCTTAGACTATATAAAAAACATTACTCTGTATGAACCGTTACTTCACAAACAATAGGAATGAAAGAGTGAGAATGAGAAAAAGAGATGGAGAAAGAGAGAAAGAGGTGGGAGAGAGCGAGAGGAATGAAAGAGTGAGAATGATAAAAAGAGATGGAGAAAAAAGAGAAAGAGGGAAGAGAGAGAGCGAGAGAGAGAGAGAGAGAGCGAGAGAGAGGAATGAAAGAGTGAAAATGATAAAAGAGATGGAGAAAAAGAGAGAGAGGGAAGAGAGAGAGAGAGAGAAAGAGAGAGAGAGAGAGAGAGAGAGAGAGAGAGAGAGAGAGAGAGAGAGAGAGAGAGAGAGAGAATGAAAGAGTGAGAATGATAAAAGAGATGGAGAAAAAGAGAGAGAGGGAGAGAGAGAGAGAGAGAGAGAGAGAGAGAGAGAGAGAGAGAGAGAGAGAGAGAGAGAGGAATGAAAGAGTGAGAATGATAAAAGAGATGGAGAAAAAGAGAGAGAGGGGAGAGAGAGAAAGAATGAGAGAGAGAGAGAGAGAGAGAGAGGAATGAAAGAGTGAGAATGACAAAGAGAGAGAGAACGAGGAACGAAAAAGAAAAAAGAAAGAAAGAAAGAAAGAAAGAAAGTAAGAAAGAAAGAGAGAAAAGGGAGATAGAGGAAAGGGAAAAAGGAAAGTGAAAAAGAGATCATAATTCTATTAATAACTACCTCGTACCAGAAACACATCCAATGTCTTAATGTAATCTGTGCAAAACAAAACAACAACACTGAGGAAATGTGCACCCACTTTCTCCCAAACACACACACACACACACACACACACACACACGCACTTGCACAGCCTCTATATGTATGTTTCCATCCTGCTGCTTCTCTGTTAAAAGGCTTTTGTTGTCGATGCTACAGTACGGCTAAAATAAGAAAACGGGACAATTATATAAGCCTCCTTTCTTTTCTCTTTCCTTCTCTCATCTTTGTTTTTTGGTCCCACATCTGCTTCTCTGTTGCAGGAAGCTTCAGCCTAAAGCTCCTCCACACTTGACTCCATACGAGGGCTGCAATCGAAACGAAAGCTTGCTACTGTGGGTCTTAGCATCTCTATGTTCACACATGGAAGAAATATATATATATATATATATATATATATATATATATATATATATATATATATATATATATATATATAAATAAAACAGTGGCGAGCGGTCAGGGTCAGCAAATCCTTCTCTGCTGGCCAAAACACTATCAGAAGCACTGACCTACATTTACAACCTAAATTCTAATATTTGTTTCATGAAACTGTATACATTTTTTCCCAACAGTTTATTCTCTTCATTCCGTGGCGTTTCTCTTCGCTGCACTGCTTCCAGTACGTGTATGTGGATGTTAGATTTTTTGTCCAATCAGATTTCAGACTCTATGTGCTGCCATGTCAATCTAATCTGCCCAGAGCCTTCAAAGTCAGTACTGCTGGCCTTTTACCACTGTCTCCTTAAGAAATAGTTCTGTTTCTTTAGCCAATCAGATTTCAGATTCGCCTCAGAGCGCCGGCTGGCCCAGAATAGCGTCAGCATATTTCCGTCCTCTGATTGGTTGGTCAAAGGGAAACTGTTACAGTCAAGTTTGACTGGCAAAACACGTGTGTAGCTCTGCACACATTAATACATCTGAGTTAGAGAAACTGATTTGGTTTCGGACATACTTAAAAAATCCATTTTGAAGAAAAGCTAGACATTGTAAGGAGGTCGGCCAACCCTGAAGCTAGCTAGCTTGTCTCAGTCCGGGAAAAGGTTTGTTCCCCACTTCCAGACCAGTTAATACAAGCGGTACCACTGGATTACAGCCTCTGAGGGGCAGTGCACATAATAAGTCTACATCCATTTTATTCAAATGTTTATGTTTTTGTCATGTTATTAGACAAATATTAATTCTAGACTGCTCCAGATGTTGTAGGTGCACAGTTGTGGTTGTAGTGTAGAGTTTCGGAACTGGGTTTCTTGCTTTAGTAAAATAATATTTATATACAATCACATCAGAAATGAGGACAAAAACACTGTTGTTGTCCTGGGTTAAGTCTACACGTGTGCACCATGGCGTTTAAACCCCTCCACTGCTCAGATGCTGACTGACACTACAGACTTGCTTCACCAGTTTAATTGTCCCTAAAAATTTGTAAGCTGGCATTTACGTTAGAAGCTCCTTTACTAAGATTCATTAATCAACTCCTCCAAACGGCAGAAAGCCCAGACATCCACCCTTCCCTCCCTACGCTCCCGCCCCAATCCGCCCGTGCCGG
This sequence comes from Silurus meridionalis, assembly GCF_014805685.1. NCBI lineage: Eukaryota > Metazoa > Chordata > Actinopteri > Siluriformes > Siluridae > Silurus > Silurus meridionalis. Next base: position 24,964,488 of record NC_060888.1, on the reverse strand, counting down.
CGCTATCGCTATCCCCGGAGGGCCATCAGGGCTCGCAATTAAACCGTACCTTTAGGTGAATTAGCAAGAAAAATAGCAGGATACGCCGTCGAAAACGTGAGTTTGGGCAAAAAACGTATCGGCTGGATGGAAAGGGAAAAAAGCTGAACTTTCTGCAGACAGAATCGATAAGCGGAGGAGCAAATCTAATCTCCGATGGCACTGGAATCTATTGATCTGCTGTACATTAGGCGGAGAACTCGTAGCGGCAAAAAAACATTTTCCTTAACAAGTCCTTTCGAGATGCCGACCCTCAACAGGGTGATACGCTGTGTGGACAAAATGTTGTAAAATTCTGTAAAGCTGCTTTGAGACAATGTCTGTTGTGAAAAGCGCTATAGAAATAAACTTGACTTGACAAAAGTTTGTGGACACCTGACTATGTGCTTTATGAACATCCCATTCCAAATTTAGTCCCCATAGTAACCTGTACTCTTTTGGGAAGCAAAGGTGTAAAGAGTACCTGAAAATTATACTTCAGTAAAAGTACTGGAAAGCTTTTTAAAAAAAAATCCAATTCCAAAGTCACCAATTCCATTAAGACTCGAGGAAAAGCTTTTGAGTATCTGATTTGAACAGTATTCACATTAAACAAACACCAACATACACATTACAGAAAATCCCAAAACAGTTTATTTGTTAGGTATTATTTCCTAAAAATACAAATCAAATTGTACCTCAACACTGCATGAACCAAAATCAACATCCAGAAACAAACATACAAACATGCCAGACACAAAGATCTAAAAAAGTCTTTTTATCCCTATTTTTATAGTTATACATTTTATTTTTGTATACATTTTATACTTATTTCTTTAGTTTTATATACTGTTTTTATATACTAGAATATACTTTATATACTATTATGTGGACAGCTGTAAAAACCATTTCATTTCATGTCGTACTCCGTATGAATGTATATCAGTAACATGTGATTTGAAGTCAATTATATTACATTAATTAAAACCAAATATTAAGATCTGACTATGAGTTAATGCACCTCTTAGTCTCAGAGAGACACAATTCTTTTATTCAACTTAAACAAAAGCCGGTTCTCAAATTGTTTTGGAATTTTTTTGCCCTGAAATCGAGGCCAGCGGTGCTTAAAAAGTCGCTCGCATGCAGCAGATGCGAGTAAAGGGGTGTTAATGACATTTTCAACAGAGGTACAAAATGTAACTGTGAAACATTGTTAATTAAAATATAGTGGAGTAAAAAGTACATATATTGAATCATAAATGTAGTTGAGTGGAGAGTAAAAGTAAAAGTATATATTTGATACTTAGTAAAACTAGAAAGTAGCCAAAAAAATGTACAGAAATATAGTACATTTACTCAAATTCTTTACTACTCTTCTGGGAAGATGTTCCACTAGATTTCACAGGAAAAATGCATATTTTGTTCAAGCCACTGACTGTTTTTTACTCTGCTTTTTTTCCTTTTAATTTCACTTGCTTCCCATTTGAATATGAATGAAAAAGAAACAGAAAACTAACAAACGCTTCGTTTTCTTTACATTTGACTTTTTGTATAAATGATGAACATGGAACTTTTCAAAACATAGAACAACAACCGAAACAATATAAAAAACAGAAAGTATTATTATCTGTAATGATAATTTTTTTATTATTATATGATATAAATATGTATATTATCTGTAATAATGTATAAAATATCGATTCACCTCTGGCTTACGCTTCAGAAGTTATGCCTGTAAATCGTTTTATTTTATTTTAGTTGCCATTGTTGCAGTAGACACATAACAGTTTATTTATTTTTAGTAATTCTTTTTTAAATATATATTTTATAGACAATTTTTTTGGGAGAAAAAAAACATTTTTTATTCTTCCGCAACCCGGGTGCAGTCAGCATTCACAATCATCCCAAAGGTGTTCAAAAGGGTTAAGATCAGGGCTCTAGAGCAGAGGATCTTTCACTCCAACCAAAGAGAGAAGAGAAAATTTCAGTTTTGTGGTAACAGTTTGGGAAAGAACGACATATGGCTCCAAATATCTGGTGTTCCACTACTTTGTCTGTATAGTGTATGTGGGTGCAGACAACACTTCCAAATAGCTCGAAAAAAAAGTGACATTCCAAACTGCAAAATCTGTTTATCGGCGTTCGAAAGAACGCAAAGCCACGCGTGACACGGCATCTTGGGTCTAAATGAAAATTTATGTGAGCGATTGAGTTACGGCACGAGGTTCGCCGAGGGAAGTAACGGCGCTTTAATTGACACTCGGAACGTCCGCATCAATCTGCTTCCTCAATTAGAGCGGATTATATGGCGCGGGAACGCTGGCACACTCGAAGGCCACAGCTGATTTCCCCGCCATTGTTGCGACATTCATTAGCTCTCGGGCATGACTCAATTTAATTAGGCCAAAAGAATTGGAATAATCGCAGATGTTGCGCTACATCTCAGCAACATCAGGGCCGCCTCTAATTTGTGCTTCAGAAGAAGGAGTAGAAATCCAGATGGCCCACATTTAGAAGCCTATTCCTCACTAATAAAGGCGGCCCAGGCTTTAAAGTCAAGCTCCAACAACAACAAAAAAAATTGGACTTTCCACTTTGAGGGAATGGCAGCTGTGCAGTCAGGCACCCTTCCTTAATAAACTATGATTAGGCTGTAAAAATCCATTGCCTTATTATTTTCATGCTGGTTGGATCGCAGGAATTAGCACCTGAAAGAACAACAAAGCAACCGAGCGCCTTTTTAATTTTTTTTCTTCTCTGGAAATGTTTTCATATGATGAATTCCTTTAGTTTCAATAGCACACCGCTGAGAAATCTGAAAAACACGACTTTAAATGGCTTGAACCTGACAGAAATACACTTTATCCAGACCCGAGCCTTGCAAGTAGTTTCAAATCTTAGTGACGCCCCCTTAAAACAGATCTATTAGTCAGGAAAGAAAAAGGAAATGACCTTAAAGAGATCTGAGAGCAAAGCTCCGTCTGGAACAACTGAAAAGCTCCAGATAACACGAGCTCACCGTCTTTCCAGACACCTGAGGTTTTGACGACCTGGAAAATCGGCGCAAATTATATCACTTTTCCGACTGCAATATTTTTTTCCCAGTGGGTAAGTGAAAATGTGAAATGACAACGGTTCGGCTCGTCCAGCTAAAAGTTGAAACATCCGTTTATATGGGTCGCTGGAATCTCGATGAGGCGCTTTAATGACACCGTTTCCAGACCGCAATTGCTCATTTTCTCCACTGGTCTGCAAGAGGGAATTAAATTGTAGGAAAAAATAATCCATTGTTTGAAATATACTAAACTTGCCGTGATGTTCAGGCCACGTATAACAGCGCTGTGTAGCACTGATAAAGGCTTCAATTATTATAGTAATATTACGTGCTGTAATATTACCCTAGAACGTTGCTTCTGACTCATTGTGCTTTTATACCTCAGATGTGAGCTTGAGCGTAACCTGTAGTATTGATGCCACTTTACTCTGGAAATACGATGGCTTTCAGCTTAAATTTAGGCACTTTTGTGCAGACAGTAATTGCAAGGTTCAAATGTGTAAAAAGCGGCTGCTCGGTGCACTAAATGTATCCGAAATTGAACAGAAGTCGGTCATGAACTATACGTGACTGTCATGCGGTGAAATAAGAAAGGAGGATGCTAATGTAAGTGGAGGTAATGTTTAGTATAAAGGTGCAGAAGTGCTAACAAAAGACATGGAAATGAAAACAATTATAACCTGAACAAGAAGCCGTAAACTGTAAAACAAAAAATGTGAAAGACGATTGCGAAATGATGAGTGCAATAAAGGGGAAGCCTACACACAAGTGTGACTGAGGGTGACAAAGAACAGGTGTGAAAGGTCCGTGGCATGTGTAGTGGTTGGAAAAAAATGATGCGATTCAATGCAATTTGATGCAAAAAAAAAAAAGATGCTATAAAATTTAATATGGTACAGATGCAGCTCTACCTCTGCTCTACCTCTGCCTTAGACTTTTTTTAGTCTAAAATCGCTTCACCGTTTTTGAAAGCCTCTATTTTCCTGGTCCACACTGTGATGCGAAAACGGCGTTTCCAGATGTATCCACTTTAGGGCTTTCAATCGATTTAAGTATTTAATCGCGATTAATCGCACGATTGCCGCGAGTTAACTCACAATGAATTAACTGCATTAAATCGCACATTAGTTCTAAATGTACCTTAAATTAATACTTTTCAAATTTGTAATACTCTAATCAACATGTGCATGAACAAATACAGATGCTTTATGCAAATGTATGTTTATTATTAGTGAAACTAAACGCAATATAGAGCATGAAGACACAATATATTTGTACATTTTTTAAAGTATTCATGGTGTTTTAAATTACGCTAATCAGGACAACAAAATTTTGCAATGTTTCCACACGGACGGTTTTAATTGCCGGATGCGTCCTTCATGACGGATTTCGGTGCTTGATTGTGAAACATGGCACATCAGTAAAACAAATGTTTAGTGATTCAGAATTATTTTTCGGTGGAGTTTTTTATTTTGATATCGAGGAAAAGAAAAGATGTTGTTAATACATGTGTTGCTTTGAAGGGTTTAATTTCGCCTCTTATATTGATTTATGTTTATTTGTATAAAAATGGTCAACCAAAAATATCCACTGCATTAATTGCATTAATAGAATTGGTGTATTATGCATATAGTGTTATACTAAACACACTAAAATAGAATTATAATGTGTTATAAACACGTTTATTTTCAGTGCCCAAATCCACTTTGGGTAGCAAGTGACGTTATCGTTGACTAAAAATGCCACCTCGGCCAGAAAGGAAGGCCAAAACATAGAGAAAAATTATGCGTTTTAAACGAAAACTTATTAAGTGGATATAAGTGTAGCTGGGATTTGAACTTATGACCTTGCGTGTTAAAGTTTAACATCTTAACCACTGAGCTACCAGACAACCCAGCCGCGACTAAGGCAGAACTCACGTTTGGCAGTTATTTGTACGCGCAGAATAAAACAAAAATCATGAGGTATCAGGGAAATTCATCTGTTTCAAATAATCTCCTCAACCTGGAGTGTGCCCTTCCTGGTCATTACCTTCGCACCTCAGTTATTCGCTCGTATAAATCCAATCCATTACCGGATGACATCAATAGACATCAATGGAATTACGGAAGATCGGCGCTCATGTTCTATATACGAACAAAAACCCTCGGTGTTGCATTCAGAGCTCAGGCGAACGGTCTCCTCGGATCCGGGACTCCATAGAGATGCAAATGGCCCTTTCAGTGTGCCTGTCATCTTGGCCCTGTCTGAGCTGTTCTACTGCAATTATCTTGTCTCCTGTGCTCTCGGGGTCTTAGCTCACATAATGGAAAGTGATGCCCGAGGTGAACCAGTCGAGCAATTAAGCCAGGGGAGAGTTGAGGGACTTGGCAACCAACCCACACAGAATGTGTCACTCACAAATAAGTGTTTAAATAAAGGGGAATCAGAAAGGGTGATTCAATCCAATTCATGGGGTTAACAAGAACCTCAGACACCAGGACAGACAAAAGAAACTAGCAGACTGTATCTGAAAGAGGGCATTGCGTGACATAGTTCCTAACCTAAATGTTACTTTTAGGGGAAATCGCATTGATTTGAAGGGGTGTGACAAATGTAGGACTACAGGTGGATACAGTTTCCTGTCCTACAACTTAATATTAACATCATACTCGATTACAGTGATACAAAGGGCCACATTGCTGCCTCGAAGTTTCCTGGCTTGGTTTGTGAAAGTGCAATTTTACAGTCTCCTTGTGTTTCTGTGGGTTTCTACACTGATCAGGCTTTATGACCACCTGTTCATCTTGTTGTGGTCCCCCTTTTTCGGCAAAAACAGTCCTGACCGGATGAGCATTAACAGCATTAACTTCACCAATGTAAGCTACAGGAGCTCGTCTGTTGGATCGGACCACACGGGCCAGACTTCTCTCCCTATGTGCCTCAATGAGACCCATGATTTCGCCGCTTCCTTGGAGCACTTTTGACAGATGTCCAAACCATCTCAATCTCGCCTCCCTCACCTTGTCTCCAAAATGTCCTACATGCGCTGTCCCTCTAATAAACTAATTTCTAATCCTGTCCATCGTCGTCACTCCCAAACCCCTATGTACCGAACCCCTCGCTAGCAGTCTTCATATGCCATCACCTAAATTAGCATTGGGTAAGGTAAACATTTTTCCAGGACATGATGCCAAAATTGCTTCATTATGCACCATAAAATGTACATGTATCTGAGAACAATACTGTAATGATTCACACGGTTCTTCTAAAAGATGTATCTCCATTTGATGATCACAATGATAAAGAGGTCTGTCTAACATATCACTCCAGAATATCAGAATCTCAAAAATCTACTGTAGGTTGAGATTTGTCGAGGCCTTAGCATATGCTAAATAAAATAATATGCAACTTCTTTTAGTTTTTTTTTTTTCTTTTCCAATTTTTAAATAATGAAGTCTTCAGGGTATACTTGCAGGCAGCCTCTAACTCATGTCAATGTCATTCAGTTTTAATGGCCTCCTAGAGATGGTAGGCAAGCTGTCAAGAAAACTGCATTAACATGAAATGTTCTTTCCTAATGTGGATCTTCAGGAAATAAATAAATAAATACATAAATAATAATCCTGTAAAGCAGGAAAACCAGAAACTTTCAATGAAAGTCCCATATTTTTTTTTTTTTTTTTTAACATTGGTTTTTTTTCCACTCCACATTTACAGAATCCAAAAATAGGCCATTAAATCATTGGCAGTCACTTTGCGAAATACACCAATGTCTTGTCTGGGAGCTGAAATTGTGACTTTGTGAAATGTAAAACTTTATTTTCTTAGCATAAAACTATCAAAACAGTTGCAGTTGCATAGGTATTGAACCCCAGAACATTTTGAAAATGTTAGAAATACGCTGGAAAGCTGGACAAATGTTTTTGGCGTGTCCTTTTTTAATCTGAGGTAATCATTGTTTGCTTTTGTGCTTATTCAGTACAAGGGTGTTAATAAAGTCAGGTACAGATGTAGGTGAGGTAACGAGGTCTGAGGTGCAGTCAGCATTTGTCATTCAGTTTCGTGGACACCTGACCATAAGACTGGTATGTGCTTTTTTGAACATCCCATTCAACATTTAGTCCCCATTTACTGTTACATTAACCTCCACGCTTCTGGGAAGATGTTCCACTCGATTTTGTGGCGGTTTGGGCTCTTTCATCTACAAGGGTGTTAGTAAAGTCAGGTACTGATGTAGGTGAGATGAGGTGAGGTGAGGAAATCTGGGGGTGCAGTCAGTGTTTACATTCATCCCAATAGGGTTGAGGTCAGAGATCTATAGCAGCAGATCCACAGGGACATTGTCATTTTGGAACAAGTTTGAATCTTCTAGTTCAAGTGAAGGGTAAAATGTAATGATATTGCAAAAAAAACATCCTATACAACTGTATGCCTCCAATTTTGAGCTATCATTTTGGGGCGGAACCACATATGGCAGGTTTACGTATATGGGCAGAGGTGAAAAGAGTAATAGAATATTCTAAAATTAGTGTCACCTCAGTGAAATTGTACTTAAGTCCAAGTTACCAGTCTAAAATTCTACTCAAGTAAAAGTAAAAAGAAGCTCATTTTAAATGTTTAAAGGGGGGATCTGGGATTCTAGTGTAGTTTAAAAGAATATTCTAGTGTATTATAATTCCAGTGTATCTTAAAACTACCATAATTGCCGGACTATAAAGCGCACCCATATATGAGCCGCACCCACTACACTGAAACTAATGAACTTTACACAGGCTTTAACGAAAGACAGTGTCTGTTACACGGTGTAACGGGTGAAATATGTTGTGGCTCCTTTAGGAGCAGAGCGGCATTTTGGGAAAAGCCTGCCGCCGCATTTTTCCGAGGAATATGTCCTTATTATTTTCTGATGCTGTTTTCTAAGTTTCTCTGACTAACCCGTAACGCTGTTGCCAAGAAAAATTAAAAAGCACGAGTTTTGGAAACCTGTCTGTGCTTATATGATTTCTGTTGCAACTGGAGTTAGCGAGCTTTCCCTTCACCCAGACTCAACACGCTACAATGTAAACAGTAGCCGACCAAGAAAGTCATTGTTCGCTGTCTTCCTCCTTCCTTTCACAACTATTTCTCTCTGGAGTTTATCTTTTGCCATCGTCGTGCGTTTAAAAATCACCACCGGTGGAAGTTTTTCTCCCGATGCTGTGCAGCTCAGAACACAGGTAAGTTGCGTTTTTCGTTTCCGTTCGGAAATCTCATTTGTCTAATGTTATGGGGTTCAGTTTTTTGGCTTGAGGTTTTTAAAACCGGGAAAAACCCAGGAAAAATCCATAAATTAGCCGCTTCGTTGTTTAAGCCGCGGGGTTCAAAACGTGGGACAAAAGTAGCGGCTTATAGTCCGAAAAATACGGTACATAAAAGGGAATATAAACATCCAACGAGTTGTTTTTCATTGAAGGAACACTTTTACAAATTAAAGTGCATTAAAAAATGTAAAACAATACAGTAACAATTCACATGATCTCAATACACCTGTTCCCGAAAGGCCCGAATTTATTAAAACCCGTAAAGCAGTATTAAAATTTTTTTTGATAAAACATAAAACACAAACTAGATTTTGCTCAGCGGAGACAATCCAGGTAGAGGGGGATTAGTCACGGAAGCAACTTATAGACAATATACTGTAATTTGTCACATATAATCCAAAATAAAGCCAATTGAAAATAAAAGGGGGGTGAATACATATACAAGGACAGGTTTTTTTTTTACAAAGACATTCCCTTCAGTGCAGAATGTGACTGTTTCAGGAGTAAAAAAAAAAGAATTAGTATGCACACTCAGCTCCTTCATATTCCCAACGCACCAGTTAGGGCTTTTGTGTTTTTCTTTTGTCGTTCGCCAGTTTTGTCTGAAAGCTTCAGTCAAAAGCCTAAATAAAACGTTGCCACTCCTTTGTTCGATAACACAAGCAAACACAAGAACGATAATAAAAAATAAAAGTGTGTGAGAGGGAAATCTTTTAATCTTTCTGCTCACCGAACGCGACTTCTCAGACCGTCGGGAGAAAAAAAAAGTCACGGACAATCAGGAGAAAAAATCCACGTCTGAATATAATTGCGAGTGCGTCTCGGGGATTGCTCTGCTGATGAGGATTCTGGGCCCTAACCATTCGCAAGGTTTCCTGCTACCATTCAGAGGGGAGATAGTTATTAGAAAAAATCTATTATATCAACCCTGGACTTTTATTGCATCACCTTCTGGGACCTTGTGTTATTGCATCTGGGACCTTGTGTTATGTTAATTATCTCATTAAGGAAACAATTAGATCAGGCATCTCAATATAAAATGGTCTATTTGAATATATGATTCTGACTGGATGGAGGGTGTGAGTTTAGGTTGATCTCGGGTCTAAATTAACACATATATATATAGGTAATAACGCCTCCAAATGCCAATATATAAGTGGTGGCAAGGTCATGAGTTCCAATCCTAGCACCACTAAGCTGAACGGATGATTATTATATGTCGTTCAGGTAATATGCTACAGTAAATATGGTGATAATGATCTACAGTAGACAAGGAGCTAACAGCAACAGCTTCATCATTATTCAAGACACACACAATCTCTTTCTCTCTAATAACTCATTGTCAAAATTCATTCGATTGAATGTATGCGGAATTTATCACAGATTTTTTTGTAAAAGACACGAGTTGAATATTTACTCCGTACGAATAGGAACAATTTCTTTCTTTTACTGCGCCTCCGTTCATCGTTCAAACCGGTCAGCATTCTGTCACTCGGCCATATATCTTGAGTTTGCTGCATCGTCTGTATCTTCTGAGAGAATTTATTTCCAAAAGCAGGAGAGTTGATCAGTCAGAGCCGAAACAGAAACAGGCTCAAGGGGGAAAAATACCTTCTAAAATCTTGTTTTTTTACCAAAAACCTATAAGGAAGGAATATATAAACGTGATGTGACAGTTTAAATATGTTTTCTGTAACGGAATATATACCTTTTGACACGTGACTTTTCCAGCCATATGTGGATCGTCCCAAAACGGTTAGTACAAAAGCAGGAGGCGCACATTTGTAAAAGACGTCTTTGGATGCAGTAGCATTTAATTTTCCCTTCACTTGAACTTGGAAACCCGAACCTGTTCCAGCATTACAATGCCATTGTGCACAAAGGTAAAAGGAAAAAAAGATAAAGGTGTTTAAAAAGGTGTCACATGTACAATATACAGTAGCACAGTGAAATTCTTTCTTTACATATTCCAGCAAAGCTGTGGTCTGAGCACAGGGTTAACCATGTTACAGCATCCCTGGAGCACAGAGGGTAAAGGGCCTTGCTTAAGAGCCAAAGAGTGTCAGCTAGCGATAGCAGTAACCCAGAACCTTAACCACTAAACCACCAGTTCTCTTACAGCCAGCTCCCTGACCTTTAAATGGCATGGATTGGAGTAGATCTTGAGTTGCCTGCTATAGAGCTCTGACCTCAACCCTACTGAACCTTCTGAATGGATTGAAGCCTGACTGTACCCCAGGCCTCCTCACACTCAATCAATAAAAAATTAGAGGCATTTTCTTCTTGTCACATACACCAATCAGGCGTAACTTTATGACCACTGACAGGTGAAGTGAAAAACACTGATTCACTCTGTGAATGGGTGGGATATGTTATGCAATGGGTGGGATATGTTATGCACCAAGTGAACATTTTGTCCTTGATGTGTTAGAAGCTGAAAAAATGGGCAATGGGTTTGACAAAATTTAGACGTCTAGACGACTGGGTCAGAGGATCTCCAAAATCTGCAGCTCTTGTGGACTGTTCCTCCACGTCTGCAGTGGTCAGTAACTGTCAAAAGTGGTCCAAGGAAGGAACAGTGATGAACCGTGTTATTGGCGGCTGAGGCTCATTGATGCATGTGGGGAGCGAAGGCTGGACCATGTGGTCCGATCCAACATACGAGCTCCTGTAGCTCAAACTGCTGACAAGTGTTAATACGGGTCAGGACTGTTTTGGCAGCAAAAGTGGGACCAACACAATATTAGGCAAGTGGTCATAATGTTATGCCTGAACGGTGAAGTGTTCAGTACAGGACAGTAAAGTTCTTGCTTTTTAGCTCAGCTTGTTAGAAAGCTATGGTCAAAGCACAGGGTAGGCCATGATCCAGCACCCCTGGGACAAAGCACTTCCACCACTACCTGACGTTATTCACACCCTTGTCCCTGAATGAACACAAACCATTTCTCTATATGGTGTATTTATTATACACTATGCTGAAGGCACAAATGAATAATGCCAAGTTTTATAGAAATAAAATGAGTCATGAATATTGAACTGCAATGGCTTGTTTGTTTGGTTGTCAATTTTTTTTTTAGCTTCACGAGACACAATTCTTTTGACAGGTATATTTCGTGCAATAATAAATTCCTTCCGCCAGAGAAGAGCAGCGGACGGAGGAGAAGTGGACAGAAGAAGGAGTAAGGAAACCCACAAGGTTGAAGAAAATCAGATTCATTTTGCATGTATAATTTAGATTAGACAGGAACAAGCTCATTGATTTTTCATTCATAATGCCCATTTCGAAATTCATAATGTGCCCTCAGACGGATGAGAGACATTAAATGAAACTGAACCGGTATTATGAAATGTCTCACCCAGTTAAATCAATGTCACGAGCTCCAGACTCGAGCGGGGCTTTGGATTACGTCTTTCTTTCTTTCTTTCTTTCTTTCTTTCTTGTTGTACAGTCTGTAATAATTCATAAATCATTCATTCAAATTTTAATTTTAATAATATGTCAAAAAAACCTTTTACTAGTAAAGTAACGTAAAAATAAATTAAATAAGTATAAAAGTGAGAATAAGTATAAATATGTACAACAGATATAGCAAAAAGTAAAAAAAATATATATATTTTGTATGTACACATACATGAATTAACAAAGTGATTTAGTGTGATTAGCTTGTTTTGCTATGCATTAGCTTGTATTGCTATGCAAATACCCTGATCGTTCACTCGGCTAATTTAATAAGCGGTGCAAATCTCAATTGTTTTCGTTCCGGGTGTAATCATGCAGATCGCTTCTTGCTGTCGCTGTTATTATCTGCAAATGATGTCTGTGTGTCGTGTGGCCTGACTCTCGTATCCTTCGAACAATGAATATAAATTGATTAAACCCTGATCCCTGACAATCCAGCCATTAGGGTTGCACAAGCCAGTGCACTCGTAGTGCCGGTCCCAAGCCCAGATAAATGAGGAGGGTTTTGTTAGGAAGGGCATCCAGTGTAAAACATTTGCCAAATTAAATATGCGGATCACGAAAGAGAATTTCATACCGCATCGGTCGAGGCCCAGGTTACCAACGACTGTCGCAGGTATGGTTATCCAACAGGGTACCGGTGGAAATTGGGTTACTGTGGGACTACTGGAGGAAGACGTCTACAGAGACAGCAGGGAAAGGAGAAGTGGAGGAGAGTGGAGGTTCGGGTTGGTACTTTAAATGTTGGTACTATGACTGGTAAAGGGAGAGAGGTAGCTGATATGATGAAGAGAAAGGTAGATATGTGGTGTGTTCAGGAGACCAAGTGGAAATGGAGTAAGGCCAGGAACATTGGAGGGTTTAAACTGTTCTATCATGGTGTGGATGGAAAGAGAAATGGTGTAGTGGTGATTCTGAAGGAAGAGTACAGTAAGAGTGTAGTGGAGGTGAAAAGAGTTTCTGATAGGGTGATGAACGTGAAGCTGGAAGTTGAAGGCGTGATGATAAATGTCCTCAGTTCTTTTGCTCCACAAGTGGGTTGTGAGATAGAGGAGAAGGAAAAATTCTGGAGTGAGTTAGATGAAGTGGTAGAAGGTGTACCTAAGAATGAACGACTGGTGATTGGGACAGATTTCAATGGGCATGTAGGTGAAGGGAACAGAGGGGATGAGGAGGTGATTGGTAGGTATGGCTTTAAGGAGAGGAATGTGGAAGGGCAGATGGTGGTAGACTTTGATAAAAGGACGGAAATGGCAGTGGTGAACACTTATTTTAAAAAGAAGGAGGATCATAGGGTGACGTATAAGAGCGGAGGAAGGTGCACTTAGGTGGACTATGTTCTATGTCGGAGATGCAACCTGAAGGAGGTTGGAGACTGTAAGGTGTCGGCAGGGGACAGTGTAGCTATACAGCATCAGATAGTGGTCTGTAGGATGGTTTTGGAGGTGAAGAAGAAGAGGAGAAGAGTGAAGACTGAGAGAAGAATAAGATGGTGGAAACTGAAGGAGGAAGACTGTAGTGTGAGTTTCAGGGAAGAGGTCAGACAGGGGCTTGGTGGTGGTGAAGAGGTGCTGGATGATTGGGCAACTACTGCAGGAGTGATTAGGGAGACTGCTAGAAAGGTACTTGGTGTGACATCTGGAAATAGAAAGAAAGACAAAGTGACATGGTGGTGGAATGAGGAAGTGCAGGCGAAAGAGGTTGGCAAAACAGAATTGGGTTTAACAGAGTGATGAAAAAAGTAGGCAGGAGTACAATGAGATGCGGCAGCAGGTGAAGAGGAATGTTGCGAAAGCCAATGAAAAGGAATATGAGGAGCTGTATGAGAAGTTGGACACTAAAGAGGGAGAAAAGGATTTGTACCAATTGGCTAGGAAGAGAAACCGAGCTGGGAAGGATGTCCTGCAAGTTAGAGCAATAAAGGGTGGAGATGGAAATGTGTTGACTAGTGAGGAGAAGTGTTGAGAAGATGGAGGAATATTTTGAGCAGCTGATGAACGAGAAAATGAGAGAGAGAAGGTTGGATGGTGTGGAGATGGTAAAGCAGGAAGTGGAAAGGATTAGTGAGGAGGAAGTGAGAGCAGCGATTAAGAGAATGAAGAGTGGAAAGTCAGTTGGACAACATGACATACCGGTAGAAGTATGGAGATGTTCAGGAGACATGGCAGTGGAGTTTTTAACAAGATTGTTTAACAGGATTTTGAAAGGTGAGAGGACGCCTGAGGAATGGAGAAGGAGTGTGCTGGTACTGATCTTTAAGAACAAGGGAGATGTGAAGACCTGCAGTAACTACAGGGGAATTAAGTTGATCAGTCCCACCATGAAGTTATGGGAAGGAGTAGTGGAAGCCAGGCTGAGAGAAGAGGTGACCATCTGTGAGCAACAATATGGTTTTATGCTTAGGACGACAGACTAGTTCAGGGTGAACTGCATCAAGGATCGGCTCTCAGCCAATTCCTGTTTGCAGTGGTGATGGACAAGTTGACGGACGAGGTCAGACAGGAGTCTCCATGGACTATGATGTTTGCAGATGATATTGAGATTTGTGGTGAGATTAAGGAGCAGGTTGAGAAGAGCCTGGAGAGGTGGAGGTACATGCTAGAGAGAAGGAGAATGAAAGTCATTAGGAGTAAGACAGAGTACATGTGTGTAAATGAGAGGAAGGGCAGTGGAGGGGTGGGTTGCAAGGGAAAAGAGGTGAAGAAGGTGGAGGAGTTCAGGTACCTGGGGTCAACAGTGCAAAGTAATGAAAAGTGTGTTAGAGAAGTGAAAAAAAGAGTGCAGGCAGGGTGGAGTGGAAAGAGAATAGTGGAAGAAGAGATTTGTGATAGAAGGGTATCTGCAAGAGTGAAAGGGAAAGTTTATAGGACTGTGGTGAGACAGTGGCATTGAGTAAAAGGCAGGAGGTGGAGCTGGAGGTAGCAGAGCTGAAGATGTTGAAGTTTTCGTTGGAAGTGACGAGGATAGACAGGATTAGAAATGAGTTTATTAGAGGGACAGTGCATGTAGGACGTTTTGGAGACAAGGTGAGGGAGGTGTGATTGAGATGGTTTAGACATGAGCAGAGGGGGGACATGGGGTATATCAGTAGGAGAATGCTGAGGATGGAGCCACCAGGACGGAGGAAAAGAGGAAGGCCAAGCAGGCGGTTTATGGATGTGGTGAGGGAAGACATGCAGGTAGTTGGGTTGAAAGAGGCAGATGTAGAGGACGGAGTGGTTTGGAGACAGATGATTTTTTTCTCCTTCCTGGTGGCTCCATTCTCAGCATTCTCCTCACAATGCTCTATGTTGTTTAGTGTAGCACCAGGGTTCTGGAAAAACGTTGTCTTGTTTTTACTGTGTACTGTGTACCACTGTGTATAGTAAAAATGACAATAAAAGCCTCTTGACCTTGACCTCCTACCGATATACACAATGTCCCTTTGCACATGTCCAAACCATCTCAATCTTACTCTTATGTTTCATAATAAGTATGGCGTCAATATTTAGCGTGTGGCCGAGTTAGCAGATACAACCTCCGGCTATTTGAAACTGATTTGATGGGTAAAAAGTGTCATTTATTTTAAACAACTGTTGTGTTCAACTCATGAAATATAAACCAGGACATCTAGTAATGATGTTCATTTATTAACTTGTATGAATTGACCATTATTCACTAGCTACCCGGACTTAACACATTGCTAACAGGAAGAAAAGAGAAAAGATTGTACTGGTGGACGAGATTCAGTCTGATTGTCATTTATTAGACTTGACCTCTCCATTAAATGAGAAAGCAATACTGCTACGTTTTTGTGTGTCGCTGTAACACCATAGTAAAGGGGGCAAAAAACAGTGAAAATGCCCTGCCTAAGCCATAGATGGCGGTCTACTGTACCTTTACAGTAGAAAACAGCAGATTCCACCTGTAGATCCTGAAAGGGTAAGCGTCATTTCACTCAGATTGTGAGATCTTATAAGGGCTGCATTCGAAGCACAAACATTCATTTTGATTATGACTTTAATAGCTCCTAAATAGAGTCTGTGTAAGTAGCAATGTTCTGGACAAACAAATTACTGTTGTACATGATGGAAAAATGGATACACCAAATGACTGAAACATCGAGCAATGCTCTGGACAGATTCTCTCTCTCTCTTTTATATCTATATATAAATGTTCTTCAGAATGATGCTTGTGATTTTTTTATGTTTCTAGAAACAAACAGCATCTTTCCGATACATAGAACTGAGTATCATTTTGCTGAATGTAGGGACAAGAAGCAAACCAGGGCAGACTATAGGGTCACAGCACCAAACCCATCAGAACGTTCTTCTAGGCCTGTATGTCCTGAAGTGCCAATGAGTCCATCAACAATGCCGCAATGTCTGTCAAAACAATTCGCAAGAATGCAATCAGCGGCAACTGAATGGCTGGTTATTAATAGATAACATTTGCCAATGAGGTCCCTTCTGCCTCTGTGCCCTCAGGTGTTCAATTCATTTGCATTCCAGTTACAAAATGTGAAGGAGTGGTCCTTGAGATGCACAATTCATAAAGAATGAGGCATTTGTAAATCAACAAAAGCTAAAGAGAAAGCAAATTTCAATGTCTGTTCGGAAAATGAAATGTTTGAAGGTTATGAAATGTTAGAATTTTTGGAATGGAATCATTTTCCATATTCAGGGTTTCTACAGGTTTCAACAAGTGAAATGTAAGACTTTTAAGACCCTTTTAAGACTATCACCATTTTTCTAAGTTGCTTTGGAGCATTTCTCGAATCATCCTTAATATTTGCAAACCAGTAAGTGCATTTCTCAAAACAGTTCCTACAAACATCACAACCCATTGAATTTCTTGCAAAAGCCCAAACTTTTCTTAAAATCCTTTGTTCATCTCTTAGAAGTAAGTATTTGTGTCAATGAACATCTCATTCCCATCAGAATGAAAAGTAATTTTGTATTTGTTCACAAACAAAATGTTCAGTCGTGTTTTCAGTATGGTGCTACACAATTTCAGTATGTCTTGATATAAACTACGGTTTGGATCACAGTGATTGAAAATGCACGAGGTTGAATTTCTTCTGTATGGTATCTATGAGTTTTAACAGCACAAATGTATTTACCGTATTTTCCGGACTATTAAGCACACCCAAATATAAGCCGCACCCACTGAATTTAACAAAGATTTTTATTTTGAACATAAATAAGCCGCACCTGTCTATAAGCCGCAGGTGTCTACACTGAAACTAATGAACTTTACACAGGCTTTAACAAAAGACAGTGTCTGTTACACGGCTTGTATCTAAACAGTAGCCTACCAAGACAGTCATTGTTCACTGTCTTCCTCCTTCCTTTCTCAACAATTTCTCTCGGGAGTTTATCTTTTGGCATCGTCATGTGTTTAAAAATCACCATCGGTGAAGCTTTTCTCAGATGCCATGCAGCTCAGAACACAGGTGAAGTGTGTTTTCATGCCCGGTTGTTTTCAGAGTGACGAATGATTTGCATTTCCTGTAGACAGTCTGAGTGAGCGGCAGGTCAAACGTCAGAGGAACATCATCCATATTTATGATGTGGTGCGCCCCGATTCAGTGGGAGCGCATCTGATTTAATATAAAGAGTTTCATTGGTTCAGCTGAACCCGTTCGGCAATTTCATTGGTCTAATGTTATGGGTCTCAGTTTTTTGGCTTGAAGCTTGTGAAACCGGAAAAAACCCAGAAATTAGCCGCTTCATTGTTTAAGCCACGGGGATCAAAGCGTGGGGAAAAAAGTAGCGGCTTACAGTCCGGAAAATACGGTATTTGATTATCGATTATAAGACACCGGACAGGATTCACACTTTTACTGTACTGTATTAGAGTTCGTTTCTAGGTTGTTCATCCATTTTCAGAAATTGTAATTCTGAGTTTTGATGTCTGTCTGCCGATTGAAGGTTTACGAAATTCACCTTTGACCTGTTTTAGAGAACTGGTTGATTATTGGTTGATCTGATGCCGTTCACTCACCTTCATTAGTGACATTCAAGATTCATCATCACAATTCAACAATTTAACACATTTACAAAAAAATGTTTAATAGAAATTTTGGATGACATGATTCTGACAACTGGTTTAACCATTTTGCATTTAATGACTAATGCAATGAAATGATACCTAAATGTTTTGGCATAAACAAATAATTAATCAATTAAATGAATGTACCAAAGCATTCGCAATTTGATCGACGTGACTTCATGATGTGGAGGTTGAACAAGTAGTTTTGAGAATTGCATTTCTTATCTGAAAATCCTAAATTCATTTTATTAGGCCAAGTGTTGCTAAACCTGCACTTCCCCATAGCTGGAAAATAAAATCCGTTTTACGTCTGTCGTACAATCCGAGAGAGATTTGCACTAAAAAGAAAAAGCTGAATAGCTGTTGGTCTCATTTGTAGTCGTAATACAGCGAATTATATTTGGACCAGCGAAAGAAAGAACTACAACATCTCAAAGATTTAATGAGCATTAGAGGTGGCGTTACATGGACATCAGAAAACTAAGACCTGATTACAATTTTTTGAGAGCTAGAACAATGAATCTAATACTTTTTAAGACCCAAAAACCCCGGCGGAAACCCAGCTATTATAAGCAGATTCATCTTCTTGGCCAGCTTTATTTAAATATTTCCATATGCAATAGCTTTGCTTCTATTTAATTACAAAACTTGCTCGGACAAAGTTTCTGAATGATTGTTTTGCTGAAAGCAGGTGGAACACACACTCCTGTGAGGATCATTCTTGCGTATAAAGTATCAACTGTCTAGGTCATCAATGGTCATGAGCTTCCATCCCTCTAGGACATTTACACCAGACAGTGCCTGAGGAGGACATGGAGGACGATCAAAGAGCCAGCAAATCAACTACAGCCTTTTCACATTCCTGCCTCCTGGCAGGCGATTCTGCGGTATTGGGACATGCACAAACAGATTTCCTTCAGGCCACAAAACTGCTGAATTTTTTATTTATTTATCAAGTAAGCACTTGATCCAGGTCTGGGTGGGGGGCGCATCAGGAAACTGTCCCCGGAACACCAGGTTTACACCCTGAAAGAGACATTGTAATGAACCAAACTCGAAAATATTAAGAGAATCCATTTTTGAGGGGATATATTGGCAAAACCAGAAGTCAATCCAATATCTGGGTCAAATCAGCACTGGGAATCAAGACAGAAAAATCCACAAAAACATTGAAAGGTCAAAACACTGAAAAAATGAACCCATGAAAACAGAATTTAAACTAAAAGGGTTAGTAAGACATTGTTTAAGAAATTGAACTGGGTTTTTACTGGCTATACACAGGAAGCTGAGTAGAAAAACATGTCCTGAGAACTCATATACCCAGAAACAATCAATCTACTGCCATGCTTTATAGAGGTGGTTAAAAACCGGAGAAGACACGAAGCTCCTCTGAGAACATCTAAAATGCTGTCCAGCTACCAGGAAACACTGCCAGCTGTAATCCTGTCTTGCCCCCCGGTACTGTACCCTTGAGTATTTGTTGTATTCCTATTTAAGTTAAATACTTGGTCAAACTCATTCAAAACACAAAAAGCTCTTGGAAGATCATTCCGACGTTGTAAGGGATTTATTTAAAAAAATCTCAACAATGCCTTCTAGAAACCTTCTGAGAAAGCATCCTAAACTTTAATTAAGAAACCCTGTTTACAAGTGTGTCCTCCTTGTTTTCTAAGCTGCTTGCAAAATCCAGGAAACTCCTACTGTTCTAAAAAACCATAAACATTAGAAGGTCATTAAAAGAGCACACGTTTGCTATAAAAATCCTTCCTAAAGCGTGAGGTGACAATCCTTACAATGGTTTTTATAGCACAAAGACTAACGTTTTTAATTTATAAAGTAGTTTCCTTTTAGATTGCAGATTTTACTTGATTTGTTTTTGCATTACATTAAGAAGATTTACTTTTTTTGGTATATTATTTTTGGTACCCTTGTAAATAGAGTGTAGATACTTATCTTACATACTGTAACCTTTCAAATCATTCCACTATATTTTTCTACACATATTGAGTCTTACATACATCTTGTAGATTTCACATATAGATTTATATAATTATATATTTATACTGTACTTGCTCAACAGCTTCATTTTCACCACCAGTGGCCTTTCATTTATTTGCGATACATATAGTAACATATTAATCTGCACTTGGTACAATTTACTATTTGCACCTCTGGTTGATGCTAAACTGCATTTTGTTGATGTGTGCCTTCACTATGCATTGACATTGCATCTATCTATCTATCTATCTATCTATCTATCTATCTATCTATCTATCTATCTATCTATCTATCTATCTATCTATCTATCTATCTATACTATATATATATAAAATTCTTGTGGACACCTTACCCTTAGAATGTTCTAGTTGTCTGTCTGTCTGTCTGTCTGTACTATACTATACTGTACTATACTATACTATACTGTACTATACTATACTATACTATACTATATAGACATATTTTGTGGACACCTTATCATTGGAATGTTCTTTCTGAACATCCCATTCCACAAATAGTCCCTATTTCTCTTATATTGACCTCCATCTATCTGCCAGTCTGTCTGTCAGTCATGACTGTGATATGGTTATTTGAATGTAAGTGTTGAAAAGGTAAACCATGAAGAGCTATGAAGCCACAGTGCTCAAAACACAACAGTGATACCATTAAGTGCCCACAGTGAACGGAGACGGCAGAGCACCTGAGAAAAAAATGTCACAATATGCCGAAGTGCCAATTTGTCCATCAGCAAAGACGCAATGTCAGTCTGCCCTGTCTGTCAAAGCAAACGGCAAGAATGCAATCAGAATGCGGAGGACGTTTGGCTGGATATTAATACCGTAGATAACATTCGCCATCGAGGTTCCTCCTGCCTCCTTGCCCTCAGGCATTTAATTAGTTTCCATTCCTATTGCTAAATGAGAAGAAGTCGGCCTGGAGATACACAGCTCATAAAAGAAGAAAAAAATTATTTGTAAGCTTAAATAACAATAAAAAAATGCAATCTACACAGTTGATGCACCGTTACTTCAGCAACAGACAAAAGAGTTCATTTACAGCAATAAGTGTGAATTATGGCAATTTTATTCCTATGAAATAAAAACTCAACAGTACAAACATTATTAACACTCTTATGTGTTAATAAGGCTAGTAATATGTCATGAAGGGTTTCTTCTATTTAAATGCACAATCTATAGCTGAAGGTATGTGGACACCTGGCTTTTAGACTAGAGGTCAGCCAAATCATAGACACCCATAGTTGATTGTTGGAACTATCCGTGATCAACAAAAATCCATGCAGATAGTTTTTCCGGGTTGCGTCTGTGGCTGGAGTGGCTGAGACCGCTGTCATTATACAGTTATGAGAGCGGCCTCTAGAGGTGAATCACTGACACCACGTGTCTTTGTTTATTCACTTCGGATGTACCTGTGTTTATTGTTGCTTTTTGTTTCATTTTGAACATGTCTTTTAATTAATATACTCATTTATTTTATATAGCACATTTTCATGATTCGGTACTGTTTTATTATCAAATCAACTCAAATATTTTTTGTCACATACACATTCATACAGAGTACAGCATGTAGTGAAATGCTTTTTACGATTTTCAAACCTGTAAATAAAAATAGAATAAAATAAAAAAAATTAACAAGAGCCAGGGTGTGTAAAGGTTATAAAATGGTATCAAAAAGATTTGAGCCTGGTTTTGTAACACGCCAACAAATGGCAGCAAAAGACTGCATGCACAATCACAGGGGCAAAGCCCAAAGACATCATCAAAGTCAGTTTGTCAAAATACATTGTCCTGTGTACATTAGGAGTTGTGAAAATGGTGCAAACGTCTGCAATTTCATCGACTTGGAAGCTCTCCTCACACATTATCTCACTTACGCACCCAACCTACTTTGCCCTTTTCCCAAAGATGAAGATCCAGCTAAAAGTTCACTGTGCATTTCTCAAAACAATTTGTACAAACAGCACAATACACTGGATTTCTTGAAAAAGCCTGTACTTTTCTCAAAATCCTAAATTCATCTCTCAAAAGTAAATATTTGTGTCAATCTCGTTGCCATCAGATCAACAAGTCCTTTTACCATTGTTTACAAACAAGATCGTCAAAATGTTTAGTCATATTGTCAGGATGACGGTGAACAATTTCAGGATTTCTTGATATAAACTACAATTTGGATTATAATGACTGAAAATGCACGATGCTGAATTTCTTCTGTTTGACATCTATGAATTTCAGCAGCACAAATGTATTAATTTGACTGCATATTTGATTTACGTTAATTGCAAGAAACCAGACAGAATTCACACTTTTACTATACTGTACTAGTGTTTTTACTACTGTACTGTACTCTGTGTTTTGTTGTCTGTCTGTTGCCGATTGAAGCATCACCTTTGACCTGTTTTAGAGAACTGGTTGATTATCAGTTGATCCAATGCTGTTCACTCGCCTTTATTAGTGACATTCAAGATTCATCTGCACATTTCATCAATTTAAGTCACATTTACAAAATAAAGTTTAGTAGAGATTTTAGATGACAGATTCTGACAACTGATTTAACCATTTTGCATTCATTGACTTATGCAATGAACTGATGCCTAAATGTATTGGGGGTTAAAACTATTCAGGTGAAACCAGTATAACATATATACTGAGATAAACTGTAACACCTTTGGGATTAACTGAAACTGAAGCCTCTTCGTCTCCTCCAACATCAGACCTTACCAATTCTCTTGTAGATAAATGAATCACTAATTCCCAGATCAACAAGCTAAGATCTTGTGAAAAGCCTTTCCAGAAGAGTGGAGCTTATTCTGGAATAAGACGGTCAACAAGCATAATGCAAGCATGTGATGGCCAGGGTTTTACAAGCTTTTGGTCAAACAATGTATTTTACAGGCTACTGTAACAAAGTTTAGCTGAGGAAAAAGAAACTGAGTCTGCATTTGTATAAAAAAACTGTAAAATGTTAGATTTTTAGTTAAAAGCACAGTTGGTTAAAATATCGTCGTTATTGCCGCTCTTTAAAATATCCTGCCTGTTAGGCTGCATTCGACCTCCTGAACTCAGTCCTGAAGCTCCCTGCCTTGCTGTAAACCTGCTTCCCACTGCGAATGCGTAAGCTTCTGTGTGTATGTGAGTGTGTTATTAGACTTTCCTCATCACGGAAAGCTCCAGAGCTCTAGGCCTAGATTAAGTCATCCCTTTTTTTACCATAATAGTGCCATGAGAGGCCCAAAACGATGCAAGACTGCAGGTAATGGCTCCAATTTGCACATTTGTAGCAATTATTTTCGGCAATGTCACACTCGATTCCTTCTTACACCACCTACCCAAACCTCAACTACCCCCCCACCCTCCACCTCACACGCACACACTCACTTGGATATTGAAACATCTTTTCTGCTTATTGAATTTCCGATTTATTCAGGCACTTTTTTTACTCCTTGGCTATTTAGAAGTGTGATTAATTCTCTGAGTGAGGCTTTAAAAACTAGCCCTTTATGTGCTTTTTTTTCTTCCCCCGGCTGCCTCCTCTCACAGACCGAAATCCGTTTTCTGCATTTAATACTCTGTGGCATTTTTCAAACGTCTGTCCGAGTACTCTGACTCAATCAGACGGAAACTGTGCTCCGGGCATTCTGGGATTCTCATTAGTAAAAAGTATGGGGAACTGTAATTACAAGTGTTACTTAAAGAGTGTGTCTTTATTATAAGCTCGGCATAAAAGGTAATGATGTGATGCATCGATTTGCATTTGTATCGCGAGGCATCGTTTTGAACATATTTGCAAATAAGCTCTATTTATATACAGGGAGTAAAACTGAAGGTAATAAATGAAGTACTACAACTTATACGATTTGAAGGTAATACGGCAAGAACAGTGGTTTGGGATCGTGGGAAAGAAGAGTCTGTGTGGGAGTTGTGAGAGTGGTGAGAGAGAGAGAGAGAGAGAGAGAGAGAGAGAGAGAGAGAGAGGAGATGAACTGTTTCGTCTGCTGTGGCTAATATATGAGTTTCACCTCCCGATGTTCAATAAACCGAGCTCCTTGTCGGCGTCCTAACTGCAGTGATGATAAACCGATTGGTAGAACAAAATCAAGAAGCCATGACCACACGCGGAGTAAAAACAGTGAAGCTAGCGTGTAACACCACACGCGTTACATATCCGCAGATATTCCCCCACTCACGATGGAAATGCGCTACATTAACACGATCATAACTTAAAAATATTGTGAAATTGAGACATGTTTGAGACATGAGACATTTATGAATAATTTAACAAATTACGGTAAATAATTTAGCAAAAAAGGCCGATTTACACTACCGTAATGTATAAAATTTACGGGGTTCCCTGGTGGTCTAGTGGTTAGGATGCGGCGCTCTCACTGCTGTGGCCCAGGTTTGATTCCCGGTCAGGAAACCAACCTCAGCCATTAGGGTTGCACAAGTCCCTAGCCCGGATAAATGGGGAGGGTTGCGTTAGGAAGGGCATGTGCTAAATCAAACATGTGGATCATGAAAACGAATGAGCCGCTGTGGCGACCCCTAATGGGAGAAACCGAAAGAAAGTTTTTAAAATGTATAAACTTTACGTGATTGGAATATCGAGGCGCTTGTTCTGTTACTTTGCCTCCCACACGAAAAATATTTGTAGATTTTTTTTCAAACTGCTATCGTCTTTGTAAGACAAAATAATCACTAGTCGAGCCATCGTAACTCGTGGACTACCTTTATAATTGTTAGTAGACGCGCTATACTTTAATCATTTCGAAAGTGAACGATGATTTGTGACCAATATTTACTATGTTGATTGTTTTCTCCTCGCTAAACTGTTCCTCGAGCGCGTTCTCTCAGCACCGCTGTTGTTACGTGAATACGACGTACCGCGACACTACTGAGACTGAGGCGTGTCCTGAGAGTCACATAGAATACAGATTAACATGGCAGAGGTAGAGCTGTAACTTCCTGTAGACAGAACAGAAAAAAGCCCTTTTTTCTTTGTTGCACTTCAAAGGCATGTTTGTGAAAGAAGTCACAAGGCACTTAAGTTAATTGATGATTTGTTGTCTGTCTGTATATTGAACTGCATCGTAACGGGGTGAATATTTGTCTGTAATGTATTGTATTGGTGGCTATACATCGAGATGTGAATTGCATCGACCTCAGTCATGGAGTTGCACATCCATAGCCTTTGCAGACAGGACAGATCAGGAAAGAGGACGCAAGAGCAACCCATGCTGGATTTTTGTTTTGATTTGATTCTGTTACCGTGATTTGGTGGATCACTTGAGTAATGACATACCAGAGAATGAGAATTTTTCACACAGCATTCATTTCCAAATAATTGTACATTTTCATTTACATGTACTGTATCTACCAGATGCCTTTAAACCGGCAGACATGCAAGTCTCCATCTGATGCTGGTTTGTTAGGACACAGCTGAAGAATACCATCAGTCATGTTGTTGGAACTGAAAAAAAAAGGGGTGTTCATGTCAAAACGGGACTTTTGCGTTTATAAAATAATAGAACGAATTTCAAGGAAACTTCAACTATTTTTCAACATACATCCCTGCTACATTTATATACTTAATGTTTAATAACTAACGCCTGGAAAGAACTCGAATAAAAAGATTTGTCAGTACGCCTGAACCATCATAGGACGCCTGCTTCACTTTGTCACCAGGGAACCGGGACCAGGATCATCACACGGATGTACAGCCATGTTTGAAACGTTTCTACTATTCAAATATCTTACTGCGGCTGAACATCTCATTACCGTACTGTGCTTCTGCAGATATCCGCGGGTTTTACGCCTTCGTTCACAAGAAATTTCTTCACCACACGCTGTTCCATGCACTAACACTGCTGTTTGCCATCTGGATTAACGGTTTCTGTACCCGCCCACGACATGTGCGCCACCTTTCGTCGCTATTAGGACACACCAGCTGCTTACTAGTGCGTGTAGCACTGACATGCTGGCAATCATTTTTATACCTGTAACATTTAAAGTCTCGGTTTGACTTGAACGTCACTTGATTTTTTTTCCTTTTCAAGAAGTGCAAGTTTAAAAACCTCAGGATGAAGTAGGTCAACCCGGGAGGCGTGAACTATTTGAGGGAAATTTGCATAATCTGAGTCTATGAAATTTTCCATATGTAAATGTTGACATAATTTTTCAGTTGATCACAGAAGCAAATCATGGTTTTTTTTTTTTTCTTTTTTTTTTTTTTACACTTTTCTTACACCGCCACCTT
Organism: Silurus meridionalis; assembly: GCF_014805685.1. Lineage (NCBI taxonomy): Eukaryota > Metazoa > Chordata > Actinopteri > Siluriformes > Siluridae > Silurus > Silurus meridionalis. The sequence continues at coordinate 24,938,372 of NC_060888.1, read as the reverse complement.
AATACTTTATTATTCCTGCATGGAGAGTGTAGCAACTTGGCTGCCAGTCATCTGACTCATATATTTGTGTGTGTGTGTGTGTGTGTGTGTGTGTGTGTGTGTGTGTGTGTGTGTGAGCAAAACCTCTAGATGAAGACATGCCTGCACAGTGGACACACTGCACACTTCTCACACACCGGGTTACAGAAAAATACTGATAGGAATCGTGCGCTCATTTAAATCAGGAAAACCGAAGCATGAGGGAAAAAAAACGTGCCTTATTGAAAACAGCTTTATGAGGACTTCCTCATGAATTGGAAAAGCAGGTTGCATAATGTGCGTATGTGCCTTTGTGTGTGTGTGTGTGTGTGTGTGTGTGTGTTATTGGCAGGATATGAAGCCTGTAACGGATAAGAAAGGCTTCGAGGGACAGAGCCACACCGGCTGAATCTTATTAAAGGAATATTTCGGCTCCACAGCTGGAGTGAGAGGATCCTTTCTGAGAACAATCCGTGTTCCTGCGGGAATTGAGAAAATGCATTGTGTCCTAATGCTCAGCTGAAACACCTCAGGGCGTTTATGCAAACACACATTCGGACACTCGATACAGGGCGGAGCACTGCAAAAACTCCTGATCTACTCAAGATTTACTGTATTTCTAGCCATAAAAACCTTATTGATCTTATTTTCAGAGTAAAATATTAGGAGCAGGAGCAGATTGTGTAAGATTATTCTGCAGGGGTTTTAGCTTGGTTAGAAAAGCTTAAAGTTTTTTCCAGTTATTTTACCTGCAAATTAAGATTTATTTCTTTCAGAGACATAATTTGAAGCCAGACTTATATCTTTAAAAGCTTCATTTTTGCTGTAATAACTGGTTTTAAAGTTGCCCAGTAAAAAATGCTCAACATTCAGACTTGTTCATTAGTATTATTTCTTTCAACACATTTATTTAGATTAGATTAGATTAGATTAGATTAGATTAGATTAGATTAGATTCAACTTTATTGTCGTTACACATGTACAAGTACAAGGCAACGAAATGCAGTTTGGGTCTAACCAGAGTGCAATAACAGCAAGTGCAGGATATATAGTTTTTACCTGAATTTACAGTTAAATAAAATAAAATATAGACTATAGTAAAATAAAATATAGACTATAATAAAATAAAATATAGACTATAGTAAAATAAAATATAGACTATAATAAAATAAAATATAGACTATAGTAAAATAAAATATAGACTATAATAAAATAAAATATAGACTATTTACAACCTAATAACAAAATATAAGAGTCTGCAGTATTAAGTCACCACACTATTAAGTCACTTCCAAACAGTATCCAGTTTGGTTATTATTTTTTGGAATTTTGCTCTTTATGCAAAATACGTATCTATAAATAAAATGATAATATAAATATAAAAACCGTCAAAGTTTGGGCTGTCAAAATTAATGTACTAACGCAAATTACGGCACTAATTTTAATGCGCGATTAATGCAGCGTTCTTTTCCGTTTGACCGCTTTTATTAAAAATATAATAAATATAAAATTAAAACCAAAATCTAAAACCAACACAACACACATTAATTCACGGAAATATAAACTCCACCGAAAAACTTTTTTTAATCAAAAAATACTTTGTTTTACTGATGCACCAAGTCTCAAATCGCCACCAAAATCCGCCATGATGCACACATCCGGCAATTAAAACAGTCCGTGTGGAAACATAGCAAAGGTTTTATTTGGTGTCCTGATGATTAACGTTATTTAAAACACCATAATTACTTGAAAACAATTACAAGAATTTTATAATATTTGATTAGAGTATTAAAAACTTGAAAAGTATTCATTTAAGGTACATTTGAAACAAATAAAAATGTGCGATTAAGTTGCGATTAATCACGAGTTAACTGGTGCCAATTGTGTGATTAATCGCGATTAAATATTTAAATATTTAATAAGAAATAAATGCATGATTTAAGAAGATAGACTAGAAACAAGTCGAATTATTTGTCAGTACAGTAATATTACATTTGATATTAATATATACATATTATTATTTAATATTACAATTATATTTGGTAGGATTTCTTGAACTACGAAAACATCTACAGCAGGACAAAATGTCTTAAAGTAAGCATCAAAAATATACGAACTAAATAAGAAAAAAAAAGATAAATAATCTTAAACCAATCATAATATTACACAATCTGTTCTTGCTAATTATTTCATTTTTAAAATAAAATCAATAATATTTTTATGGGTGGAAATAAGATTGAACGTCTTGACGAGATGAGGAGTCTTTGCAGTGTATACTATATTGCAATCTGCTGTCAAGACCGTGAACGGATTCGCTACATTTTCACTCCGACGCAATTTCCTCTCAATTGGACGAAAGCGCTGAGAGTCGGCCGAGGATTTCTTGACAACGCTCCTGAGCACTTTTCCTCCCAACCGAATCCTCAGAGGGAGAGGACGACGAGAGACGCCGATCTCAGCGATTTGTTTAGAAAAGAGGAGAGACGGCATCTCTGCTGGAACCTCTTAAAGTCTCTCGTGACACAAAAAGAAATGGAGATGTCCATCACACTCGAAACAGACAATGCGTGCGACTCCGGGTAGCCGAGTTCATATTTTGCGATCGATCTTCATCCATCATTCTCCGTTAACGTCGCTGAAGAAGATCGAAGGGGAAGCGTTCGCACTCCGCCAGATGTCGGCTGATTTCCAAATCGTCCAGCCGAAAATGTCGTTTTCAAAGCGCTCCGGCTCGCGAGTATTAAAACATGTGCAAACTTGAGTGCTGAACAAATGCGAGCTGAGCAGAAGGTCTTTCAATGGAAGTCAACTGTCAATGGAACTCGCAACATTTTAACCACAGTGCAATTTATTAAGCATGAAATTCATTTTGAAGTGGAAATGCATGTGCAACAGGGTTGGAGGAAGTTCACAAACCATGTAGTTAAGTTAAAGATAAGACACACTATATCTTTAAAATATTACAGAACAAAAGTATTTGCCCTAAAATGTACTTAAGTATCGAAAGTATTATGATTTATTACGTCTATAATGTTCCTATTTTCATTTACGTCACAAGACTCTTTACGCAATCAACTCAGTTTATGTAAAAAAAAGTTACTGTCTAAACTAAACTAAATAGCTAGAAAATTTTGTGAAATGATCGATTTTTCAATACGATGTTTATATTACTGCGGAATTCGTAAAATCGTTCCCTATTGAAAATTACGGTATTAATATTAAATATTGAATTGGAAATTTAAGTATACACAAATGTAATAATACCACACTCCACTGGTCATCACTTTAGATTATTACTTAATTGTCTTAATCAATGTGTTCATGCTTGTGCTATTATATCTGGATTAAGTGTTATGTGTCTCCGACGTTGCCCCTGTACCAGCCAACAAACCTTAAAGCAAACTGCCAATCATGTAGTGCGGTGATATCTCAGCAGAGATGTTAGACCTGTCAAAAATCTTATGGTATCTTCAGAAGCTGTACCAATCACAGCCACAGGTCAAAAAAGCACCAAACCACACAAGAAATCAAAGCAACAGCAGAAGCTGAACACAACACTGCTGCACATTTGTTCATCCTCCTTTAGATCAGTGAATTCCAACACTGTCTGTGAGAACCTACACATCATGAGTGAAACTACAAATCATTCTTATAGATCATTATTTGTGCGTTTGATTAGACTACAGTTGTAGCACATCTGTAAATATGTCTTAGCTCAGTGGATAAGATGTTGGACTTCTTGGATTAAAGGTTGTGAGCTCAAGTGCCAGCAGCACCAAGCTACCACTGTTGGGTCCGTAAGTAAGGCCTTTAACCCCTCAACTGCTAAGCTGTACAAAAGAGACAAATGCAAGTAACTTGCCAAAAATATGATTGTGGCTGATTAAGTCTGGTGCCTGGACCCCTTAATTTCTTCAAATTTGCAGAATTCTTGTCAGGTGGCTCTGTAGTTGAATCCCGGTAAAATCCAGAAGGCAAAAAGTCAAGTTTTGGGCAAAATAGTGTTGTTACTAGTGAACAAATGCAACAAAATTATCCTTTAAAACTGAACAAGTGACAGCAACTGTTACAACTTAAAAAAAAAAAACGGTGCAGCTAGTATTCCATTAAAGATAATGTTATTAATATCATCAAAAAATTAGATTTATTAGATTTTTTAAACTACCCTTTTTGCATATTGTCATCACATACCATTAAGAATGTAATTTGAGACCTATATCAAGATATCAAAAACACACAAATATGTTGTTAGAAACCAGTTTTTACGTCTGTGGTACAACCCGAAAGAGATTCACACTAATAACAGAAAGCTGATTGACTGTTGGTTTCATTTGTAGTCGTAATACTGTGAATTATATTTGGACCAGCGAAAGAAAGAACTACAGCACCACTGAAACAACAAAAACGGGACCTGTGTACAATTATTTAAGACCTAAAACAGCGAATTTAAGACTTTTTAAGGTTTAAAATTGACATTTTTATTTTATTTTAGATTTTCTTAGACTTTTTAAGACCCTGCGGAAACCCCGTGTCATGCTACGATTGTCATATAATTATGATAGATGCTGAGGTATGTACGAAGAACAGTACAAGTATCATGTATCAAGTATCATGTAGTATCATGCACTGATATGAAACTCAATGGTCTCAGTGATCACAGGGGTCTATATATATTTATCTATCAATAAACTTTTTCATACACATCCTGGTGTATGTGTGAGTGATATTCCAGGATCCTTATTGCACAAGAACGAGTGTGCTACCTCAGAGATGAACCAAACACCAATATTAAAGAATTGTGACAAATAAATACTTGCTAAAAATGCTTACCTAAACTAAACTAAGACAAAAAACAAGCAATAACCCAAATAAGTAAAAAAAACAACAACTTTTTTTTTTTAAATAACGCAAAATAACGCTACTTTCTGAAGTTCGACTCGGCACAAGGATTAAGATGGCAAACATACAAAAATAAATCATACAAATGAATTTGAGTCGATCTGGAAACATGGGATACCAGGTGCAGCGTGAGAAATCATTCCTTAAGCCGGTCCCACTATAAGACGTCCAGCTCCTGTAGGGGCGCAGATAATTCCTCATCAATGCAATAACGTGTTCTCATAGCAACATTTGGCCTGCTAACCCCGGGATCCACTGTGTGTCATGCACAATTAAATCCTGTGTTTCAGATTACACAATGGGCCTAAAGGAATCTGTGGTAAAATAACAAAAAAAAAATTAATTAAATAAATAATTAACTGTCAAAAATATTACAGTGGACTATACTGAGATGATCAGTCCACTTCGAGACTTTCATATTACCATCTGTGGACACACACACAAACACACACATGTACACACCTCTCTCTGGATTAGGTTGTTCATGAATGCTTGTGCTTAGTGGTAATATTATTCACTTAATCAATGTTTGTGATTTTGGCTTGAGCCTGAAGCCTGAGAGTCACTGACTACTACTAATACAATGTAATGCACATTTCGTGTGTACTTTTTAAGCTAGCTGGAAGTACAACTTTCAGCGGTGAGAAAGAGAACTCTGATTGGATTCATCTTAGCGAACATGAGCACACGAAAAAAAAAATACGGAAGTTTTTAACTAGTTTGTTGCATATAAGAAACATATGTATAAAATACATAAAAATCCAAACTTTTTACAGACTCTGTAACTTATAAGGACTTATCAGTCGCCTGTTCTCACATCCTAACGAGAATTGAATCGGATAGCAGTTAGACTTCTCAGCCTTCTCCAATTACGCCCTTATTTTTATTTCTTGTTTTACTGGTTCCACACTCACATTCATAATGGCTATAACAAGTCTACACACCCCAGGTTTAAGCGATATTCACAGTTCACAGGTTTCTTGATGTTACAGCATTTTCCTGTCAGAGTAATAGCCAGAGTCACATGTCACTGATCATTCACAACAGTTTCTAGTAATTAGCATTTACACCATTTAGCAGATGCACTTGTCCTGAGCAACTTACAATTACCTTATTTATACTGGTAAATGAGGGTTAAAGCTTTGCTTAAGGACCCAGCAGTGGCAGCTTGGTGTTGCTGGGATTTGAATTCATGACCATCTGATCCGAAATCTTGCATATATACTCACAGCTCCCTGCACTCTTCGTAACTCATGTTATCATTTTTGCTTCTCTGTGAAGTTTATTATATATATTAGCATTTTATCCAATTTATCTGCAACGTTTGTACAATATTAATACAACTGGTAACCGCCCCCAAAGTAAAATGACAACTTGTAATAAAAAAAAAAAAAGAAAACAAAAAAGTTCTGTCAGTGTGCACGTCCTTATACAACTGGGGATGTTGGGATGTTCAAAAAGAATCATCATACAGCTGTCATCAATGAAATGATTCTAATTAACTCCAAATAATGTTCAGCTGTTTTTCTAGGACTTCACTTCTCGGTTTCATATGTCTGATGAAGCCTTGGTACACAAAGAACATACAGATCACTCATGGGTCAAGCACGAGATCTGTTACACATCCAGCACCAAGATTATACAAGTTAAAATCCCAGCACCATCGACGTCCCTCCAAAAACGTACCACTTACCGACACCAACATTACAGGAGGTGCAGGAATGTCTGAAAAGTACTGATACCCCTCTGTGTGTAAGTACAATCTTTTAAATTCAACATATGTCTGGTCAATTGGCGGTGGGTTGGCTAGACAAAAGCCCTTTCTCACAATAAAAAAGAAAATCGAACACAAAAATCACCCCAAAACATGTGGAAAAACATTTTCTTGGCTGAGAAGGTTTAATAAACCTATATTTCCAAACAATTATATAATACTAATATAATATTTTGCAAAAAAAACGCCAAAAAAAGAATATCAAAGCTACAGTGAAGCATGGTGGTGGCTGCTTTAATCAAAATAGAAAGACTATTATATATAGCTCCAAATACCTGTTGACTTTAGTGTAGAATCTTCAAAGTTAAAGTGGATTTTTACCTTTCAAGAGCAATATTGTATATCGTATGTGTAGCTAGTCTCTGGTCTAATAAGCTAGCTTAAAAAAAATCAGTGCATTAGATGGGCTACACCATGACAGAACAGGACCTTCAAGGATATTAGAATGTGAGTGATAGACAGTTTTGCTTCCCATGCTTTTGTCTCCTCTTCTTTAGCATTTTTTCGAAGTTTTAATCTGCTGGAATGTTCCAGACTGCGATCCACTAGTTGCCGAACGCTTCACTCAACAGTGTACTGATATAAAAATACAAAAATCCCATCAGAAATCCCAGGTATAAACCCCAGCGTTTGTGCTCCAGGACTTTTACATTCCCACGTCATTCAGATTTGGATTCAATTAGTGCTGCGTTTCTTTAGAGTGCACATTAGGGAACGCAGCCAAAGACGAGTTCACAGCTCCGGCGACAGAATGACACGAGGGTGTTGCAGAAAGCCTCGCAGAATTCGAGCTTTCAGCAAAGAAAACAAATCTGCAGCCACAAAAGGACTCCAGACACCTCGCTGAACTGTCAGCTTTTTTTTTCCCCCTTTTTTCATTCTGTGGTAAACTTGTGTCTGTCTGAATCGTAGCCAGAAGAAGCATTAGTTTTGTTTTTTTTGTTCTCGCTTGTCTCTAGGGAGAGGCCAAAGCCGAGCTGACAGACCTCCCAAAAAGCCGGCAGCCATGCTGAAACGAGCCGATTGTTCCAGCGTAAACTGATGAAACGCATTTTTCTGATACAACACAAGCAGCTCAAACCCAAATAATACCGACCCGTCCAAGCTTACAGAAGTCCGATGGCTGCCGTCCAAATACTGGTTAGCTTGGTATTGTGGGTAAAAAAAAACACCCTTACAGGATATCTCTCCTGTCATTGCTTTGTTCACAGTTGTAGACTAGGAGAAATAAAGTCCAGCTCGTCTCGCTCTACTTTCTCCAAATCAGCTTGTTTATTCCGTTCAGCCTCTCTGATGGATCAGCGCAACCTGCCTTAACCAGAGGAGAAACGGCATCTAATGGGAGATGGATGAACTATGGGTCACCCTGTACACACAGTAGACTTTATATAAAAGAGAATAATAAGTACTCTTCCACCTGAGCGAAACTAATTGGTCTTGATCCAGTTTTATGTTCAGCTTGAGGAAATGATCCATGCTTGGACAAATAGGTTTAAGGATACTATCAAGCTAAAAGATGGCAACGATCTGGAATTATTTTTAATGACTCCAATTTGGTTTTATTTAATAAGTAAATATATTTAAATGTTACATTTAAAAAAAATTTAATTCATATTTTACATTTTTAAATATTAACATTGAAAATTTCAAAGGAAATATTGTATCAAAGACAATTTCATATATTATAAATAAGTCCCTAGGTGTTTATTCATAATGAAATTATAATCTGGAGAAACCTTGAGAGCTTTCTTAAAAGGGAACCCATCCTTTATTGACAAATAAACACAGCCATTATTCTCCAGCCATATGTGGGTCTTCCCCAAACTTACTACAAAGTTGGACGCACACATTTGTAAAGGATGTCTATAGATGCTTCCAAAACACTTTTTCCCCTTAACTTCCTTTCCCTTTGCCATTAAAAAAAAATTTGGGGGGACCCAAACATTTCCATGGGTTATGCTTTCCATGATTTAGAGCAGAAGATCTCCTGCTATAGAGCTTATAGGGATGAATGGAAACGCTGACTGCACCCCAGGCCTCCTCACCTCCTCACTCTACATCAGTACCTGACATTTCTAACACCCTTGTGGTTGAATGAGCACAAATCTCTGCACACAAACTCCTAAATCTAGTGGAACTGCTGACTCATCAACAGAGCAATTATAAAATGTCAAATCGTTCAACCAACATCAACAGCCTAAAGATCCATTAGTTCCTCTCAATGTGTCTTCCTCATGCCATCTCAGGAGGTTTTTCCTTGACACAGTAACTACTGGCTCACTCATTAGGGACAAACTTACAATTATAAGGAACATTTCTATAGGCACAATACTTAGACACTAATTTATACAGCTTGATAACCTCTATATCTCTATGAAGCTGCTTTGAGATCATGTCTATTGTAGTCATTGTTGTGTGTTATTGTTAATTATAAAAACCATGCCAACCACCTGCCTAATATTGTGTTGGTCCCCCTTTTGCTGCAAAAACAGTTCTGACCTATCGAGTATTAACACCATTAACTGCTTCAGCAATTTGAGCTACAGGAGCTCGTCTGTTGGATCGGACCACACGGACCAGACTTCGCTCCCCACGTGCATCAATGAGCCTCTGCTGCCTGTGACCTTGTCGCCGGTTCACCCCTGTTCCTTCTTTGGAGCACTTTTGATAGACACTGACTACTGCAGACCGGAAACACCACACAACAGCTGCAGTACTTTGGAGATGCTCTGTCGTCTAGACACCACAATTTGTCAAACTCCCTCGAAACCTTACACTCGCCATTTTTCCTGCTTCTAACATCAACTGTGAGGACAAAATGTTCACTGGCTGACTAATAAATAAATCCACACAATAACAGGTTCCATGATGAAGAGAGAATCAGTGTTAATCACTCAACGGTCATAATGTTATAATGTCAATGTTATGCCTGATCGCTGGACAATATCAGTATTGATACTGGTATGAAAAATGGCAATGATGCGTCTGAAGAGCTTTCTAAACTAGATGAATAAAGAACTTCCCTTTGGATTGTATTCATGTATCGCACCGGATTGAATTTGCGTGCCCAATATTTGTAGGACTTTCAAAAGCATGCAAATGAGACACTATGGGTTATTTGGAACTGAGAGAGAAATAGTCTGAGAGACAGATAGAGAGAGAGAGAGAGAGAGAGAGAGAGAGAGAGAGAAGCAGACTGTGCTAATTAATTGCGGCAATGTCCAATCAATGCTTCAAATGTTTTTCTTTGAAAACCAAAAATGTCAAAAGAGTGAAATACGATCGGCAGAGCTTCAAAGAACATCATGATTTGTTCCAGTCACGTAACAACCACCGAAAGAGCAGGGCATGGGGGAAGAACGTAACAAAACAACGGATTAGTTCGAAAAAAATCTAAACAATAATCAATGGCTAAATATGATACAAACCTTCTGAGACTGAGATCAATATATAGAATTAAAAAAGCCTTTTATCTTCAACACTACAGTGTAATATACAGTGGGTTTGTAAGAACTGAGAAATATTTTATCTATAGTTTGATTTCAAATGCTCAATAAATCAGATATTTCAAATATCTGTTAAAGAAACCGTGACCAAAAAATGAACAAATGATCATCACACCCATTTGTAGTTCTTCCCCAAAGAACCACAAAGCTTGAATCCAGGGCTGGATCGAGACGTTTGGAGGCCCTGGACAAAATGTATATTGGAGTCCCCTGTCCTCCTTCCCTCCACCCTTCAGAATAAATAAAAAGCACTTGAAATAAACAAAATGTTTATTTATAGAAAACCTGTTATTAGTACTTTTATATTTTTATGTAAATGTGCTAATTATTTAAACTTTAACTGAGGTCAACACAAAAAAATTACAAAAATGAAAGGTCATCTGGACCAGCTCTTCTTCTTATCATTATTTCTTGGCCATGGCCACCTCACTGCGATTGCTGTATTTATTTACTTTAGTATTTCCAACATACGGTCGATCAGCTCGGATTCGACACGTCACGCATGTACAATTGAGATTCTTCACGTGTCACGGGCACTTGAGCTGTTTTGAAGAATTTACCCCAGCAAATAATTATCAATTTGGAATGATGGAAATCGGTAGATTCAGGCTCTGTTTATTTCAATAATACATTATGACAGCTCACATAGTTGCATCACGAAATGCTTTCTTTCTGTTTTCGCTTTTCACTGAGGGATGCATTAGTTTCAGTGAAATCAGGTCAGTATGCAAAAAAGTTGGATTTTGTTTATCACGTATAGGTTTGTTACTCTTATAGAGGCCCCACCTCAAAGCCCATGGCTCTAGTCAAACTCCTGCTCTGCCTATAGGTAGCGCCGGTCCTGCTGGACGTGTTACAATTGACTTGTATGTCCCAAACAGAACCTTGACCTCCAACCAACAGAGACGTGAACAAACAAAAGGAACGTGTCCTAAAAACCCATAAGCGTCTGGATATTTCCAAACTTTTAACAGGCCCTGAATTCATTTCTATATATTTTTTGCACAACTTATAATCATTCACGTTATATTCGAGACACTGTTACCTGCAGCAAGCTTCAGCTTTACATGCCTGGGAGATCTTCATGACATGACTACTCAGAACCAATTTCAGATGCAAAATTTATATACCGTGCACTCCCTGTACTTTGCATGTGACCTCATTTTAGCTGCTCTTCTTGGTGTATAAATATAAATGCAAATGAGCAGAATTTATTTGGGATTCTTTCGAATTTGCGTAAACAATGACCTGGTGAGAAAGAAAGAGCTTTTCACTTTCTGGATGAAAGATCTCAAGTCTGAATCTTAAAGATGCCACAGCTACATGTGGCCATGAGCCAAAGGTTCGAATTAGCCATGCTCTCAGTGGGGGAAGAGTTGAATTCTGTCTCTCGTCAGTCACGATGAGAATCAGCAATGAGTGAGCTCATGTAAGCGGAAGAGGGCAAAGAGCTGGTCGTCATGGTGATGCCAGAACAAAAAAAAACCTAGTTAATATCAAACCACTGATAAGGCAGAAACATTGCGCAACTTTCCGGAATATTGTAAAATACAGGTCATTTTGTGTAGAAAATCAAGCCAAATAGACCGATAAAACAAGTTAAACATCATACAGACAAATTTATTGAGACACCTAACTTTTCCAGACGTATGTGGTTTTTCTCAAAACTGTCGCCGCAAAGTCTGGATGTCTTTGGATGCAATAGCATGAAATTTCCCCTTTATTTGAAGATGACACAAACCTGTTTCAGCATGAAAATGCTCCCTGTGCACCTGCACCAGCTCCATGAAGATATGCTTTACTTGGTTTGGAGTGGAAGATCTTAAGTGGCCTGCTATGGAGCTCCACAACCCACACACCAAACACCTTTGAGATGAACTGGTGCGCTGACTGCCCCCTACGCCTCCTCACATCACCTATATCAGTACCTGACAGAACTCACACTATTGTGGCTGAACTACACTCCAAAATCTAGTGGAACATCTTCCCAGGAAAGTGGAGATTATTCTAACAGCAAATGATTAGATAGAAATCTTCAAGACTTTAAAAAGAGTTTCTAAGTTTGACCTAAAAGAAGAGAATAGAATCACGATTCAGAAGTCAAATCAAACTTTTATTTTTTCTGTCGTTTTGCGTGAGAAAAGTTCAAGACCAGGATCAGACTCGTTTAATATGTGACGAAGCGACCAGCTTCATTCTGCAGATTCGTCTCGCAACCTTGATGAAACACCTCAAGGCTCATTTCCCCTGAGAGCACTTGTTCATAAAATGGGGCAACACGTTCAGCTCCTATTGGGTGTGCTTTTTGCAGATCTAGGTTGCCCTTCGTCCTCGTGTAACAGCACTAATGAACCTTGTGGATGGTAGTTTCACGTAGATATGCAAACAAATGAGTTGGTGTCCCTTAATAAAAAAAAAGAAGAACCCACAATTTTCTCTGAAATAACAAAAAAATGTACAAAAGTAATGAATCGTTGTTAATCCCACATTTAATAAAAATCTAATGAATATGGGATGGACAAAAATAATGGCACCCACAATCAGTGAAAACAAACAATTTGCAGACGCAGAGTAATACCAAACAGCAGACCGACTACTTTTCTCCATTTAAATAAGCCGAATGACTGATGGAAGACTCTCGTGATGCTAATTAAAGGAAGCAATTAGTTTGAAACATCACAATAATCCAATTATTTAGATTTCTTTTCTAGGGGTACAAACAAATTTGCCCATGTCCTTTTCATATTCGTAATTAGTTTATAATATTGTACTGAATCCTAAATCAAAAGTCTGGTTTGTATTAAAAGTGGAATGAACAATGCTGGAAGCCAATTACTTTTGTTCGTTCCAAGTTATTTCTGAGAAAAATTCTTTGTTTGTTGAGGGGTAATGAAAAAATTTTGAGCTGCAGCTCTCTGTATGTACATGTGCAAATGCGAAGTCTATGATACACTATACAAAAGTGTTGACTTTTGCACCCATATGTGTGTTTTCCCCAAACTCTTAAAATAGTTGGAGGTACACAATTGTATAGGGTTAGGGGTTTTTGGATGTGGTCACATGACATTTTTCCCTTTATTGAACTCGGAGACCCTGTGCACAAAGGCAAAACATTTACATGGTTTGGAGTATAAGATCTTGAGTGGCCTGCTATAGAGCTCCGAACTCAACGCTATTGAACACCTTTGGGATGAATATAAATGCTGACTGCACCCAAGACCTTCTAACCCACATCAGCACCAACACCCTTGTGGCTGAATGAGCAAAAACCTCCACAAAAGCTAGAGGAACATCGTCCAAAAAGAGTGGGGGAACAGCATATGGAGACTAAAATGTAGTTTGAAATGTTCAGAAAGCACATATCAATCTTGTGGTCTGCTGTCTACAAACTTTCATCCATATAAAATACAATCACTTGTTTTTATCCCAGATTTAGAATAATCTTTATACTATCAAACCAAAACAAAACATTAGAAGTAATAATGCTGCAAAAAAAAAAAAGAAATCTGAAAATACATTTAACAATTTTTAAGAAAAAAAAGTATATATAAAAATAAAAAATATATATAATTAATAATTATAAAAATAAATAAAAGTGTACCTAAAATATTGTACAGTGTATCATGTATTTACCAAAGACAAAGAACGCATCGTGTTGTTTACGTAAGCACGGTACTGGGATTTTTGTTTTGGCGTCGAATTAGTTTTTCGCGGTTTTTGCACGTAACTATTGTGATTGTGAATATACCATGACGACTGAATAATAACAACTTGGTAATGAAATGAAGGTAATATGTGATATATAGGGAAGCCCGTTTCGGCCACATAAAAAAAAAATTGCAACTTTATTTCACACGATTCTGACTTTTTTCTCGTTAATCTGACTTTTCTCGCAATTACAAATGTATTTTTTGCAATTCTGCCATTTCAGCACAGTGAAATTTTTGATTGGTTAGCTGTATATAGGTAGGGAGGTTGGTTTTGTTCCTTTCGTTGAATTGGCACCGTCACAGTGTCAATGTACATTTACATACAGTATATAGCATTTGGCAGATGCCCTCATCCAGAGCGACTAACAAATAAACAGTTAAGGGCTTTGCTCAAGGACCATCAATGGCAGCTGGGTGGTGCTGGGATTTGAACTTGTGATCTTTGGATCCTACCACCTTCCACAGTGTCCATTCCACCTTCGCTATTCACCACTGTACTGTTTGCTTCTATTGACACTTGCTGTTTGTTTCTTCTTTTTTTCCTGATCCTATTGTGTATATAATCCTGTCTATTGTAAATTTGTATTATTACAAAAAAATATGTACAGAAAAAGTAAACTGAATAAAAACTCATATTTTTCTTCAAGCTACCAACACAAAAACAACTGATTTTACACCCTTTCAAAAGGTGAACGTAACAGTCAGGAAGATAAAGGGAGGGCCTTATCGTGGCTTATTTTGGATCCCGCATTGGATAAAAGAATCTGCCCCATAAATAAATAAAAATGTAAATGTTCTCATGCTGTTACTTAAATTGCGATTCGCAGGATCTCCACGGCAAATATTCACCACCCTCTCTACCCCTTTACCCCATACTGCTTTTGAAATAGTCTGTGCAGTTCACGCGGAATAAAATATTACAGACAAAAACAATATAAATATTACTGATAATAATAAAGCCTGGAATCATAACCACAACACACACACACACACACACACACACTCACACACACTCACACACACACACTCACACACACACACACACACACACACACACACACACTCTCTCAACCAGCTTTTTGAACACACACCTTTTGACTACACGGAATCAAAATTATTACGAATATTTATATTAATAATAATAATATTTATATAATATACATTTTTTACATTATACTGTTTAAGTGTATGTATGGACTGAACCATTCAGATTGCAAACACGCATCAAAAACGTTTAGAACATCCACAAATCACATCTACCTCCGTCACAAAACATAATATAGAGCTGTCGAAAGTTTGGAAACTCTTTTATAGTTTATGTATATTCCTTTAATATCCATGCAACAAATTGAAATAGAAATTGAATTGAAAAATTCTCCCCTTAGCATGAATACCAGCTTTACACACTCTTGGCATCTGGACAGTTAATTTCTCCAAACATTCAGCTGAAATACTTTGCCGTTCCTCTTGTAAAACTTACCAAAAGTTGTTCTTTACTAGTTGGAAATTTCATTTTTGTGATCCAGTTCATCCCAGATAAGATAAAACTTCAGACGATTGTTTGCTTTCTAAATAACGCTTACGGATCTTAGACGTACTCTTCTGCTCATTGTCTTGTTGGATGGTGAAGTCGGTTTTAATGACCTGCAGTCCAGTTGGAATTGCATGGTGTTGATGCATTGAATGGTTGCCATGTTGGTTCAGGATTCCTTTCACCTGAAATAAGTCTTCAGCCTCCCCTACTCCAAAACAACCCCAAACCATTAAGCTTCCACCTCCATGTTTGTCTGTGGGAGTGAGGCAGTTGGCTAACATCTTCTCCATCTTATACAAGTTCTTCTGTTAGAGCCAAAAATGTCCAATTTGGACTCATCTGACGACAGACATTATTTCACTCATTCACTGTCCAATTCGTGTGTATTACTGCCTTCTACAAAGTTTATTATATAGTTAGAAATCTTTAGAATTAATTCCCTTGTTCACCTTTATCCTCTTTATCAATAACAAACATTCCTTATAGTACATTTATAAATATGCGCTGAACTTTGAAGTCAAACTGCAGTCAAATCAACTGACATAACATACAAACTAGCTGTTTCACGTTAGTTTGGATCTTATATCCATCAGCCCAGTCCTGTACTCACAGGCGTCAAAACAAACCGTGCGGCAACACGGAGACAGAAACCCAAGCAAGCGGAAGAAAAAAAATCCCCTGAGGACATCACAAGCGAAAAAACAGCGGGATGACAAATGGACAAGCCGCAAAAGTCAAACACAGCTTTGATAGAGTAGCTGACAGAGGGACGACGGGACATCTGAAAAAAATATATGACATCGCTGATATATGACGAGGACGGCGGCAAACGAGGGCTCAGGGCACGGATCGATGGAGATGATGGAGGATGAAAAAAATTGATGCAGAAGCTGTCGTCACAACAAATGCAAATCTACTCAAAAAACACCGGAAGAGCTGGAGGTTAAAAGATAATTCGAACAACAGCGAGAGGAGATTTCAATTGTAATTAGAACACTTTCGGTTTAATTCTATCAAGGGCCAATGGATCCAAGTTTACACTGTGAATGTTCATTTAATAAGGAATAATCCATTGATTTTAATGCACGACGAGGAGGTGAATAACCACCTGATCTGAAGAGAAGTGTATTAAAACATTGTCCTGCTTATGCTATGATCAACTGCCAGAGTTAATGAGATAAAGCAGTCTGCAGTGCAAAACTGAATGATTGGATAAAAATGATGAATTTTCGGTATATACAAATATTAGGGATGCTAAGATTTACTGATTTGCCATAAAAGTTAAAGAGATGATGCCTCGATTTAAAAAGTGTGCATCGGATACAAGTTGGCATTTGTATCACGATGCATTGAACATTCTAAACATCAGTAAAACATTTTTTATATATAATTATTAGTAGATGCGCTATACTTTTATTATTTAAAAATTGACCAATCATTTGTGACCAATATTTCTCTCAGGATAACTGCTGCTACGTAAATATGATGCACCACAACACTACGGAGAGCAGGTCCTGAGAGTCACATAGAATCCAGATTTACATGGCAGAGGCAGAGCTGTAACTTCCTGAAGACAAAACAGGAAAAGAATGTCTGGTTTTATTTGATCTTCATTTTTTTTCGCAGCAAACGCATGTTTTTGAAAGGGCCATGTGTCCATATACTGTATATATATATTTATCATGCAAAGAGAAAAAGCAGTGTCAATACAATTATATTTATTTGAATAAAATGTGTGCTCAAGACAAGCCAGCGCCATCAATAGTACAGTGACAGAGGGTAACTATATGATAATTTAACCTAATTTAAAGTCCAATGTTTCTAATAAATTGCCAATGTGATGTCCAGTGTTGTCCAAACAGGCATTTTGGAGTAAATAATAGAAAGTAATAATAATAGAAAGTGAACAAAATAATTTCGAGAATATCATGGAATAGAATTTTTGACACAAAAAGAAAACGAAGAAAACGGGTTTCCTGTAAACAGATGATCGTCGTATTTACATACGACGTCGAAAATGATGAACAACTTTCTTTCGGCTTCTCCCATTAGGGGTCGCCACAGCGGATCATTCGTATTCGTGATCCGCATGTTCGATTTGGCACGTTTTACCCTGGATGCCCTTCCTAACACAACCCTCCCCATTTATCCGGGAAATGATGAACAAAATGTACATTAAAGGTTCAACTAGAGTCATTGTGTGGAAAAAAGGAAGAGGACATGTAGGAGATGAACCTTTTGCAAGTGCCCTTTAAATCCATTCTTTCTCTTGTTTCAGTTGTAAATAAAGGACAGAGTTTTGACACTTTGAGCTACAGATGACCTTCTAGAGCTCATTCGCTTCTGTCTCTCTCTCCTCGCTCTCGTCTCACCGGCAAGGAATGAGATCCAAAAATAAAAGGCGCTACAAAAAAAACCTGGACCAGACCAGACTAATGAGACTAATTACGATGCAGAGCAAAGCTCCGCCTCCACTTGAACTGATCGACCTTTGACATGCTCTTTATGAAAAAGCCTGTGTGTGTGTGTGCAAAATTGAAACTTGACGGAATAATGGAAAGTGTTTAATGACAATGTTGTAACTTCGTTAAAAAAAATGCACCACTTATTTTATTCATGGAAAAAAATGATAATAATAATTTACAAGCGCTAATAAACACCCAGAGATTCTGTCACACGTCGTGACGTCTTGCCCTCGTGGCAACACACACCGCTGCATTTCTGATTTAATGCTTTGATTTACTGTTTCTGGCTTCACATTTCTGACGTCTCCAACAAATACTTGAATCCTCCCTTCCAGAATTCAGCAGTACAACAGACACTTGTAATGAACAAAAAATTTTGATTTCTCTTAAATCTAGTGCACATTACACAATTAAAGCCCTGATTCACCGATCGTCTGAATCATTCTGGCGCTTTCGGCCAATGAATCGCTGCGTGCCGCTAATCATGTAGTATAAAGCATCTGGCGCTCCGTTTATCTCAGACTGTGAATTATCTATACTGCACAATAAACTATAATCAGTGATGAGTAAAGGATTCCTCTAGCTGAGTTAATTACTAATCTCCTTTATATATGACTTCAATAAAAGTCTGTCTGTCTGTCTGTCTGTCTGTTTTCTATCTATTTATAGGCTTCAATATAAAAAAAATTTCTCTGCACTTTTATGTATTCAATTGTTTGTCTGCCTGTCTGCCGGTCTTTCAGTCTGCCTGTCTGCCAGTCTGTCTGTCTGTCTGTCTGTCTGTCTGTCTGTCTGTCTATCTATCTATCTATCTTTAGGCTTCCATATGTCTTTTTCTTTTTTTGCACTTTTATCTAACTAGTTGTCTGTCAGTCTGTCTGTATGTCTGTCTGTGTATCTGTCTGTCTGTCTGCTCAGATATTTTTATGAATTTAGATTTTCTCTGCGATTCTATCTGTCGATTCATCTATCTATCTGTTTATTTCTGTTCAGTCTATCAGTCTGCCCGCCCGCCCGCCTGCCTGCCCAAGCGCCCGCCCGCCTGCCTGCCCACCCGCCTGCCTGCCTCAACTTCAATATTTTTCAATATCATAATTCTCTCTGCACTTGTATCTATTTCTGCTCGAATATTGTTAAGTAAATAGATTTTCTCTGCACTTAATCATGTGGTACAATCCCCTCTGCAACAAAACCCAAACACAGCAATGAGTCGCAGTCAACGAGAATCTGACAGGAAATCAAATTCATCTGCTATCATGCGCAGCAGATCCCCGAATCCATTTTTTCATCAATCTATTTAACCAGGACAGTGAGGGCAACATGCACACACAATAATACAGCTTTATATATTTATATATTTTGAACTTCTTTTTCTTGTTAAACTTGAATGATTGCTAGAAACAGCAGAAACAAAACCCCCGCAACAGTTGGCGTAGGCAGACGGTACGATTCTGTCTAGCCTCTTTATATATTAAACACTTTGATGGCGAAATAATGCTTCAGAAATCAAATTAATGCACTGTGTCATTTATTATTGATGTGCATTACTCATGCAGCGAGCGGACTCCTAAAGAGTAAAGCAAATGCAACACAGAGGGGAAAAAAAAACCCCTCTTTGTGTTGGTGCACTTTGAAATGAACGATTTGATGATTCCAAGGAAGTGGACTGTTATCGGTACAAACAGGGTTTTACTTACTACAGCACAATTCGAATAGAGCCCTAATGGGATACTATACTTCACTCTGGCTGATGTAATTTTAATTGAATACACTATATGGACAAAAGTATTGGCACACCTGATTTTTGTGGATCTTCCTTAAACTGTTACCACAATGTGGCAGTTGCTGATTTTAAATTTTTGGATATATAATTTTAGTCATATAAATGACCATTCTCCATATTCTGTTATAATAAGCTCCATTCTACTGGGAGGATTTTCTACTAGATTTTGTGGAGATTTGTGCTCATTCATTCAGAAGGATGTTAGTAAAATCAGGTACTGATGTAGGTGAGGTGAGGAGGTCTGGGGTGTGGTCAGTTTTCCAAATAATCCCAAAGATGTTTAATAGTCTTCCCCTCCAATCGATGGAAAGGATATCTTCAGAAAGCTGATTCTATGACTAGAAAAGTCGGGTGTCCCAAAACCTTTTGTCCATATAGTGTCTATCGCATTGTTATGCTGGTCCTTTATTCTCATTTGTACAAATACGTGATCTGGTTTTTTTTTTTTTTTTTTTTGCTTCCGAAAGTTCATTTGTCTGATTTGCTTTCATCGCAGCACGCCTCACTCAGAATTACATTCTACCCTACAGCAACAAAGCTCCTTCCATTATAGAGCTGGGTCTGGTGCTCAGCAATTTATAATCACTCATTAAAAGTGTTTCAAAAACACGTCATTTGTTATGCTGATTACGTTCAATTAATGCCTTTTTTTCCCGCCTTCCACTTAAATGTCACAGTTTCTAGATATATGGTATCTCCAAGTACTCCCTGAGGTACATGATAATAATGAAGCTTGGGATATGACATGCCTCTTTAAAAAAAAAAAGGAACTCAAAAAAAAAAAAAAAACGCACTAAACAGACTCGTTTAAATAGACAACATGTGCTCAGTCTGTCTATGTTTTAATTTTACTCAAAAGACATTTAAACAAAATGTAAAGTAAATAATTAACGAAGGTGGAAAATAATGAAATACATGTTCTTGTGTTATTGTAACTAAGTAGTTTTTTTGTGTACTTCGAATTTTTTAAGTAGTTTTTAAAATCTGTAATGTTACTTTTACTGCAGTATGTTTTGTTGGAAGGATTGTATTTAACTACATTTTAAATCATAACCCGTTACTAAGTAAAAACGAAATTGCTTTCAAAATGCATAACTTACATTAGACTTGAGACATGGACTGTAGTGTTTTTTTATTTATTTATTTAATTTATATTTTTGTTATTACACTTTAATTTGTAAAGGTGTTCCTTTAATTAAAAAACAACTGGTTTTAGATTTATACGCTGTTGTCCTTATTGAACTACACTAAAACCCCCCCAACCGAACCCCGCTGTATTGTATTAAGTATTATTTATATAATTAAATAGGTTAATTTAGAAGACGTGTCATTGCGCAATCACTCCATACGGCTGTCAGAGATAGGATGCATAAATAATCTACACTCTGGGCTGCAAAGAAATCAGCCTCAGCCTTGCTTCCTGATTCGTCATTCCGTTCTATGTACTTTTCTTCCAGCTACTGAACCAAAACAACCTAGAGTAAAACATCTGTAACCTGCAATCATGCAAAGATTTGACACTCGAACAATTGTGTACAGTGCCGGGGTTTTTGTGTACAATTGTGTACAATTTGGGGTTTTTGAGAATCACATCGCATGTTCGTTTAGTTTCGTAAAAAAGTCTGCAGTCCAGACGGAATTGCATGGTATTAAAGTATGGAATGAGAGCCATGTTGGTTCAGTTTTCCTTTCATCTAACACACATGAATAAATGAAGAACAGTTCAAAACGTCGAATTTTGACTCATCTGTTCACAGAACTGTCTTCAACTGATTCACTATCCAATTCTTGTCTTTTACTGAGGCCTTTTTTGACCCATCAGCACAAGGGATTGTGAATACGTAAGATATTATGACATGGTTTATGTTTTTATATGACTATTATGTTTAAAGCAAAAAGGTATCAGACCTACAATAAACAGTCAGTGCAAATTGTTCTTACTAACATACAAAAGCTTCACTTGACCTGATAACACAGTATCTGTCTGACCCACTTGCCTTGCTGCTTCCTGACTGCTATTTTGTTTCTGCTCGCTTTCAGGAAGGAAAATAAACAGGGAAGGTTGTTTTTGCTGTTATGGATCTATTTGAATGAAATTAAGATCCTTAGATCATTCAAAAACATAATTGCAAAAAAAATTATGCACTTAATTACCGTATTTTTCGGACTAGAAGTCGCTACTTTTTTCCCACGTTTTGAACCCCGCGGCTTAAACAACAAAGCGGCTTATTTATATGTGTGAAATAAAATTTCCAATGAAATTTCCGAACGGAAACAAAAAAACGCACCTCACCTGTATTCTGAGCTGCACGGCATCGGGAGAAAAAACTTCCATCGGGTGATTTTTAAACGTACGACGATGCCAAAAGATAAACTCCAGAGAGAAATTTTGTTGTGAAAGGAAGGAGGAAGACAGTGAACAATATCTTACTTGGTAGGCTACTGTTTAGATACAAGCCGTTGTAATGCGTTGAGTCTGGGTGAAGGGAGAGCTCACTAACTCCAGTTGCAACAGAAATCATATAAGCACAGACAGGTTTCCAATACTCATGCTTTTTTATTATTCTTGGCAACAGCGTTACGGGTTAGTCAAAGAAACTTGATGATCATCAGAAAATAATAAGGACATATTCCTCGGTCTTGCACACATGCAGTAATAGCGGAAAAATGCGGCCTATATAGCCTATATAGCCTATTCCCAAAATACCGCTATGCTCCTAAAGGAAGCGCAACATATTTCACCCGTTACACCGTGTAACAGACACTGTCTTTTTTAAAGCCTGTATAAAGTTAATTTGTTTCAGTGTAGACGGCTTATAGACAGGTGCGGCTTATTTATGTTTAAAATAAAAATCTTTGTCTAATTCAGTGGGTGCGGCTTATATATGGGTGCGCTTTATAGTCCGGAAATTACAGTAGTTATGTTGTATTTCTTTATAATAATATCTATCGTTATTATTATTTTCCCAATTTTTTTTTTTTTTCCCGGCAATTTCTTAAACTGTTTATTTGGTATTTAAAGGTTAAAAAAAATTTAAAGATGCTTTTTACTTGTTACATGTACATTACAGCACATTGAAATTCTTTTTTAAGCTGGGGTCAGAGCGCAGTGTTAGCCATGATACAGTGCCCCTAAAGCACAGAGGGTTAAGGGCCTTGACCAGGGGCCCCAAGAGTAGTAGCTTGGTGTTACTGGGGCTTAAACTCCTGACCTTTTGTGCGGTAAACCAAAGCCTTACCACTGAGCAGCTACCACACTTATTTATTATGCAAAATAATTGCATTTATTTATATTACTTATAAATATATATAAAATTTGTCAAACCAAGGAAATAAATTGACAAAATCTTTGCTGGAAAACATCAAAAAATCCTAAGGTGAGATGTATATAATATAATATATCTCTGAATCTGACCCTACAGGACCCTAAAGAAATTATGATCTCCACTGACATATTCTCTTTCTGCATGTGATGGATGCCAATCTGTAAAGACCACACACTGCAAAATTCACGTCCTACCTTTTGACGGATCTCCTCCTCCATTTTGATGGGCGAGCCAAACTCGGCCACCTGGCGCACCCCTTCACTGGCGTATCCTCCATATTCCCACAGAACATAACTCCTGGTGTGAGACGCCCCGATCAGAGCTGACCAGTGATTGGCTCGTCCTGTTAGACACAAAAAGAAACATCTGAAATGCAGCAGGTCGGGTTTAGGTTTGATTGACAGCTCTAAAATGCTGTCAATAGCTGAACCCTGAAATATCAAAATAAAAAAATATATATACAAATTTAAATAAAATAATCGGGCTACAAATTCACACTTGCTGAATGTGATCAACATTGAGGCAGTGTAGGGAATATAATATCTGGTGCGGAAACCCGCTAGAACATGTTCAACTTTTCAGAAAATTGTCCATGGCTCAGGTTATCACACATTATTATACAAGTCCTTCTAAACGGGTTGTTGAATAATTGTTACTAAGTGTCTTATTATAAACCTGCGATTTGGTTTGGTGTGTCAGCTGCTGTTTTATACACTGAATCACCGCCTTCTGACAAATCGGAGCCGGGAATTCAGCAGCGCCGTGGCATTACAGCATAATGAGGATAATAATAACCGTATAACAATTTCAGCTTTCTTTATTACCATATCACAAAAAGTGTGTGTGGGTGTTTCATTACAAAATGAAACACCCACCCACACACACCCACACACACCCACACACACCCACACACACACACATTACAGTAAACAGAGCTACTGTTATTTCACTAATTGCTAATCCCTATGCAGGAACAGTGCACTAAAACACACAAAATGCTTTGTGGTGATTGCATAGCATTAAACAAATAAGTCTCTATACGCTATAGTAATTCTTTCGCAACATCAAATAAGGTGAGAGAAGGTCACGGAAGCAGATGCAATAGCTAAAGGTAAAGACAGTTCTTTCATAAACAAGCAGAGTTTTAAAAATCCCGAAGCAAAGCCGTAATCAGAAAGCAAGCAAAGACGCCAGAACAAGAGCCAAACAGTTTGGCAAAGAAATATTAATAATTTGTACAAATGGCTCGATAAGTCGTGTATAATAAGTTATTTTGAAGGGAATTTGTGTGTGTGTGTGTGTGTGTGTGTGTGTGTGTGTGTGTGTGTTTGGGTAGTCAGTGTCAGTCATATTTTGAGGCTGTGGTGGTTGTTGCCAATTTGAGTATCCCAGATTACAGAAATCTGACACACACACACACACACACACACACACACACACACATACACACAAACACAAACACAAACACACACACACACACACACACACAAACATTTCTTTGAATCATTTAAAATTCTAAATATTCTGTATGCAATAATAATAATTATAATAATTATTATTTTTATTATTATCATTATTTTTTTTATTATTATTATTAAATATAATAATTAAAAAGAATTTAAATATTCTGTAAGCAATAATAATAATAATAATATTAATAATAATATAAATGTAAATATTCTAACTTTCTTTTGCTTTTTTTGCTTTTCAAAAATGTCTATATCATTTACTGTGTTTGATGTTTAACATCCAAACTAGCTGCATTTATTTCTACTTAAAATATATAAAAAGTATTTTCCAAACCTAATGTTCTCTGAACCTGGTTCTACAGGACCCTGAGGAAATCATGATCTAAACTGACATATTGTCGTCCTGTATGTTATAGACAGCAATCTCCTCTCTCCGCTTTTGTTTAAAAATCTTCTGCTGTTGCTCCTCATCAAACATCTGACCATATGCTTTCACACAGAGACACTCGCACACGAACACATCTGTAATGACTAAGAGGGAGGCAGAGATCCCACTTCCTGTCTTCATAATTGCCCACACGGGAGGCATAATTATGAGATGAGCTATAATTTGATTACACATTAGCTCACTGTTTACTAATGAACACAGGCCGCTTTATGCTCTGGATTTGTCACAGTGCTGTTTGAACAGGCCCTTGGTGATAAAAACAGGGTGGAAATTCTGTTTTACTTCGTCTTTCAGGTTGCTTCTATTATCGTTTCTTTTATTTCTTTTCGAAGAAGCATAAAAATATCAGGCAAAGATTCCTAAATGTATAAAACGCAACAATGAAATGCATGATATAGACAAAACTTTGAGGACACCTGCACTTGTCTGAACATCCTACTCCACATTTAGTCCGCTTTTCCTATTATTAACCTAACTTCCACTCTTCTGGATAGATGTTTCACTGGATTTTGGAGTGTGTTTGTGAAGATTTGTGCTCATTAACCACAAGGGTGTTACTAAAGTCAGCGTTCGCATTCATTCATTCATTCATTCGGTTGAGCCCTAAAGCGGGAGATCTTCCACTCCAACCCATGTAGAGCAGATCTTCATAGAACTGGCTTTGTGCACAGGGGATTTCTCATCCTGAAACAAGTTTGGATCTTCTAATTCGAGTAAAGGGACATGATCATGCTACTGCATCCTATAAAGACATTTGTGCACCTCCGACTTTGTGGTAACAGTTTGGAGATGAACCGCACATGACTGGAAAAATCGGGGTGTCCCAATACTTTTGTCCATATAGAGCACTTTAATTCGAAACATGGCTAAAACACCTTGCTGTATCAACGTTAATTAGTATTTCGGCACGTTTGTTGAAATTCTTGCAAGTTCTTCATACTAGCTTGCTCACTAGCTGTCAAGTTAGCAAGAAAGCACCTGCTTTGTTTTTCTGCAAGTCAGCTAGAATTTGTGAAAGGTGCCGTGTCACCTGCTAGCTAGTCGGCAGCTAGTTAGCTAGCTATGAAATTAGCAAAATGAGAAAGTAAAATTCCAGGCTAAGCATGTCCAAGCATGTAAAAAGCAACAATAAAAATTACTTCAGGATGCCCTATGGTTCAAATATCCTGCTACCTCTACAAGTAGCTTGGTTTTTCCGTAGCTAGTTAGAGTTCTTGCTAGGTTTTAATGCTAGCTAGTTGGCAACTTGTTATCTAGCAATCAGGTCACCTGCTGTTAAGCATTTTTTTTTTTTAAAATAGCAACAACAAAAAAAGCAGAGGATCTGAACAAACACTTGTCTGAAAACCCCTTTTCTTTATCTTTATCTAAAGGAAAAAGTCAACCAGGAAGTGCTGGAATTTGTTTTTCCATTAAAAAAGTGTGCATGTCTATTTGGACTAGAATTGATATAGATTGGCTGATGAGAATCTTTTGGCCGAGATGGTCCAGCATCACACCCTGAGATTCAGTTCCTCGTGAAAAGCTGAAACGCTAATAACCAGGTATCAGATATACAGAAGGCATGAAGGAGGTTGGAGGCCGTGGTTGTATGGATGCAGGATATTAAAAGCAGTTTGTCACGTTTAGAAAGCAAAACACAACATTTTGCACTCAATATTTTATTTCATCTCTAAATCCTAAATGCAGGAAACATCCTACTGATGTCTTCATTTAGGTCCAAGTGTGTGGATGCTCCTGCACTCTGATGTCTATTTAGCCTTAGAAAGCAGATGCTACTAATTGAAGTCGATGTCATTATGCGAAATCACGCTGCAAGTGGTGCGCAAAAAGCACTCACGTGGATAATCTTTAGGATGCATTTTCTCACTCCAGTTCCCATGGAAAGTAAGCCGGTACTTGGCCGTTCCACAGGCGCAGCACTCCTGCAGAGGCTTCTCGGTGGTTCTGAGAGGATCTGCAGAACAAGAGCTATAGATTAGTTACAGACCAGGCTGACATGAGGTCTCATAGAGCTGAGCACATGCACGCGCACACACACACACACACACACACACACAAAGGGTTCAAGCAAATTACCCTGAATTGTCCAAAGAAAAAAATATAATTATAAGGTGGTTGCACAGCAAAGACGCACTTTTGTAATTACCTTTCTCGCACAACCTCCTGGTGAGAGAGCCCTCATCCTGGAAGGATATTATCTTCCTCTGTACCACGCTCGCCCTGAGAAGAACAAATAAAACGAATAAAAGAAAGGTTACCCTGCTTTCACATATTACTCCATTTTTTTCCGAGACAAAATAACGCCTCCGTCGTGCGAGCAGATGTTCGCCGAAGTATGAAAAACGTTTACACTGTTTATCTGGGTTTCAAGAGACGACTTTCAACTTTCAACTGCCACCATTAACCCTACAGTCACACAAGTAATAATAATAATAATAATAATAATAATAATAATAATAATAATACATTTACATTAGTTTTTTTTTTTTCTTTCACTTTTAAATGCTATAAAGTTCATTCCACATGTAATTAACTTTTTAACCTCAAGAGTCTCGAATTGTGAGCCAAATCATTTTAATGTATTTATTAGACATATAAAATGCAGCCTGGGGTTTAGGAAAGTGTTACACTTTTATAATTAACAGCCGTGTAATAACTTTTAAAAATCGAATTTATGACACGACTGACATTTTTCATTAAAATAAAAAAAAAAAAACAGATTTACATTTATTTATAAACTTTATTTATTTATTTATTATTATAAACTCTCATTAAAGGAGGTGTGGCCTCTGTACCTACCAATATCTGTGTAGGAGGTGTGGCCTCTGTACCTGTCAGTATCTGTGTAGGAGATGTGGCCTCTGTACCTGCCAATATCTGTGTAGGAGGTGTGGCCTCTGAATCGGTCAGTATCTGTGTAGGAGGTGTGGCCTCTGTACCTGCCAATATCTGTGTTGGAGGTGTGGCCTCTTTATCTGTATTTATTGTATTTATTATTATAACTCTCATTAAAGGAGGTGTGGCCTCTGTACCTCCCAATATCTGTGTAGGAGGTGTGGCCTCTGTACCTGTCAGTATCTGTGTAGGAGGTGTGGCCTCTGTATCTGGCAGTATTTGTGTAGGAGGTGTGGCCTCTGTACCTCCCAATATCTGTGTAGGAGGTGTGGCCTCTGTACCTGTCAGTATCTGTGTAGGAGGTGTGGCCTCTGTATCTGGCAGTATTTGTGTAGGAGGTGTGGCCTCTGTACCTGCCAAAATCTGTGTAGGAGGTGTGGCCTCTGTACCTGTCAGTATCTGTGTAGGAGGTGTAGTCTCTTTACCTGTCAGTATCTGTGTAGGAGGTGTGGCCTCTGTACCTGCCAATATCTGTGTAATAGGTGTGGCCTTTGAATCGGTCAGTATCTGTGTAGGAGGTGTGGCCTCTGTACCTGCCAATATCTGTGTAGGAGGTGTGGCCTCTGTACCTGTCAGTATCTGTGTAGGAGGTGTGGCCCCTGAATCAGTCAGTATTTGTGTAGGAGGTGTGGCCTCTGTACCTGTCAGTATGTGTGTAGGAGGTGTGGCCTCTGAATCAGTCAGTATTTGTGTAGGAGGTGTGGCCTCTGTACCTGCCAATATTCGTGTAGGAGGTGTGGCCTCTGTATCTGGCAGTATCTGTGTAGGAGGTGTGGCCTCTGTACCTGCCAATATCTGTGTAGGAGGTGTGGCCTCTGTACCTGCCAGTATCTGTGTAAGAGGTGGGGCCTCTGTTCCTGTCAGTATCTGTGTAGGAGGTGTGGCCTCTGTGCTTATCAATATCTGTGTAGGAGGTCTGGCCTCTTTACTTTTTAGTAGCTATGTAGGAGGTGTGGCCTCTGCACCTGTCAGTAGCCTCTCTACTTTTCAGTACCTGGTTGGTATCGTAGACTTTTATGTAGTATATTTGGTAAGCTTCCACAACAATGTTCACCTTGCCTGAACCTCTTCAAACATAAGCATTCTGACACTTCCTGACTGCTAGACAGCCCTGAGTTTAAAAGAAGCCTGCAAAATTGCCCGATCCTCTTGAACTGTGGCTCCCCGGAGTTTAAAGCAGAGCTGGATCACACACACCTCCTCGTCACACCTCCTTCATGCCCACTGCATGCTAATGCAGACTTACTGAGTTCCAGTGGAGATGCATTTCACACCCAGGCCTTCAGTGGTGTCCCACCTGGTCCAATCTACCTCTTAATAGCATCATTATGACAGCACGTTTATAGAAACCATCAATATTATAGAGAAATGCAGTATACCAGAGCGCTGCATCACAGACAGGAATCTCACAGTAAGAATTAATGTCATTACTAAAGCAAGAAACCCAATAAACACAATTCAACAAGTCTCCTTTAACTGCAGCCACAGCTGCACTGCACACATACATAATCTCCAGTATGAGCATCGGTATAAACCTCATAAAATGACCAAAAAAGCTTAACAACTGTTTTGAACTGTTTTGGCCGACCTTTCCTCACGATGTCCAGCTTTTCTTGAAAAGTTCATTTTGTAAATGTCCTTATAAGTGTATCTGCAACCGAATCAATTTCTTCTCCTCTGTCAGTCATTGTGGATGAAAACACAACTATAAAATTCACACAAACATATTTGACTTGTGCAGTTTGCTATAGATGGGGTTTGCGAGTCTGACTAGCATGCTCTTTGACCATCCAATCAAAGGACATGAAAATGCAGACGTGTTTGGACGCCTTCTAGGGGGAGGAATGGCCAAATTGCAGTCTGATTGGTTAAAGCAACAGCTTCAAGCAACATGGAGTTAATGCTGACAGAAGCCTCCAAATCTTAAATCTGAAGGCCCTTGAGGAAGGCCCTTAGACCTCAGTTGTATAAATAAGATAATTGAAAATCTGACAAATTCGGTAATTGTTTTTTGCATCTTATATCACGCAACGGATTCCCGAAGTCTCCACGCGGCTGGTCTGTGTGGCACTGCTAAGCACGCGCCAGTCGAAGTCTGACCTCGTTCTTATCGCCCTGTATTGACTCCACCGCGATCAGTATTCGGCATACGCCTTTACTTCTTAAAGCTGAATGATGTGACCACCTTCCTAATAAATGAAGCAATTTGTTTTAAACTTCTACTCCTCCTCATTCCCCCGTGCGATTTCACTCGTACCAAGCAGAGATCCCCCCCGTCAGCGTCGTCCCTCACTGCAGAAAACTGCAAATGTATGAGGACATTAAAGTAAAACTGACCTGCTCAGCACATCACACCTTACAGCAGACTTCTCCAATACAGAGGGCCAATTCTCACACAGTAAAAGACTTTCTACTTGATGTATGAGGAAAACACATTCGCTCCACACATACCCTGAGATGGATTAAAAGAAATCTCAAGATGTTTCGATCCAGCTAAAACATTTGGACCTGATATTGAGCGTTTGTCCTTGTCCTCACAATAAGATTTCATCTGTAACCCGACTCGAACCCCAAAACTCTTACAGCTGAGCTTTTTTAAGCAGGTTTAAAGGCACTTTGCGTAAAAATTTTATAATTACCTCAAAATGCAAAATATGTCAAATACACAACATTTATATTTTCTTGGCATCTTCTTGTTTGACATCAACTTATTTGGCTTTTTGGGATTCTTTAACAAACCTTATGTGAAATAACTGAACCATCAGCCCCTTATCCGTCAGTAGCTTCATCCAACATTCTGGCTTCACTCTGAGAAGTTCATATGGATCACCACATGCTTTTCAAAAGCAACAAGAGAATGGCAGGAAATGGGAGTCCCACACATGTCCTCTTCTTACAATTATGCCAAGCACACAATTTTCAAACACTCATAGCAGAACAGCTATCAACTGGGATCTCTGTATACTGAATGTTGTTTTTGTTTGTATCATATTATTTATCATTTGCACAAATGGCTACAGAGTAAAACATTTCATCTTAAGAAAAGACCTCCAATGAAATTCCCTTTAATTTCCAGGTTAGAAACGGATTTTAGATTTGCAATATTTTTTCTGAATAATTATTTTCTCTCTTTTGTATACTCATTATCAACATAGACATCATACCATATTGTTATTCATTTGCAAATAAAAATAAACGAATAAACGCAACGTACACCGGCCTTAAATGGTTACAAAATTGAAAGTTCAATATGAGTCACTAATCTGAATTAGCATCATTCTCTTTAAGCACACTCCGAATATCAAAGAAATCGGTTACTTAATGACAAATCCACAAAATAAAATTCAACCTAATGCTAAATTATTTTTTTTTTATTTGTGTGTAAATTCAATTAATCCATTTACATGCTGAAATTTTATGTCTGAATGGTATATATGATTCTAAAGACTTTTTATTTTTACTTTGTTAACTTACATTAACACACGTTACATGTTTCCCAGGCAAAACAAATAAAAAAAATATGAAAAAAACCATCAGAAATTCTCCTTTTCTAGGTTCAAATTAGTCATTAATACAAAGTTAAAATACATTATAAGGCTTGTATAAGTATTTCAATTAATATATTTGGGCATCTGTCTAAATAAATAAACAAACAAACAATATGTATCTATATCTATCTGTCTGTCTGTCTGTCTGTCTGTCTGTCTGTCTGTCTGTCTGTCTGTCTGTCTGTCTGTCTGTCTGTCTGTCTGTCTGTCTGTGTGTGAATACATATATAATTGAATGAATAAATGAAAAACTAACTAAACAAATAAATAAATCATTGAATGAGTGAATGAATGAACGAAGGAAATAATTAAACACAATAACAATAATAATAATAATAATAATAATAATAATATTAAAAACTATAAATAAATAGTAAATGATTGAATAAATAAACAAGTAAAGACAACCAAGATGCACACAAAACATCAGAAAAAGAAATGTGATCTCTCAAACTTAAACTGTTTGTTTGTTGGCTTGAGGATTTTAAAAAAACTGCAAGTGTTCAGGCTTGTGTATCTGACGGAAGTAAGTCAGTAAACCAAAAATAACTACCGTATTTTCCGGACTATAATATTTCCCACCTTTTGAACCCCGCGGCTTAAACAACGAAGCGGCTTATTTATGGATTTTTCCTGGGTTTTTCCCGGTTTCACAAACGTCAAGCCAAAAAACTGAGCATCAAAACATAAGACCAATGAAATTTCCGAACGGAAACGAAAAAAACGCACTTCACCTGTGTTCTGATTGGGTGATTTTTAAACGCATGACGATGTTAAAAGAAAAACTCTCTGGGGTGAAGGGAGAGCTCACTAACTCCAGTTGCAACAGAACTCATATAAGCACAGACAGGTTTCCAAAACTCGTGCTTTTTGATTTTTCTTGGCAACAGCGTTAGGGGTTAGTCAAAGAAACTTAGAAATGAGCATCAGAAAATAATAAGGACATATTCCTCGGTCTTGCACACAAGCAGTAATATCGGGAAAACGCGGTGGCAGGCTATTCCCAAAATGCCGCTCCGCTCTTAAAGGAGCCACAACATATTTCACCCGTTACACCGTGTTATGGACACTGTCTTTCGTTAAAGCCTGTGTAAAGTTCATTAGTTTTAGTGTAGACACCTGCAGCTTATACACAGCGGCTTATTTATGTTCAAAATAAAAATCTTTGTAAAATTCAGTGGGTGCTGCTTATATTTGGGTACGCTTAATAGTCCGGAAATTACGGTACTCAATTTCTATGTTAAGCAGAAAAGCATTTCAAAAAGACAAACACTGTTATACCATGAGACGAAATAGACTACAAAAGCAAAAGGTCAACCTCATCACTCCAGACTCGGCCAGACTCATGGATAGACTGTAAAACTGAAAAAGAAATCAATGGTTTGTAGTCAAAAACTCATGCACTACATTGCGTTACACCCATTCTTTTGTTAAACTCTAGTCTCTATAAATTCACTGCATTAATGATTTATAACATTTTACAAAGCCAAAGCATATGTCTGAGTTTTACATACCTGATGGCCTGGCTAATGAATTTATGTTGACATCTGTACAAGTGTGCAGATGGTCCTATCAGCTGTCAGCTCACTGAACTCTGAACTTAGATGCTAAAGTGTACATGAGCATAATGACCCCATCTGAATCTCGGAAAAAAAAAACCTGTACTGTACATTAATAATGTAATGCTGTTTGCACTCTGTTGGTCTCGTCTCATTTTCACTACCATGTTACTTGTTTTATGAATCATTGTCCTCATTGCCTTTTTGCACATTACTGTAGAAATACTTTGTGATCTCTATATAGTCACCTGATGATCACTGTATTTTTTTTTTTTACCTCTTTTCCCTGCAGAATACCCCTGAGACAGTCTCTACCCACTACCTCATATCTGCACTTATTAAACAAATGAAATATCATTATATCCGGTGTTACTTTGCAGTTAAAAGCATTGTATCTTGTAGCCGGAACGTTAGCAAAAAATTTACTATTTGTATTCGTTGAAAAAGTGATTATAAATGGAAAATATAACCAGCCGTAGCTGTAGATCATTTCCATGTAATTGCAACAAATTAATGTATGAACTCATAGTATGTATATATAAAAAGAGAATATATCTAATTCATTATATATATATATATATATATATATATATATATATATATATATATATATATATATATATATATATATATATATATATACACACATACATTCTCTCATACTGACCACTGGATGTTCAACATGGCACCTCATGGTAAAGACTCTCGGATGATACGAGAATTAGAATTGTTGCTCTCCACAAAAATGGAAGTTGAGTCCTCGTGCTGTGCGTCAGGTGCAGAAGCTGCTTCAAAAAACAGACGCATGAGTGCTGCAGCATTGCTTTAGAGGTTGCAGAAGTGAAAGGTCTGCTTGTCAGTGCTCAGACCGTACGCTGTACATCTCAACAAGTCTGTTCTAAAGCTGGCTCACAAGAAAGTCTGCAAACAGCTTGCTGAAAACGACCTGTCCAAGAGCATGAATTAATGGAACCATGTCTTGTGGTCTGAATAAACTGAAAAAAACTTGTTCAGCTCAGATAGTGTGCAGCATGTGTGGTGACACCCTAGTGAAAAGTAACAAGAAAATGTTGTCTTGCCTACAGTCAAGCATGGTGGTGGCAGCATCATGGTCTGGGGCTGCATGAGTGCTGCTGGTACTGGGGGGCTGCGATTCATTGAGGAAAACATGGATTCTAAAATGTACTGTGACATTCTGAAGCAGAATATGATGCCCTCCCTTCAGAAACTGGGACAAACGACACTTTTCCAACATCATAACGACCCCAAACACACCGCCAAAATGACAACTGCTTTGCTGAGGAAGCTGTTGGGGATTCCAAGTATGTCTCCAGACCTGAACCCTATTGAGCACCTGTGGGGCATCCTCAAGTGAAAGGTGGAGAAGCGCCATGTGTCTAACATCCAGCAGCTCAGTGATGTCATTATGGAGGAGTGGAAGAGGATCCCAGGAACAACCTGTGCAGCTCTGGTGAATTCCATACCCAGGAGGATTAAGGCAGTGTTGGTTAGACACTCAGACAAAATATTGACACTTTGGACACAGTTTTGACATGTTCACTGAGGGTGTACTTACTTTTGTTGCCAGTTATTTGGACAATAATAGCTGTATGTTGAGTTATTTATAGAGGACAGTAAATCTGTACTGCTGCACATAGACTACTGTAAAATACTGTAAAAGTTTCATTTCTATTGTTTTGTCCCTTTCAAACATATAGTAAATTGGTCAAGTTTATTTCTATTACGTTTTTTACAACAGACATTGTCTCAAAGCAGCTTTACAGAATTTTAAGAGTTAAGGTGAATGGTGTGTATTTATCCCTGATGAGCAGCCATGGTGACTGTGGCAAGGAAAAACTCCTTTAGATGTTATGAGGAAGAAACCTTGAGAGGAACCAGACTCAAAAGGGGAACCCATCCTCATTTGGGTGACATCAAGAGTGTGATCATAAATCTTTAAACAATACAGAACACTGGAAAATTGGTTGCTGATATGTGAGGGGTGTACTTACTTTTGTAAGATACTGCATATGTATGAGTACGAGTGATGGATTTCACTCAGGGGGGTATTTCGGTGCATGAATTATCCCCAAACAAATCCACAAACGCATCACAAAGAAGAATGAAAACATTAGATGTCAAATTTATTACTGTGTCCAAACAGCAGCTATTAAAAAAAAACCTTCCGGGACGCATTTCTGTGCAGTACTGTATAATGCATCCGTTACTGACAGCTGTCAGCTGACTCTGGAGAAGTCTTGGCCGTCTCCCAAATGTAATTGGACTTTATATGTAATGGCTGTGTGACACTGCCAGGCACATTTCATAGCCTTTGGGCTGGCCTGGCGCCCGGGAACAGTGCCGAAACCCGTTTGACGAAAGTCTTAGCGCGGCAGATGTTTTAAGTGCCGCAGCAGATGTTTCGGATGGATCCGGAATAATGGTGTGCGGCGCAACTGGGCCGGGACAGAAACGCGAGAGATATCGAGGCGGGAAATATTTCCTTTTCAGACTCAGAGAGAAATGTGACAGCAGCCTGGCTGAGGCGGAGCAGGGATAAGGCTGCTTATTATATTCAGGACAACGGAAAGGAGAGAAAAAAAAAAGATTAGAAAGGTGTGTGGGCTGCGTGGAGGTGGTGGGAGTGAGGAAAGGGGGGAGGAAACGAGGACAAGGCTCTTATAATGTAAATGTCCATGATAGAGGTTTCGAATTGTCTGAGCCTCAGTGAGCGCTTACACACACTCCTACTAGGTGCTAAGCTGTAATCAGGATCAACGACACTCTTTAGCTTTCTATTGAGGTTTCGACGTGTGCGTGCGTGCGTGCGTGCGTGCGTGCGTGCGTGCGTGCGTGCGTGCGCGATATCTCATTAACACTAGACATGCCTGGCTTATTTTTTAATCGGTCAAAAGTGTGAGGCAAAGAGAAATGAGAGGGAGGAGAGAAGCATTTATCCCAATACACACACACACACACACACACACACACACACACACAAAAGAGCGAGTGCACGTCTCAAACGGGTGCTCGGTGTGTCAACGTACACATGCATACACAAAAAATTGGAAATTCCTCGTTATCCGGGCGCCCAGAATTCCGCTGGCAGAGATGCCTCTTTTCAGGTTTAATCCGACAGCTCGCCGTGTGACAGCTATATGAACGAATGTGAGCATAAAAAAGGTGAAGGGATTGTACAGAAGGAGGCCGCAGACAAGAAAAACAGACGTCTGGAACGCGGTGTTCTGCGAGTCGAAACGACGAGTCGAACTACACCTACTTAAAAAAGTACTTTATTAGAGAAGATGTGTGTGTATACGAGCGGAATTGCAGCAAATGATGACACTGAAGTGAAATCTAGACATTTATAACATAACGCTGTTTATTTCATCAGGCAGACGCTACATGAGCGTTAAAGCCAAAACATCAAGGCTGAAAAACATTTTGCTCTGGGACGGCACCCATCAACTGCCTCTCTCTCCGACCCTGTAGACACAGATGACCCTGAGCAGGGTCTACTTACCTTATCCTTCCTACACACACACACACACACACACACACACACACACACACACACACACACACACACACACACACACACATACAAATATCATTCAGGACCATCTATCTCAAACTATGTCTGCAGATTTTACAGACACACACACACACACACACACACACACACACACACACACACATACAAATATCATTCAGGACCATCTATCTCAAACTATGTCTGCAGATTTTACACACACACACACACACATACACACACACACACACACACACCTGCATACAGACATAAACCCAATCTACCTTAACTTCAAATAGATAGATAGATAGATAGATAGATAGATAGATAGATAGATAGATAGATAGATAGATAGATAGATAGATAGATAGATAGATAGCACATTTAAATGTAAGTTTGTTGCCCAAAGGGCTTCACAAAATTTGAGAAAAAATCTACATATACACACACACATATACACACACACACACACACACAACATTTCACACAAGTAAAATAAACACATGTAAGGGTTTCCCAAATCACAATTTCCCTACTTCATAAATCAGACTAAATCCCAATAACCAATTAGGCCTTCAAATATGGCTGCCACCAACCATATAATATAGTATAAGTCTGAGTGATCAGTGTATCATGTCATTTTGGATGTACAGGTACAAGGGTAGATGGGAATTATAGTTCAGGGCCATAATCCTGACTGATTCCTCCCTCTAATTAGAGGCCCTGGGTAGCCAGAGCTCTGTACAGACTAAGACTCTGAACTACGTTTCCTATTTGCCACCTCACCACCACATTCCACATAGCATGTGATTTAAGCTTAGAAATGCAGAACAACCGAAAACACTACAGGACATGCTGGAATCAGAAAAGAATGAACTCCAGGGTGATAACGTTGGAATTCAATCCAATCCAATTAAAATCACACAGTGTTTATGAGAACACCAAACAAATAAATCGTCTAAAAGTCGTAGTAATATAGCTTGCAAAAAAAAAGTGTTAAAGTCTCAATTATTACCAAGACTTCAAGCAATGTGATATGGATATCCGAAAATCTAGCGTTCAAAAGGAGTTGTTTTCAAACCTGGAACCTCGGGACGCTGTTTGTTCCTGGCAAATTTTTGCACTTTGAAAAACCTGCATCTCTAATCACGCAATAAAACGGACTAATCAGTGTTTACTGGATTGCTTTCATTCGCTCTTGATTGTGATTTTTTTTCAAAACGAGCACGTAATTGTGCGTCTTGCTTACATCAATTCTTCACATTTGGTTCGTTCCGAGGTGGTTTTTCTTTTGTTTTATTACTCACTTTGGCATACAATGTCCTAATCTAACACTACTCTACCTCCTTTCAGTCATTCATCAGCCCATAGCGAGGGCAACATATCAGGAGAGCGTCGGTAGAGCACGGAAAGCACTCGCGGTGCACATGAAATTAATGTTCATTTCATTAAACGTGCTCTGCGGGAAGCACAAATTGCAGTATAAACGGCGCTCAGAAACGGGCGTAAATGGGTCGACCACCGAGCTGTGAAAAGCTCAGGACTAAAGAGGAAATCAGGAAAAGAAAATCCAGCGGGGAATAAATAATGTGTTGAAAATGATGTTGAAAGAGTTTGCCAGAAAAAAAGAAAACAGTGTGGAAGGTCTAATTACTGAGAGAACCTTAAGCCTATTGAGACGGCATCAAAACCAACTCGGGTACTATAGACTTAAAAGCTATAATCATCATAAAACAATAATAATAATAATAATATATAAGCTATAAAAGATGATATGTAAAAAGTAACAAGAAATGCAATATTTTGGACACAAGTCAAACATTGCCCTGAGAGGCACCTTCATCTTAATCCTGACCGTCATCCAGTGAAATTTTATAAACTATATAAGTAAACTACAACTATTCCAATGTCAAAAACTTAACATTTATTTTATTTACACTATACTATGATATGAAGGATATTACAGTACACTACTGTAAATATGTTGGACTTGTTGAATTCGGTTGCCAGCACATAGTAATTTATTTAATTGATTTAAATCTGTAAACATATTTAGATTACCGATCTTGTTACTGATTAATTGTTCAATTTAATAAATACATGAAGTAAAAAGTAAAAAAACAAAAACTAAATAAAATAAGACTATATACTTTTACATAAAAAAAATATAAAACAAATAAATTGGCAATATCAAAACAGTCCAATTGAATATTAATTAACCCAGTCATTAGGGTTGTTGTTATATTCTGTAAAATTGAAAATATATAAAATCCATAAATTCTATGAAATCAAAAATATATTTAACATATAAAACCTCTGAAATCTATACATTTATCAGAATCTATAATATTTTTAAAATCTACCAAATCTATCCAAATTGTAAAATATATCAAAGTAAAAAAAAATATCTATGAAATCTATATGAAATTAATCAAAGGCAAAGTCTAAGAAATCTATGATTTTATATATATATATATATTTAAAGTTCATAAAACCTATGAAATCTTTGAATTATGCGCATCTATAAAATCTTCAAATTCGTCAAAATCTGTAAAATCTAAATCTTTCCAGACTTAAATTCTATATCAAATCAATATGAAATTGATTTTTTATACATTTTCTGTGGAAAACCTTTTACAGCACACACACACACACACACACACACACACACACACACACACACACACACACACACACACACACACAGTGCTTATCTGAATCTGTGAACAAAATGAAATGCCTGAAATGCCAAAATAAGATGAAATAAGTGTTTGTAGTTGGATATATTTATCAAAAGATGTAATCAAATGCACTTTCCGCTTTCCATTTTCTGCCAGAAAGGCTTATGCATCGACTTTACACATACCATGCAATATAATCAGACGCATCAGCTCAGAAGCCTGGGCAGGGTTTGAGTCTATCAATGGCAGATAAAAAGTGGCGAATAATAAGGAACTGACTGACTTACTTGAGTACCACACAGCCGCTTCCTAAAGGGGGGGCGGTCCAGAAGGCCTGGATCCGTGTGCGTCTCCGGGGAATGCTCTCTGTTACGGCTGGTGGGCAATTGGTCATGAACTGAGAATCTTCTTTATCTATGATCTGCAGAGACATACAACAGAGATATCTATGAACAGAGACATACAAGTCAACAAAAATAGGTTCTTGTCATATGGCATAAAATTGTACATTCACAGTAAAGGCATCAAAACTATGAATTAACACATGTGGAATTATATACATAACAAAAAAGTGAACTGAAAATATGTCATATTGTAGGTTCTTCAAAGTAGGCATCAAGAGAATGCCAAGAGTGTGCAAAGCAGTAATCTAAGCAAAAGGTGGCTACTTTGAAGAACCTACAATATGACATATTTTCAGTTGTTTCACACTTTTTTGTTATGTATATAATTCCACATGTGTTAATTCATAGTTTTGATGCCTTCAGTGTGAATCTACAATTTTCATAGTCATGAAAATAAAGAAAACTCTTTAAATGAGAAGGTGTGTCCAAACTTTTGGTCTGTACTATATATATATATATATATATATATATATATATATATATATATATATATATATATATATATATATATTCTATTTCTATTTACATGTTTGACATAAAAAGCATTTCACTACATGTAACAATAAAAGGAAAAAGGGTTTTGTTGAATTATATCAATTTTCTCTTACAGTAACTCTCACTAACAATATCTTTCTCATCTGCCCTTTTCTAGCCCTCCTTGGTGGATGTCCTTAAATGCTCTCAAGCTGTAATCAGATTGGCCATGCAATAAAAAAAGAATAAAGAAAAGGGGCCACTGCAATTAAATGTTATCCTATGAAATGTTTTGGTATACTTATAATTCCTGGTGAAATATCGCAGATTTCTCTACAATGGATGCAAGCTGCTTTGGATGAACAGCACGACCTGCAAGAGGTTTTGGGACGGCACAGATGTTGGAACTTTTCCAAAACAAAATCCATAAAACTCCATTGAAGCTCGGCTTCTGCATAAGATCCCACACTCTGACTATTTTAACAAGCTAGAATTTACGAAGACAATTTTATTGTATGGTAATGTACATATGTGACAAAGAAATACTTAATAATTATAATAATAATAATAATAATAATAATAATAATAATAATAATAATAATATATTATTATTATTATCCCCATTTAAACATACAGCTTTAAGTCCTGAATCATTTCTTTATCAACTGTCTTTTTTGACCATCTGTCTCTTCATCTGTTTCTCACCCATTCTTCTTTCCGTAAAGCTTGTGAAGCGGTTTCAAACGTTCAGACCGGCAAACTGTGGCATGACAAACTTCATCTTCCTAGTTTAAAATAGTAACATTAAATACAAAAACACAAGATGTACTTCTGGGTTACAATTACGCCAGAAATGTTGAAATCTTCAACAGTAACATGAGGCACATTAACATACACTATAGGGACAAGAATTGGGACACCTTACTTTTCCAGCCATGTGTGGTTCTTCTCCAAACTTTTGCCATAAACTTGGAGGAACACACTTGTACAGGACGTTTTTAGATGTGGTAGTATAACACTTTCCCGTCACTTGAACTAGGAGACCCAAACCTGTTACAGCATTTGCACAAAGCCAGCTCCATATACTTTGGAGAGAAAGATCTCCTAAAAATGGAACGCTGGAACTGTGGAAGGCCTCCTCACATCACCTTCATCACTACCTGACTTTACTAACACCCTTGTGGTTAAATGATGAAAAATCTCTTTGAAATCTAGTGGAACAATTTCTTAGAAGAGTGGAGGTCAATAAAAAAGCAAATGGGGACTAAATGGGGAATGGGAAGTTTAAAAAGCACAAGGTCAGGTATCCACAAACTTTTGTCCGAATAGTATTCGTAAGATGAATAAGACGGAAATCCTTCATGGTGACAGCAAACTAATCAGGGCGCTCAATGGCAGGCCTGTAAAGTCCTAAAAACCTTGAAGCCGGTGATTTGATCGGAGTCTCCTTCAACAGAACACTGTATTAGGGTACAGGACACAGAAAGCGTAATAATAGGGTACAGGACACAGAAAGCGTAATAAACTATGTTTTGAACCAGATATCAGAGGTTTGCAATATAATTGTTACGTGACATAATATCACACTGTGACACTGTGTTATCTCAGAAAAGTGTATTGATTATGATATTGATTATCGCTTGCACTCATATTGCACATTTCTACTACATGCTTTCTGAATGTCTATTATAATCAGAGATAATACTCCAATTTTACATTCACACTCTCAAATTTACATTTAAACATTAAATAAAGCCAGATGCATGCTGTTTACAAACTCTCGATGTGCAAAAGCATTGGCGCCCAAAATAAATAAAATCACTCTTACAATTTTTTTTATTTAAAAGCAATAGTGCCACCATGACTTCGTTATTTTACTTCTTAAGCACGTATATATATATATATATATATATATATATATATATATATATATATATATATATATATATGATAATAATATAAAAATAATAATATGAAAATTGTTATGAATAATTTTTTTTGCATGATTTCAGGCTCAGAAACCCCGAACCCTGCATTTACAAATGCAGGCGATTTGTTCATCCGTCTACCTGCCCATTATATGCGACTTCCGCTC
This sequence comes from Silurus meridionalis, assembly GCF_014805685.1. Taxonomy (NCBI): domain Eukaryota; kingdom Metazoa; phylum Chordata; class Actinopteri; order Siluriformes; family Siluridae; genus Silurus; species Silurus meridionalis. The sequence continues at coordinate 24,896,249 of NC_060888.1, read as the reverse complement.
TGATTTGCACAATAATGAGCGACACATTCGGCACATTATCACGTAGCTGTGAGCACGCCTGAAGCTCGGAATTCCATCGAGTAAAACAAATGAAAGCTGACCTGAGAATGAATGTCATTACTGAAGCAAGAAACCCAATGAACACAATTTATCAAGTCTCCTTTCACTGCAGCCACAGCTGCACCGCCCACATACATTACAATGTTTACGGAGATTTAAAAAGAAGCCAAATTGTGGGTTTTTGTGCAAATTCTATGGAAAAGAAATTGCAAAAGTATAAATGGTTTATGAAAAATGTTAACAGGCAGAGTAACAAAATCTCAGAACTTGAGAGAACACTATAAATTGAAAAGAATGGACTATATTTGAGAAATGTAATATATATTCATAGGCAAATATATAAAAAATTATTAATAAGTGATTCTGACACATTTTCGGTTAGCAGAGAAGGCCTTGCTAGCCCTTATGGTCCAACACTGGTATTATATCGAAACAGCTCAAAGACAAGGTCTTCTATGGCAACGGTCCCCAACCTTTTTTGCACCACGGACCGGTTTAATGTCAGACAATATTTTCACGGACCGGCCTTTAAGGTGTGGTGGATAAATACAACAAAATAAAATGATACAACCATAAAAACTGGTATTTTCGAAATATAATAATAAACGTGAATCCACTGTGTTGTTTTTCGTTCATTTTGCTCGCTTGGGGGTTTGGATTTAGCGGTAATGTATTATGTTTTAGCGGCCTGAGCAGCTCCTTTAAGAAGGTAGCGGATGGAGGTAAGACGTGACCGAGGCAAGACAAATGTGGCGGAGAGAATCCGGTCATTTTCCAAAATAAAACATCGTTCAGAATCAGATAATAAATAAAGCGGAAATAATGTAAGTTAAGGATTCCTTTTGTGTGCGGTACCAATTGGACCAGGGGTTGGGGACCACTGCTCTATAGTATAAAATGTATAAAAAAAAAAAAAAAGACCAATAAAGTCCAAAAAGACCAAGAAACACAGACATGATGTTCTCAAAAAAAATCTAATTCTGTAAGGAGTCTCCAGTGTCAGTGTTGGGTAACAGTAGGTTTCTATGTACTGCTTTTTTTTTTTTTTTTTTTTATTACATTTATTTTACCATGTCAAATACAAGCTTGCATGAAATGTGTACAGAGGCATTAAATAGCTTTAAAACATTAAAGACATTAAAGCCTTAACAGAAACTAGCAACGATTAATGGTGTGTTTGTAGCTAGCACAGTTAGCTTGAGCTGCTAATATCTAATGTAAAAACCAATCGTTCTTTATAGTATACTGAAGTAAATTGTGTGCAGTAGGTTAGATTTTGGCCATGACTGTTTCTTATCGCAGGTGACAAGCAACAACGCCCAATAGAAGACAACAAGTCTTATCGCTTGCTAATAAGAACGTACTATATGGCTACTTGCTAAGCTTGTGTGCTCTACTGTATCACCTAATTTATGTCTCACACACAGACAAAAAAGCCTCGGACTTTCTAAGCTGCCCTGAGAGAGGAAGTGCAGCCATGTTTAGTTTTCCCAAGAGCCTCAGTCATCCGTCATGGCTAATTCCTCTGCACACTCCAGACATGAGCAGCAGAAAACAGCTGTTGACCTCTATGCCCTCTCAATACCCACCATATGCTCTGACCTTGCAATAACCTCCCTGCTTCCCTTAGGCTGAGGAACGAAACAAGCCAAGAACGTCAAGCTTTATGTGCTCAAGCTTACAGGACCATTTGCCTACAAAACACATATTTAAATTGCAGTGAATTTAGAACCCTGGCAACAGCAATAATCGGTATGTTGTACGCTGAGTATGTGGAGACTTTTGACTTCTAAAGAGAGCCTCAAAGTTCCTGAATTAGCTCCTGATTTGCTATTGTAACACAGTGACAGAATTGGGTCCATTATGCACAACCATGCGCCACTTTAACATTAACAAAAGGCGCATATTGCTGCAAGAACCTTTTCAGGAACCTTTTTAAAACCTTTCTTTCAGGATCTTTCTTATCTGTACTTTCCAGGAACATGTCCATTTGAGATTAAACATTTTCCAGGAACTAAAGAAGCGTATCTGAACTTCAGAAACATTTTTCAAAGAACTTAAGGGCTTTGTCTGGTTCTTGAAACAAAACCATTTTCATGAACCTTTCAGGGAAACTTTTTCATCAAATCAGGAACTATTACTGAAATACCTTAGAAACAGGGAGAAACACACGGCCCAAAAGAGTGCTTGGTTTTCTTCGATGCCTTTATTTTTTTGACAGACAGACAAACAACATAAAATTTAACACACAGCGCTTTGTGAACAAACAGAAGCTGACGCCGGCTTCACTCCATGTGCGTTTTATACTTCCTGGTCGTGACGTCACCCACCGGTGACAGCCTGCCTCCAATTTTGACCGATTACCGTATTTTCCGGACTATAAGCAGCTACGTTTTTCCCCCCATGCTTTGAACCCCGCGGCTTAAACAATAAAATGCCTAATTTATGGATTTTTCCTGTGTTTTTCCCGGTTTCACAAACCTCAAGCCAAAAAACTGAGCCCCAACATTAGACCAATGAAATTGCCGAACGGGTTCAGGTGAACCAATGAAACTCTTTATATTAAATCAGATGCGCTCCCACTGAATCGGGCCGCACCACATCATAAATATGGATGAGGTTCCTCTAAAATTTTACCTGCCTCTCACTCAGACTGTCTACAGGAAATGTGAATCATTCGTCACGCTGAAAACAACCGGGCATGAAAAAACACACTTCACCTGTGTTCTGAGCTGCACGGCATCGGGAAAAAAAAGCTTTACCGATGGTGGTTTTTAAACGCACGACAATGTCAAAAGATAAACTCTCGAGAGAAATAGTTGTGAAAGGAAGGAGGAAGACAGTGAACAATGACTTTCTTGGTAGGCTACTGTTTAGATACAAGCCGTGTAACAGACACTGTTTTTCGTTAAAGCCTGTGTAGACACCTGCGGCTTATAGACAGGTGCGGCGTATTTATGTTCAAAATAAAAATATTTGTCAAGTTCAGTGGGTGCGGCTTGTATTTGGGTGCATTTAATAGTCCGGAAATTACGGTACACACATTATTCAGAGCATGGACAACGCAGCCGCGTTCCCAAAGCGTAACCTCTTTTTTACGTAACCTTTTTTAACCCTTTTTTTAAATTTACTTTCATATGCTTAAAGCCAAAACTGTGTACATTGGAAAAGTACTGCAGTTTCATTTGACATTTTTGAGACTTTTTACATATTTTTTACTTATTACTTATTTTCAGCCCAAATAAGATTCTAATAGTTTATAGGCTCCTGTGGAGAAAAGGGAACTACTTTTACTCGTCTTGAAGTGCATTTTTTTTTTATAATTTCTATCCGCATGTTAATTAAAAGAGAACTGAATGCAAACATTCGGTTTATTTGCTCAGATCTGAATCAGGTATGGGTCAATATTCAGCTGTGACTTGAATTTCTGAGAAAAAAAGTTTCTAGGTACCTGAAAAAGTCCTAAAACTTTAAATGGAATCTTTCACAAGTGACCGTTTCGGGCAAATGCAATAAATGCGATGATCCATGTTCCGATATTTAAATCCTATTAATGTGCTTTGAGCTCCTGATGAAGTGTCTCGGCTCAACAACGTTTGTGGAGTAGCCTGATTTGGCAGATGCATTTCACAAGAAAATTTTACAAGCGAATCCAATAAAAGCGATGATCCGGCTTTAGAAGAATGCCATTTCGTAGAAAAGGTGGATATTTTTTGTATATTTATTTATACGCCCTGAGTTTCTGAGCCCATCTGCTATCCTACTCTCTCCTCTCACAATGTGTCTAAAGCATCGGTAAAATAATCTCGCTTTGTTTGTTTTTGATCCTGCTGCAGGATTTTGCAACCTCGCATCATGGAGTGGCAATGCAGCAATCCGGTTCCTTGGAGGAAAAAAAAAGCGACAAAAAAACCCCGAAAAAAAAAAGCAGGACTCTAAGTAGCTGTCATAACGGTGCTCGCCGGGGGAACAGGAGAAGGGAAGTGTGTTTTTTAATTGTGGCTCTTGGCATGGCCATGTGACCGCGCTTGGCTCTCGCTCCTCTCCCAGCATGCACGCAAACACTCGCGGAGATGCAGTGACCAAAGTAAACACACATGTCTCCAACGGGGACTGGCAGAAGCTTCGGCTTTCGGAACGGAAAAGAAAAAAAAAAGCCACTGAGTTCTTACAGAATGGAATAAATTAATGGCAAGATGTTTCGTTTTTGTGCCTCGGCCTTAGCGGTCTCGCTCAAAAGAAGCAGTAGGCGATTTATTTAAGCGTAATTAAACACAGACGGCGCGTTTTCGAGCTGATAAGAGGGTATTTTGTCATAGAATAAGATTCCAAAGTTCAGGATTAGCTTGCACACAAATACTGGGGCTTTGCACGTTTGCGTCAGTGGTCGACGAACAACACAAATGATGTATTTGAGTTAAAGTAGAGATACACTCTAAAATATTATTCCAGTAACCACGTTCTTGATAAGGGTTTTGTTCGCAACAGGAATTTAGGATCTCATTCAGGAACTCCTCTGGGGGGAGTTCCTCAGAATTCCAGGTCATCACTGCTAACAAGGCTGGATATGATGTAGCCTAGATTTTTAAATCCTTTATTATACAACTGTTAGAATACACAATTAATGCCATTATATACACAACTCAAAGATGGCAAGTATATGAAAATACTCAAAAACAAAAAGAAGATTAACCTTGTTTTTTTTACGTGATTATACAATACTGAAATCGAACCACCAATTTGTCTGATGTCTCACAGGATTACTTTCATTTCACAGGAAACAAACTTTGTCTCTGCCACCTAAACCTCTCAAGAGGTGATTTTCTTGAAGACAAACGTGGATGACAACCCGTCAACATTAAGTCTGTGTATGGGGCTAGAGGTGTGTCACGATGCAAAACTGAGCCATCATTCACCACCGAATGTACCAGACCCTCAGGGTAACTGGCCTGCAGTCAAGTACAAATCCTGAAATGCCATAGCTATGAGTGACCAGGAGACAAACAGAGCAAGTATTGGCTGTGCTCATTTGATGAAAGAGACATATTCTGTCTCCAATGTCAATCACAGCAAAACTAGCGAAACTTGGGCGTCTGTGAGTTCATGCATGAAGAAGAGGGTAGCGACTATTTTATCCTGTGTGTGTTACACAGCCCTGTGGTGAAGCAAGGGCAGAGGTCAGAAAAGATTCAGTTTTTGGCTGGTTGCCTGGCTTCACGTGTCTTCAAGTTAGCAAGCCAAGACCCAGGCGTCGTATGAAAGGAGGGAGTCGGTTTGTGAATAATAATCCAGCAAGACAAAATAAGGGACAAAATGCAGCAAAGGAATCCAAAAGAAAAATGTTTAACAAGTCTGAAAACGACCTAAAAGGCTAAGAGAGATCCAATCACCATGAGCAAGTGAACAACATAAGTGTGCACTCAGCTGATTGCCTGGTCCCCTGAATATTCAAGCAGCTCATCTGACATTTTGTGAAGAACAACCAGGCCACGGCACCGGCAAATCAGATTAAAAAGACAAGCCGGATTGCTGCGTTGCCGTGTCATCTCGTTCTTGCTATAAAGATACGTCCAACCGCCCCATTTCCTGCACTCCGAGGCTTTCAGAGACTACCTAACTGCTCTTTTGGGAATCTTTAATGCACAGAAACACACTTCAATAGCATAGACACAGCCATTCATGTGTGAGGAGCCACTTTATCCTCCTGCATGTCAGCATTTCACAGTTCACAGATGTGTGTTAGCAGATAGTTTACTGTCTAACAAGAAGCAGTTTAAAGCCTAAATCGACAATAAAGCACATATGAAGCAACAACATTGCACTTTTAAGGAAGATAATTTATTTGGATCAAAGCAGGAACACTCAGGGTTTTGCATTATGAGGTTTTCGATATACAGACATGATATACAGACTTTTTCCTGACCTCAATGTTCCCTGTTGTGTTTATATTGTTCATAAGAGAATGAATACGAATGTGAGCTAGGAGCTAGCGAGCTCTCCCTTCACCCAGACTCAACGCGCTACAACGGCTTGTATCTAAACAGTAGCCTACCAACAAAGTCATTGTTCACTGTCTTCCTCCTTCCTTTCACAACTATTTCTCTCGGGAGTTTTTCTTTTGCTTTTTTTTTTCAGGTAAGGTGTGTTTTTTCGTTTCCGTTTGGAAATTTCATTGGTTTAATGTTATGGGGTTCAGTTTTTTGGCTTGAAGTTTGTGAAACCGGGAAAAACCCAGGAAAAATTCATAAACAAGCCGCTTCGTTGTTTAAGCCGTGGGGTTTAAAACGTGGGAAAAAAGTAGCAGCTTATAGTCCGAATATATATACGGTAAATTAAAGACACAGAGAACCTGTGAAATGTGTGAAAACACCTTCTGTTTCTTTGCAGCAAACTAGGTCATTTAACGATATGAAGATTTACCAAATATACAAATGTACACGTTTCACTTTTTTGCATTGAAAAATCCTCCCTAAGCACGAATAACACGTTTGTTTCTGCAAACGATCAGTTAAAATCCTTTGTTATGCCTCTTGTAAAACTGGCACAAAGATGTACTTCACAACTTGGAGATTTCTTTTTTTGTCATACAATTCATCCCAAAGAAAATTCAAAGAAAGTATTTAAATTAGATTGTATTGCGCTTTTAACAATTTACATTGTCTCAAAGCGGCTTTAAAATAATATAATGCAGTAATTATGAATGAATAAGATTGTTCTTTATAAGTGTAAAGTTGTCCCTAATGAGTGAGCAGGGGGCGACTGTGGGAAGGAAAAACTCCCTGAGGTGGCATAAGGAAGAAACCTTGAGAGGAACCAGACTCAAAAGAGGAAACCACATCCTCATATGGGTGGCAACGAATGTCCAATTATTACAGCTGAACCATGCTGAGGTGTGCAGTGATGGTGATCAGATACAAACTGTAGTCCTGAGTCAGTGTAGCAGACTGTTGACATTAAGTCCAAATCCATCCTCAAAGCTCCTGTGTTACTCCGTAATCATGGATCCCCAGGCCGTTGAGGCGAAACCATCCCCAGCTGCACAGAGTGGCCTCCAATCGAAGAGAACACCATCCAAAGGCAGGCTGGAACAGAGTGGGCAGATCCAAGGAAAGGAGAGTGGCAATCAATCAATCAATCACTCGATTGGATTTAGGTGCAGTGAGTGGGCAGGCCATTCCATGATGGATAACACTCCAGTCGACTGTTTGCTCTCTAAATAACACTTACAGAGCTTGGACATATGTTTCTGGTCATTGTCTTGTCGTATGTGAAGTCGGATCCAATGAGCCGCAGTCCAGACAGAACTACATTGTATTGAAGTATGGAATGGCAGCCATGTTGGTTCAGGATTCCTTTGACCTGGAATAAGTACCTACCCTGCTCCAAAACAACCCCAAACCATTAAGCTTTGACTGTGTGGGTGAGGGAGTCTGCTAACATCTTCTCTACTGTTCTCTGTCTTACATCAGTTCTGCTGTTGGAGTTCAAAAATTTCAAATTTAGACTCTTCTTTCTATATAATTTTTTTTAGTTATTCACTGTCCAATTCTTGCCCTTTTATCTAATTTGGGAACATACACATGTCTCAAAAGCCATACACGTTTCCACACATTAGACAAGCTCAGTCCTAAAGAACGAAATTACGCAAATAGAAATACCTAGAAAGAATACTCCTGTGGCAGATTTCTGAATTCAGTGCAATTCTTGACCCGAGAATCCATTTTATTCTTTTTTGTTGTTGTTGCCTTTTTCTTTTCATGTTTTTATGTTTTACTTCATTTAAAGTAAAAGTTAATTGCTCTTTAAAATATTTTACTTCTATTATTATACTGATAAACAGTATTATCAATATATGAAGAAAAATAGCCTTTATTTGTCACATATACATTAAAGTAAAATTCATTCTTCACATATCCCAGCTTGCTCAAAAGTTGGGGTCAGAGCGCAGGGTCAGCCATGATACAGCACCCTTGAAGCACAGATGGTTAAGGGCCTTGCTCAAGGGCCCAAGAGTGGCAGCTTGGCGATAACGGGGCTTGAACCCCCAACGTTCCAATTAGTAACCCAGCACCTTAACCACTGAAGCTACCACTCCCAATAAGTGACCTACATAGATCTTATTACAATAATCTCATTTATTGCAATTATTTCTGAGGTAAAATATATAGTTCAATAAAAGATACTGTGAAATGTGTATATGAAAATGAATGAAATACTGATCACAACAAAAAAACAGAATGTGTGTCACTAGAAACACTCCTGCTGTTTGTTTCAAAGTACTTCTCAAAAAAATGACTGACATTTATCTATATTCATTTGCAAAAAAATAACCCAATCAGAGAAAGTCTAGACATCAGCTGTCACAAGCTGCTAACATCCCACTTTCTCACGTCTCATGTAAATATCCAACATCTGCATCTTCTTAAGTGGCAAAGCGCTGCCTCAGAAAGCCATCTGCTAAGACGAGGCACTGTTTGCACTGAAACGCTATATCCAAGAGGCTCGCTTACGTCGGGAATGAGACACATTCCGGGAGATGAGACTGAGAAGAATGTGAACTCAGGAAGGAAGCTAGACACATATCATTATACAGTATTGGTACATAAATAATATCATGCTATCCAAGCCAAGTCTACTTCTACAGTATGTTCAATTGAGTCCTGTACCGTTCTGTCCTATTCCGTCCCTGTCTCTCAGAACCTCAGATGAATTACTCAGATCACATCTACACACTTCTGGGTTCGTTGTTTTTACAAAGTGAAGACATTTTGTTTTCAGAAGGTGTCTTTCTCATTCACAAATACAGCTTGTTCATGGCGTTATCAAATTGGCCAATCGAATTGCAGCAGCTCAGTGTAAATAAATAAAATAAACTATGCAGATACTGTCAAGAGTTACAATTCGTTTTCGCATCCAACCTCGGAATCAGAAAAAGTGCGCTTTCTGTGACGGATCGTAGCATGGGGTTGGTTTGCAGATTTCAGAAATTGGCGACGTGCAAAAACACAAGAACATTGACGGAGCGACGGTGCAGTGAGTGAAAAAGCGTTTGTTGATCAGATTGGTCCAATCTACCAGGAAGGAAGCAGGACCTCAGGTAGTTTATTCACTCTACAGTCATGGATCTCAGCCTTCCCTAAATATCAAACCTTGAAGTAAATGTGGTATAACAGCAGAAGAACATGTCTGGTTACACTCCTATCAGCCAAGAAAAGAAGTCTGTGCCTACACCATGGCCCTAATCCAGACTTTCATTTATCTCATATGCACAGCTGAGCAGGTATGGGGTTAAGGACCTTGCTCAAGGGCCCAGAAGTGGTGGCTTGGTGTAGCTTAGATTTAATCTCAAGAATTTAGGGGCCAAATTGCAATGTCTTAACCACTAATCACCATCTCCCTTGTTTAATTTGGGTGATTCTGTGACCATAACATGATCAGATTCATTTTTTAGGCTGACAGGAATGAAATCTGATAGGTTGTCTTCTCTTGTAGCCCTTCCACCTCTTGGTTGGATGTTCTGTGCACTCTGAGATAGTTTTTTGTGCACCATGATTACAAAGAGCACTCATTTGTGTTACTATAGACTTCCTGTCAGCTTTAAGCAATTTGTTTTAGCCTCTGAGCACAGGTGCTTTTTTGTTTTGCGTACCATTTTGTGTAGAGCAGTGGTTCTGAAAGTGTGGGGTGCGCCCCTCTAGTGGGGAGTAAAGATATGACAGGTGGGGCGCAATGAATGTCAGAGTTTATATCGTTTTTTTTGTGTTCTTCATTAATCTTTATTAATGATTTTCTCTATTCACAATAAAGTTCATATACTCAAAGCAATCACAAACAAACAATACCGAACACAACTACACTTTTATTTTCTCTATTTTTGAACTTGGTGCTGTTTAACGTTATTCGTTTAGAACTATATATTTTAATACATTAGACATTTTTTTTTTAAATGTTGACACCTTTTTTTTTTTTTTTTTAAGTATTTCATTACTTTTATTTGGAGGGTGATGGAGTAAAGGTGGGGCCTGAAAATCCACCCCCTCTAAAGTGGGGAATGGCAGAAAAGTTTGAGAACCACTGCTCTAGAGACTGTTGTGTGTGAAAACTTTGAGTAGATCAGCAGTTTTATTTTAATAAAACAGGCCCACCTGGCACCCGCAACCATTAATGTCACAAAGAACAAACTTTTTCTTCACTCTGTTGTTTGATGTAAACATCAACTGAAGCTCCTGACCTGCGTCTGCATGGTTTTATGTATCATTCTGATGCCACATGATCAGCTGATCAAATAACGTCATGACTGTAATGATGGGAGGTAGTAAGTGGTTAAGGAATTTGGACGTTGAAACAGGAGGTCATGAGTTCAAATCCCAGCATCACCAAGCTACTGCTTTTTTTACCCTCAGCTGCTCAGGTGTAAGTGTTCTGGACAAGGGTGTTCTGGACAAGGGTGTTCTGGACGAGGGTGCTCTGGACAAGGGTGCTCTGGACAAGGGTGCTCTGGACAAGGGTGCTCTGGACGAGGGTGCTCTGGACGAGGGTGCTCTGGACGAGGGTGCTCTGGACAAGGGTGCTCTGGACGAGGGTGCTCTGGACGAGGGTGCTCTGGACGAGGGTGCTCTGGACGAGGGTGTTCTGGATGAGGGTGCTTGCCAAATGCCAAAAATATAAATGTAGATAAAGGAAAAGAAGGACAATTTAAATAATATTACCCGGCTGAGCTGCTGATGTTGGATCTTTTGAGGATCTCGAGAAAGTCAGATACCAGAGTTAGAAAAGATTCAGCAGTGATAAGCTCAGGGTTTTTCCTTTCCAGAATGTTTCATTATAACCTGTTCGAACAAAGTCTTCTCCAAGCGCTTTTTTCTCAAACTCTAGCATTCAGGACACGCCCCAGACCTTCACGAGCGTAAATATGCATCTGTGAATCTACGTACCAAGACGACTTCTGAAAACCACATTTATAGCCACTTTCTTCCTCTGCTTTTTTTTTTGTAATATTTCGCTTTCAATCAAACTCATACGTTTGTCGAGGCTCACCGAGCAAACCTGCTGCTCTAATTGTTTTCGGATCATTTCACATCCGTGTGACCTTTTCTTCCCTTCAGATCTTCCCAATTGCTTCATTTGCGTTTAATTAGCCCTGGCCTGCCCATTTGTCCTGCTTTTTTTTTTTTTTTACTTGCAGGTGTGAACATGTGTCGAGATCCGTCAGGCTTCCTGCTAACTCGAGATGATTGTTCAACTTTTCCATTAAACTTTTTTTAAAATTATGGACTAACTGCACCAACTTCATCACTAGTGCAGTGCAAAAAAAAAAAAAAAGTGACTATGATGGAAAAATGTCATCATGCTTGGGTTTCAAGGGTCAGGGATGGACAAAAAAAAAAGGGGGGGTGAGAGAACAGAAAAGAGGCCGTGTGAATACTCGTCTCACCTCGAAATTGCCGGCATAATCATCGAGGCTGCTTCCTTCTCTTCCTTCCTTCAGAGCAATCAAAGTGAAACCTCGGAAGTAATACGGACTTGAGGCATGTAAACTCACTGAAGAGGGAGAGAGAGAGAAAGAGAGAGAAAGAGAGAGAGGGAGAAATAGGTCAAGACACAGCAGCATTTAACCAAACAGCAGGTCAGATCTCTGAGGTGTGTGTCAGGACAAGTTGCAAACTGCCAGAGCATTCAGTGCAAGTTCAAGTCCCACAGAAATCTTTGTATGCTGTTTTTTTATTCTTTGTTTTTCTTTTTTTGTGTGAAGCTGAATCATCTGAAGGCAAATGCAAGTGCAGACACGCTTCACACAAAACCTCCAGTGAGGGATCTGGTGCATAATATGGGCCATTTACACCACCATTACCTTTAATTGCTGTCATGATTCACTGGGATTTATTTATGCAACTCAATCCTTCATAATGCACTATGTATCTGAGGCTACTTTTGTCTGTATTAGGAAAACATGCATGCATGCACTGATTTTTGTTATTGTTTTTTGAGTCAAATGATGCATATTGCAATTAAAAAAAGCAATGCATATAGTAAATACATGTTGCAAATAAATAAATAGTCTGGAGGAGATTTGAAAAAAAATAATAATAATTTAAGACACTCCGAAACTTGGTTTCATTGAAGCACGCGACCCACGAGCGAATCTACAGCATGCAATCGGTTCCCCTCACCTCGGTAAGTGCTTCCAGGCTGATAGGTTTCGGGATCTCCTTCCACCCGGAGGCGGTACTCGCTGCGCCCTTCTCTGCGCGCGCCCCGGCTCGAGCTGCGGGGGATCCTGCAGGAGAAGCTCGCGCTCTCCCTGGAAAAAGCATGACTGCTGAATAGGTTCAGTACAAGGTAGAGCAAGAACACCGTCCCTGCACCTGCATGCATGCCCATGCCCGGATACCCAGCGAGGGCAAATCAGTGGATAAAAGAAAAAAAAGTGAGCGCAGGCAGAAAACACACCAATGATCCCAAAAAAAAAGAAAAAAAAGAAACCTGGCACTGATCACTTAATCAAGCACTTTTCTAAACCCCATGAAATCCATTCGCTCTGAAAACAATTGCAATCAGTTTTGCCAGGCAGATATTTCACTTTATCCCAGGTTCAGAAGAGCGGAGCGAAGATCCTCTCCTCACGCCCCGAGCCGCGATGTGGGAAAGACACGCACAGCAGCGGGCATTACTACCGCGAGTAGATGATCCGACTCTTACTGATCCGACTCTTTCGAACAAATCCGGAAAGCTGAATCGATTCGCGAGTGTCGAATCGTTCGTCATCCAACAGAGGGGGATCTAAATAACCAATATTTAATTGTGCAATATCCTGCTCCAGGGGTCCCAAACTAGGGTACAGGTCATTTTATATATAATAATAATAATAATAATAATAATAATAATAATAATAATATATATATATATATATATATATATATATATATATATATATATATATATATATATATATTTTTTTTTTTTTTTTTTTTTTTCACTGGTGCCAATTTTCTTTCTTTGTTTCAGTCGCATTTATTTTCTATGAAAAATGATTTATATTTTTTGTTTCTGTGCATCGATAAATGAGCTCGCAATACACATTAATTCTGCATTATGTTGAGTTGAACTTTTATTATTATTATATAATATTTTTTATTATATATGTATTAATAAAATTCATAATAAAAGCATATATGTACTTTATGTACATATGTGTATACACACACACACACACACACACACACACACACACACACACCCCAGCCCTGGCCCCTGCCCTTGGTCCGTGATGCAAAAAACATAGGTTGTGGACCAGTGTAGAAATTCCGATTCCCTATTTATTACAATACATTTACAAGTGATGTTTTATTATCCAATATATAATATTATTACATTTTTTGTCCTTGTTTTAGTCCCAGTTTTATCTCAATCAAAAAAATATATTTTTAGCTTGCACATATTCTGCATTATAGTGAGTTGAGTTACATTTCTATTATATATGTAATAATTAAATTCAATGAATAATTTTGTTTTTCCCACAAAATTCTGTCTAAAAATAAACAAACCTTTAACTTAATCAGCAATTTTACACAAATGGTATATTCAATAGTCATATTTTCATCTGATTGATGACAAAATCATTTAAAAGTGAAGCTGTTCTTGGACAATACGAATTAAAATAAAAAATAGGGCATGAAGACAAAATATTCTTGTAAAAGCTGTATAGATATTATGGTGTTTTAAATTATATAAATCATCAGGACACCAAATTGTTATGTTTCCACACGGACGGTTAATGAGGTGATACCGGAGAACATTTGTATTCGATGTGAATTGGTTTATTAAAAACTAGACATTTTATGCTCTCTATTCCTATATTTATTATGTCTGTGAGGCAAGTATTTACTGAGATTCAGGTTGTTTTATTTATGTGTCTGTGAAGAGAGATGACGGAGATGGCAGAGAGCGCCCCCTGTCTGTTTTCTTTATTTTGCAGAAGCACCAGAGCTTAAAATATAATTATTGTGATGATTAAATGCTTTAAATATCGAAACTTTTTGTGTTACTGTTGACTTTAAAAAAGTTTTCCAATGAATTAAAGAAATAAAAAGTAAAATATCGGTATGTTTTCATGACCCCGCAGTCGTGAAATCATCCATAACCTCTCATTAATATAAAGTGGAAACGTGTCTCTAAATCTGGTACTGTTAAATAATGAAAAAACTGTTTGCATGTGTGTATGTTTGTGCTGTTGGTTTTACACAAAACATGCAAGAAGAACAAAAAAACTGAATTAAGGCATGCATTCATTTCCATAAGTTAAACACATCTCTAATTGTGTTTAATTATCAATTGATGTTCCTCAGCTTCAGCTACATCAGACTAATCCTTAGCCATACAGTTGTGTTGAGGTTAATGCCTCAATTCTTTCCTCAGATTCTCTTCTTGGTTGACTCGTCCACCTCAACAATTGACCTCCTGTGTGTCTTGCGATGCTTTTCTCTTTACCATGATTGTAAAGAGGGGTTCGTTTATTTACTGCATGCCCTCTCTGTAGGATTAAATTGGTCTGGCTGTTCTCCTCTGTCCTTTCAGATCATCTCATGTCTACAGAACAGCCATTTCGTTTATTGATTTTCTGAAATACTTTAAACAGGAACCTTCATCTGCAACCAACAATCACTGACATTGTTTCTTCATCCTGATGTCGGATTTGAACATTAACCGAAGCTCTTTAACGCAGTTTTATTATTCACATTGCTGCCACACGATTGGTTGATTAAATAACGGCATAACTCAGGGGTCCCTAAACTTGTGCCCGCGGGTGAAATTGGAACGGCCATTACAAATGACATATTAAATATATGTATTACTCATTTGATATCTATATTTGATAATAAAGTTTGACTTTCAAACAAAAAATTAGTCCTTAGTTATTAGTTATTAGTCCTTAATCCTTAGTTATTACCGTAGCCTAATTATCACCCACCAACATTCAACCTAACATTAAATGTTTTGATTTCAATAGTAATAAATATGAAAAAATGTCATTATGATAATAATAATGCTCTTTTAATAGGTGATATATCTCTTAAAAAAAAAAACAGAACATAAACTAATCTAAAATCAGGAGGCGTATTAAAAACATAAAAAAAAAATCTCCAAAATTATACCGATTGTGATTCTGGCCGATAAATTTTTCTATTACAGACTGACCAGGCTCCACTTTGAAGAAAGAAATAATTATGTGGCCCTCACAGTAAAAAGATTGGGGACCCCTGGAATAAATGAACTCGAATGACCCAATCTACAGTTTTTATTTACGTACTATTTCGTCAAGATAAAATTGTAACAATGCCATTCTGCCCCTTTTTACCTACAGAAACAGTGATAAGTGCCCTGACCGTGTTCAGGGCTTAGACACACTCTCCCAGTTTAAGGCAAGCCATAAAAATAACACACATCACATATCATAACCTTGTGCTCCAGAACATCTGATCACATGCACATTATAAACTTGTGCTTGTTAATATCATGAACAGCAGCTACGTTAATTCCTCTCCACTGCTCCTCTTTCTCTACCCATCCCAAAGCATCCTGAGGTTGCTCCAGCTCCAGTCACGTCCCACCTCATGAAGATTGTGGACCTTTAAAGAAGTAGATGGCAACCCTGCAAACATCTCGAACCATCTAAAGAAGTACAAGTGCCATTTGGATCCCACTTCATGTGGAGTTTGGACACTGGACCTCTTTGAGTGTTTAAAGGCTCCGGCATAAAGAGAAGCTGGTGTTGGATTTATGATGATCGCAAATGTTGAGCTATATTAGGAGTTGCTCAGTAGATCCTGGTTCCATAATCTCCAATGACTGTATAAGACTGTAGAAAGGACATCACTCAATCATACATTCCAGTGCTCATGTTAGTTTTCACTCTCCAGTGTTCTGTATTGTTGAAAGATTTATGATCACACTCTTGATGTCACCCAAATGAGGATGAGGTTCCCCTTTTGCGTCTGGTTCCTCTCAAGGTTTCTTCCTCATAACATCTAAGGGAGTTTTTTCTTGCCACAGTCGCCACGGCTGCTCATCAGGGATAAACACACATCATTCACCTTAACTGTTGATTTCTGTAAAGCTGCTTTGAGACAATGTCCGTTGTGAAAAGCGCAATAGAAATAAACTTGACTTGACTTGACTTGACATAAGTCTCAATGCAATAGCCGATATTACACGTCGTGTTCACTTGCCCCTCTGTCACCCTTCTCTAGCGCATCCACCTCCTGGCATGTTGTTGTTCTTGTTGTTTCTCGAGCAGACCTTTGCATTCACATTGCATTTGCTAAAAATGGAAGAGATAAAAAAAAAAAACAGCCCACTTCTCTCACGGCATGAGAAAGGTCACAGTTGAGCGCCCTTCATCATTTGCAGCAAGTCTGTTATCCAGCAGGCGGTATGTTTGGGTGTATAAACATCATGTCAAGCATAATTAAGCCACAACAACGTGACTTTGGGTAGAAATACAGAGATAACTCCAGACTAAATCAATAAAAGAGGTCAAATTAATGTTTGAATCGAAGATTCTATTATTATACAGCATCATACAAGATTGCGACACACGAAGAAGCATAACCAATCAAACTGCCTGGCTTGAGACTTTGGGGTCCAGACTGACTGCCCAGATGGGCTGGTGTGAAAAACGGCAGCAGAAGCGACGTCGATCTTTGTTTCTGCAGCTCGCTTCTGGCATGAAGACACACCTTTGCACCGAGGTGAGAAAAAAAGAGCAGGATGAGATGAAACGTAAAGCGAATAGTCTCTGGTGTTGGCCATGGAAGATCACAAAGTCACAACCTGGAACCGAAATTGGCTTTTTTATTGTTTGTCACAAATGTTTATAAGTTGTGTAGCCAGGTAGGGGATGGGGTGTAGGTGTTTGAGGGACGGGTCCGTCCTTATAGAACACAACCAACAAATGTCATGATAATGAAGGAGTATAGGAGGTGGTAGCTCAGTGGTAACACATTGGACAGTGCCAAACTGCCAATGCTGGGCCCTTGAGCAAGGCCCTTAACCCTCAACTGCTCAGTTGTAAGTCACTCTGGATAAGTGTGTCAGCCAAATATAACAAATGATATCTTTTATATCTCCAATCTCAGCTTGCATGAAAGATTTTCTCAGGATTGTGACAAAATAGTAGTTGTCTGGTTATACACTATTTACATTATAAGACAGGGACACTTAATGTTTCTAGCCATAATGTGGTTCCAAGTATACAGGATGTCTTTGAATGTGGTAACATTACATGTTTGCTTCATTTGAACTAGGAGACCAAAACCTGTTCAAGCATGACACTACCCCTGTTCACAAAGACAGCTCCAGGAGGATATGCTTTACATAGGTTGGAGTAGAAGATCTACTGCTATAGAGCCCCAACAAAGTTGGAACGCTGACTGCACCTCAGGCTTCCTCACTTCACCTACATCAGTACCTGACTTTACTAACAACCTTGTAGCTGATAAACACAAATCTCCAGTGGAGTTTATATGGAAATAAGGACTAAATGTGGAATGGGATGTTCAAAAAAAGCACATGAAGCTTATGGTCAGGTGCCAATAAACTTGTCCAAATAGAATTAACATATCTAACTTTCTCATAGTTTTCTCATAATCACAACTTTCTTTTTCTGTTTAGGTTTTTTTAGTTTTTCATAGATTTGACATTTGACATCCTCACGATCTCAACTTAATTTTCTTTAAAATTCACTTCCTTGTTATAGCAACATAAAACATGTTGTTCTTAGGATTTTGACATTAGTTTTCTCTTATAACCTACACATTACTAGTTGATTTCTCATCATTCTGATTTAAGTAAGTGAATTCGTCTTAGAAGGTGCTGACTTGTGATTTCAATGTAATTTTTCTTTATATGATCGTAAGTTTTTTTTTATAGATTCAAAGTGTGTTGTCATATTTACAGGATTTTACAGTTCAATTTACATGAAATGTTGACTCTACGAATCCTTCAGCAAAGAGATCAATTATAAGTTATATAGGATATATATTAATAGACAGCTTTATTCCCTCCCACATCAACCTATTGAACTCCACACTACACCATTAGATCACTGTATAAACACTGTATATAACTTCTGTACAATTATACATACAATGTACATATTACATATTGTATTTTTTATACCCTTCATTCTCTACATGTATTGTGCCTTACATACTGTACATCTGCACTATAACCTGCTAATTGTTGTATCTTTACAATAGTGTCTGCACATTTTCACTGCCATAATCTCATAACTATTCACTTGTATTTTTCAACAATATATACACATCTCTTCACTGCTATAGCCTTTATATTTCACTGTACATATGACTATAAGCCGCTACTTTTCCCCACGCTTTGAACCCCACGGCTTAAACAATGAAGCGGCTAATTTATGGATGTCATGCTGAAAACAACCGGGCATGAAAAAACGCACTTCACCTGTGTTCTGAGCTGCACGGCATCGGGAGAAAAGCTTCACCGATGGTGATTTTTGGACGCACGACGATGCCAAAAGATAAACTCCAGAGATACATTGTTGTGAAAGGAAGGAGGAAGACAGTGAACAATGACTTGCTTGGTAGGCTACTGTTTAGATACAAGCCGTGTAACAGACACTGTCTTTCGTTAAAGCCTGTGTGAAGTTCATTAGTTTCAGTGAGTTTTCGGTGTGGCGTATTTATGTTTAAAATAATCTTTGTCAAATTCAGTGGGTGCGGCTTATATATGGGTGCGTTTATTAGTCCGGAAATTACAGTACATATTTTTTTCATTATATTGATATAAAAAGTTGTTTTTTTTACAATGTTGTTTTTTTTTTTGTTATTTACAAATCTCTGTGACTCTGTGTAATTCGTTCAATCAATACAATCCCTAAGACTTCCCTGTAGTAAAAGTGAAAGTTTTGTCTGTTTCTATTTTTCTGTTTACAAATCACTGAAACTGGAGACTCCTTCTGGTACTGAAAAGTAAAAAAGAAAGAAAGAGTGTTGCTTTATACTTGTCCATGTACCTTACAGCACAGTGAAGTTCTTTCTTCACATCACCAGCAATATTTGAAACCTACAGCACCCCTGGAGCACAGAGGGTTAAGGGCCTTGCTCAAGGGCCCCAAGAGTGGCAGCTTGGCAATACAAAGGCTTGAACCCCAAACCCCAACTAGAGCCTTAACCAGTGGCTCTGAAATCACCATTATTGAAATCACCATCTCAAAATTGTGAGATTTTACTATAGAAAGGCGAACGCTCAAATAAAACCCATGGTACGGCTTACACCAAGAGCTACTCTGCCATTAAAAGCTCTCCGTTGAATATGTTGATGCTCATTGTTATTTCATTATTAGTTTATATATTATATATAAAAGCCACAGATTATTTGGCTGTAGTGAAGCAGAAAGGTTTCACATCGCTAAACTTAAATACGTTTTAATTAAAAAAAAGTCTTTGTGATTGCGTATGAGAAATTATTTGCATAACAAAAAAATCCAACCTGTTTTTTTTCCTGCCATAAAAAAAAATCCACTTGCAGATCGTCTTTTGCGCATCGCCTTTAATGACTCTATTCTGATTCCGTACTCCTGCAGCATGTTGAAGCACTTTATAAAAAAAACCTAGCTGTGAAACTCCTCTCATATATATGTAAATGAATTGCCGCATCAGCAGACTCCGAGCGAGCTGGAGAGCAGGACAGAGGTGGACATGTGGAGTTAAATAGCCTTTCTTTCTTCATGTCATCTCCTCCTTCCTGGGGTTTTTTAGTGACTTCTTTACTTTATAAATAATACATCGGCGAGGCTGCGTCGTATTTTGCCAGACAGGGTTTTTTTTACCACAAGGTCATCACACACACACACACACACACACACACACACCATCTTCAATGCTCTGAAGATGCTCTGAGCAAAAGGCTTGTGTATACTGAGCTCTTTCGAAAAAACAATAACTTTGCTGACCCAAGTTTTTTTTTTATTTTTTTTTCTTTGCTTTTCTGGGAGTCTGGGTTTCTTGGCTTGAAACTAAAAAGTGTATCGAGCAACATCCTACAGAACCAGAAATAGGCCTGAGAGACAACACCTACTCCTACATTTGAGCCTCTACTGGCACTCCGCCTGCACAGCTTGAGAGTCTTCCATGGTAGAATGAATCACTTCCAAATCGAAAAAGTTTCCCACAAGGGTTCTAATGATCTAATTCGCTAGATGTATAATATCAGCTCTGAAGTAAAAGAAGCGCTTTGTATCTGCTGTGATTTGGCAGGTGGAGGAAAATATATATATTTCCTCCTGAAATAAAAGCTGTATTATATTTCCTCTTATTTGTCCACCAAAAAAAAACATTCGATAAGTCCAGAGTTGTAGTTCAGATTTATTTTGTTTTTATCAAACAATCAAATAAAATTAATTACAATTTAAAATTGATGTTTAAACCATAAAACGTTTTTGTTGGATTTTTTTGCCGTGTTTGTTTTTGACTTCAGTACGCCGATATACACTCACCGAGCACTTTATTAGAAACACTTGGACACCTTCTCGTTCATGCAATCATCCAATCTGTCAATCAGGCAGACGTGGTGCATAAAATCATGCAGATATGGGCCAGCAGCTTCGGGTAACATTCACATCTGGCATCAGAATGAGGAAAAAATTGTGATTTCAGTGATTTTCACTGTGGTATGGTTGTTGGTGCCAGACTGGCTGGCTTGAGAGTTTCAATACTTGCTAATCTCCTGGGATTTTCACACACATACACACAACAGTCTGTGGAGTTTACACAGATTGGTGCCAATAAAAACAAACAACAACAAAAAAAAAAAGCCAGCAGGTTTGTGGATGGTGGACCAACACTTTGTTGATGAGAGAGATCAACAGGGAATAGACAGACGGGTTTGAGCTGATGGAAAGGCTACAGGTAACCACTCTGTACACCTGTGCTGAGGTAAAAAGTATCTCAAAATGAACACCATGTTAAATGTCGAGCCTGAGTGGCTGCTCCAGAAGAAGACAATGCCAGGTTTCACTTTTGTCAGTCAGCCAGACGGATGAAAACAGAAGAAAAACGTAGTTTGGTCTGCTGTGTTATACTGTAAGTTAGTATGCTAAAAACTCAAGCTTAATACACTTATTTACGACAGATATAGTGCTGTAAGGTAGTAAGTAGTATGCATGTGCAGAAGTTCTACTTTTATTCAAGGAAGAAGTTGCTTTGTGCTTTCGTTTTTAATGATATGTAATTTGCTATAATAGATATTTACTGTTGCCTAAGTTTAAATATATACATTCACTTTTTTCTTTTATTGATATGTTAGAAAATGTACTTTTCATCAGCTTCATAAATTTACTATAGATTCATAGACTAAGTGAGTGCTTGTCAATTAGTCTATCATACATTTATTACGGTGCTTGTGTCTATCTATCTATCTATCTATCTATCTATCTATCTATCTATCTATCTATCTATCTATCTATCTATCTATCTATCTATCTGTCTGTCTGTCTGTCTGTCTGTCTGTCTGTCTGTCTGTCTGTCTGTCTGTCTGTCTATCTATCTGTCTGTCTGTCTGTGTCTCTCTATCTATCTATCTATCTATCTATCTATCTATCTATCTATCTATCTATCTATCTATCTATCTGTCTGTCTATCTATCTATCTATCTATCTATCTGTCTGTCTGTGTCTATCTATCTGTCTGTCTATTTAATCATCACTCTATCTATTTAATCATCACTCTATCTATCTATCTATCTATCTATCTATCTATCTATCTATCTATCTCTATCTATCTATCTATCTGTCTGTCTGTCTGTCTGTCTGTCTGTCTGTCTGTCTGTCTGTCTGTCTGTGTCTCTCTATCTATCTGTCTGTCTATTTAATCATCACTCTCATCTATCTGTCTGTCTATTTAATCATCACTCTATCTATTTAATTATCACTCTATCACTCTATCTATCTATCTATCTATCTATCTATCTATCTATCTATCTATCTATCTATCTATCTATCTATCTATCTATCTGTCTGTCTGTGTCTATCTATCTGTCTGTCTATTTAATCATCACTCTATCTATTTAATCATCACTCTATCTATCTATCTATCTATCTATCTATCTATCTATCTATCTATCTATCTATCTATCTATCTATCTATCTGTCTGTCTGTCTGTCTGTCTGTCTGTCTGTCTGTCTGTCTGTCTGTCTGTCTGTCTGTGTCTCTCAATCTATCTGTCTGTCTATTTAATCATCACTCTATCTATCTATCTATCTATCTATCTATCTATCTATCTATCTATCTATCTATCTATCTATCTATCTATCTATCTATCTATCTATCTGTCTGTCTGTCTGTCTGTCTGTCTGTCTGTCTGTCTGTCTGTCTGTCTCTCTATCTATCTGTCTGTCTATTTAATCATCACTCTCTATCTATCTGTCTGTCTATTTAATCATCACTCTATCTATTTAATTATCACTCTATCTATCTATCTATCTATCTATCTATCTATCTATCTATCTCTATCTATCTATCTATCTATCTATCTGTCTGTCTGTCTGTCTGTCTGTCTGTCTGTCTGTCTGTCTGTCTGTCTGTCTGTGTCTATCTATCTGTCTGTCTATCTATCTATCTATCATCTATCTATCTATCTATCTATCTATCTATCTATCTATCTATCTATCTATCTATCTATCTATCTATCTATCTGTCTGTCTGTCTGTCTGTCTGTCTGTCTGTGTCTCTCTATCTATCTGTCTGTCTATTTAATCATCACTCTATTTAATTATCACTCTATCTATCTATCTATCTATCTATCTATCTATCTATCTATCTATCTATCTATCTATCTATCTATCTATCTGTCTGTCTGTCTGTCTGTCTGTCTGTCTGTCTGTCTGTCTGTCTGTCTGTTACTGTATGTTCTTAAATACATATAATGTACATGTTCCATATGCTGTGTGTTTTTATAGAGTGTATAAACATTCTGTGCTCTTGCTGTAATGTGGTACATCTTTAATCAGTACTAAAGTTTATGTAAAACTTTATATTGTTATTATTTTTACTTTTATTAGTGGACCTTTTTTCTTCTTCATTATTATTATTATTATTATTATTATTATTATTATTATTGTATATTATAGCTGCACCTTTCTACTTCTTTCATTTCTTCTTCTTCTTCTTCTTGTTATTAGTAGCAGTAGTAGTGGAAATATAATTAGTATCGAATTCAAATTTGATTGGACCACTGTAAAAAAAAACAAGTAGAATTTCTATTTAATGTCAATCACAACTTTAACTTCACTTACAATACATATAAAGGCAGAAATGTCACGTGTAGGTTTTAATTCAGATTCGGTGCACACTGCAGCCCATTTCGAGCAAATGACCAAAGTTGCATAGGAAACCAAGCACCAAATTTGCACCTTCTTCTTCTACTACATCATCTTTATTTTTATTATTATTATAAAAAGTATTATTAGTATTTTTTTATTTTCTTTATCTTCTTTTTTCTTCTCCTTTTTACAATTAGTACTATTTATTATTATTATTTCAATAATTTCACTGTGAAATTAATAAAGTATTCTAATTCTGACTATTAATGTTATTTCTAATACTATTAGAAGCTCAGCTCTATTATTCAAATAATAAAAAAAAAAATTACTATAAAACCATTTGAGATTCAGTCTAATAAAAACAATACATGCACCAGATCTTTTAAAGAATCTATTAGAGAAAAATATAATTATGTGACATTAATTCTGTAAGAATTGCTTTTAACCTGGCACTATTTCTTTCTACCTGTACATCCTATTAGATTAAACCCGGACCTGTGCTGGAAACGGGGACAACGGCGCCATAATGTGTCAAGCAGAGGCTTTCTGTTTCCTACTTAAGGCAGAGCTGCCATTTAAACACCTGGTGAGAAAAGCTTTTGGCAGTGTGAGGGCAAAGCATTGTAGCAAAACTCGACACAGCAGGTACACAGCAAAGAGGTGTAGTTGACATGATGCATTAAGGGACAGAAATGCAGCACTGGGAGAAAGTCTTCCATTGTATTCTGATAAAAAAAAATACTAATAACACAGCCTGAGTTAAAGTTTTCTGCAAAAACAAGACTTATTTCAGGACTTTATTGATTAATGTTTATTAATTGTGTTTTCTTTATGTAGTATAGATTTATAGCATAGATTATTTTTTTCAGCTTGCAAATGCATGCCACATATAGGCTTTCTTAATTAGCTCGTGTCTGGAGGCGCACTTTTTACATTGCTCGCTTGACTGACGCAACTTGGAAGACGAGAAGTCATTTAGTCACACAGTAGGGGATGCGTTGATTATGAAGTGCATCGATAATGAAAAGGTCAAAGCCATTTGGTGCTTATTTTAGACAAATAAAAGGGGAAACGCGAAGATAAAGGTCAACACGTCGAACCATTATAAACATGTCATGTAAAACTTCGGAAAAGTAACATTAGCCTGGTGCAAAGTATCTGGAAGTTCAAGAAGGGGGTGAATATATATTTTGAATCTGCCATGTCTTTTTTTCTTGTGGCAACAGGAACCTCGAGCAGTTTCTTCACTTTAGCAGGTGAAATGGTCTATAACGCTGATGACAGCCTGGGATTTAATTAAACCGGTGAGATGGTTCAGATTCAGTATCCACAATTCTTTTTTATGGCCCTTTCGTTCTACCCTTTGTTCCTCTTTTTCACGTGGTGGCCGACATAATCACCTTAGACTCAGGTGTGAGAATATTTTTTACTTTTTTGGACTGAAAGCTGACTGACAGCGTCACGTTGTTTCTCTGCCCGTGTCGGAGAAGATGAGCGCATCTGTCTTACTGCATGTCATGAAGCAGGAAAGTATCCATCTGTGAAGGTACATTGAAGACTGTGATAAGACTCAAACATGCAGACAAACACAGCAGGGATGAGGGAGAGAGAGAGAGAGAGAGAGAGAGAGAGAGAGAGAGAGAGAGAGAGAGAGGCAGAGAGATATAGGGCCAGGGAGAGAGAGAGGCAGAGAGATATAGGGCCAGGAGAGAGAGAGAGAGAGAGAGAGAGAGAGAGAGAGAGAGAGAGAGAGAGAGGCAGGAGAGAGGCAGAGAGATATAGGGCCAGGGAGAGAGAGAGAGAGAGAGAGAGAGAGAGAGAGAGAGAGAGAGAGGCAGGAGAGAGGCAGAGAGAGATATAGGGCCAGGGAGAGAGAGAGAGAGAGAGAAAGAGAGAGAGAGAGAGAGAGAGAGAGAGAGAGAAAGAGAGAGAGAGAGAGAGAGAGAGAGAGAGAGAGAGAAGCAGAAATAGAGAAAGACAGAAGCAGAAAGAGAGGGAAGAGAAAAACAGATTCAGAGAAAGAAAAACACCACTGTACTGTTATTTATATATAGTGCGCTAGTAACAGCATATACAAGAATACATTGTAAAAATGCTTGTAATTATCGATACGCTGAAGTAACCAGCCTCTTTTGTTCCTGACACAAAACACAGTAGCAGGTGGTAAAGAAAAGTACTGTAGTTGGTGTTTGGACTGAACTAATGCTAGTGATCAGAAACAGAAAAGCTATGATACAGATCTGTGCCGGTGCCTAAAAGTTAATGGTTAATCAAAAATGGCCCCCCTTGGAAAACCTTGATGATTTAAAGTGTGTATAAACCTTTATATCTGCAGATCGTCGATCATGTTCACAATGAGGAGCCATTTTGGTCAGCCATTTTGAATAAATCACTACATATAAAAAACACCTAGAAACAATATAATAAGTTTTGTATACAGTAAGTATGAATGTAAGAATGAAGAATGTAACAAGGTACCAGTGGTGACTGTACTTCGTTTCTGTACTTTTTTACTGTCATTTTCTAGCCATTTTCTAGTTTAATTGAGTATCAAAGTTCTTCTCAACTATATTTGTGATTAAATATATGTACTTTTTACTCCACTATATTTTAATTGACTGTGACCAATTACAATTTTGCAAGGCAGCTTTATCTTCTGTAGCTGATTTATTTTGCAGAAGAATCAATAATGCCATCGCTATTCTATCTGTTTATTGAATACCAATGGTTCTTCTACTTCTCTCGCAAACATCCCCTACCATCTAGGAGACGTACCAGTGCCAATTGGATCCCACTACATGTGTGGAGTTTTGACATTGGACCTCCTGGAGTGTTTAAATGCTCTGGCATGGAGAAGCTGGTGTTGGATCTGTGATGATCACAAATGTTGAGCTATTTTATGAGTTGCTCTGTAGCCCCTAGTTTTATAACCATATAGACTGTATAAGACTGTAGAAAGAACATTACTTATAATCTTATACTCCACTGCTCATGTTAGTCCTCACTTTCCAGTGTTCTGTATTGTTGAAAGATTTATGAACTCTTGATGTCACCCAAATGAGGATGGATTCCCCTTTTGAGTCTGGTTCCTCTCAAGGTTTCTTCCTCATTACATCTAAGGTAGTTTTTCCTTGCCACAGTCGCCACGGCTGCTCATCAGGGATAAATGCACACCATGCACCTTCACTGTTGATTTCTGTAAAGCTGCTTCGAGACAATGTCTGTTGTGAAAAACGCTATAGAAATTGTTACTAGAACATCTCGTATTTTTGCAATGTTTCTAAGGTGATCCTGGTAAAGGAAAGACTAGGGTCAATAATCACACCAAGATCTTTGACTGCTGTACACATTGAGACAGAAACACCATTGTGTAAATTTGTGCAGAGGTGGGAAGTAATGAAGTACAAAAACTTTGTTACTGTACTTATGTAGATTTTTTCTGGTATCAGTATTTTACTTCACTATTTATTTTTTGGACAACCTTTTACTTTTACTTATTACATTTTTACACAAATATCTATACTTTCTACTTCTTACATTTTCAAACCAGACTCGTTACTTTAGTTTTAATCTATTTGGTGAAATGTCAATATTCTTTCTTCTCACTGCGCCGTTTTCAGCCTTATCAACCGATTTCCTGTCATTGCGTGGCTTTTTTAATCTACCACTGGTGTATGATTTCCTGGCTCTCACTTGCTACAGATGTGGATTAGTTTATGAGGCAAACAATGAGCAAGACAGAAGGTAACAAGAAATATCGGGTTAACGTGAATTCCTGATCACCTGATCATCATCATCAGCAAAAAAATAAATGAATAAATAAACGAAAATATCATTTTAATCAGTAAACATTTGTTTTACTGATGCAAGAAGTCTCAAATCAGCACCAAAATCCTCAGTGATGCGCACATCTCAATTTATCCTCTGGGGTCGACAAACGCACCGGCGCGGTTTGTGGCATTTTCTCCTCATAACGCAGAAAAGAGCTTAAATTACTCTATCCTTTTGATCGTACAGATAAGAGCAATACATCATTCGAATCTGTAAAAGGGTCTACTTTTATTTGCACACGCTCAATAACAACTAAACGTTGTGCTTTTGTAAAACAAAGAAAACAGACAGGGGGCGCTCTCTGCTGTTGCCTTTCTTCACAGACACAACAATAAAACAACCTGAATCTCAGTGAATATTTGCCTCGCAGACATATTAGATATACGTATAGAAAGCTCGAAATGTCGACTTTTAAACAAATCGACATTGAATACAAATATTCTCTGATTGTTTAATGAGGTTATGAGGTTCAGTTTCTTAGAAATAGTCGTGTAATATGTCAAAACACTCGGCACAGTAGGGAGAGCTGAACCCCACCTGATCGATGACATCACGTAAAGTCATAGGCTATGCCCACAGCACAAACCGATAAGCTTACAGTTTCGCTAAATTCGCTCCGACCCGGGAGTGTGACGTGTCTAAATACTTGCCACGGTGAGGGGAGTCGTCGACAGGTCATGTAATGACCTCACATGACGGCACTGGCCTTGCCCCCTTGGAAAACGAGGGCAATAACAGGCATGCGATCTATCAAAACGCTCGTCTCTGGAAGTACGTTCGTGTCTCGCAGTTTTTGCACCATCAAGCATCACTCACATTTTTTTCTACAAATGTCACATTCTAGTTATATTTTGAATAGGTTCAATTACTTCGGGAATTATCTGTTTCAGGAAATATGTAGGTAATGGATCTAGAACACAGGTTAATGATTTTAATTATAGTTCTATCACCAAGTTATTTATAGAATTGTTTAGATTTGAATGAATAGTCTGGATTTTTTTGCCAGATATTTTCAATTTTATCAATACAAAAGTTTATGAAATCATCACTGCCTATTGATCGTGTGCATATTAGTGCTTCAATTCCTAGTTAATTTTTCTACAGTACTGAATACAAATCTAGGGTTATGCTTGTTTTTTTCTATGAGGGTAGAGATGCTGCTCTAGCAGCACTAAGAGCTTTTCTATAACTCAGGAGGCTCCCCTTCAATATTTTCTGAGATACTGACAATTTAGTTTGATGCCATTTACATTCTAATTTCCAAGTGGTCTGTTTTAAGGTGTGTGTATAATCATTATACCATGGTGCTACTTTTTTCTCTTTAATCAATTTAATTTTAAGGAGAGCTACTTTATTTGGAGTGTAACGGAACGCTGATTCTAGACATTCAGTAGTCCAGTCAAGGTCTGCGGGGTCAGACGGTGATCTAATTAATGTCAATAACTCTGGGAGATTATTAATATAACTGTTGACGTGAATTTACGTTTAACACGGTAACGTGGCGAGGTACTCACAATAAGAACGATAAGAGATAGCTTTAGACTGTGAAATTATTATTACATTTCTTATATTTTATCCAAATGTTAGTATTAAATAAAAAATTGTATTATGACATTCTGATTTATTCCTACTGAATCAAGAATTGGCACAACTGCAGTTTTTAGGGAGTCTTCCTGATTATCAAAATAAATATATAACATATACAGATAATTAATTCTTTTCTAAGGAAGTAGCTAGGCTTGAAATGAAGTCTAAAAATTCTATAATAAAATCAGAGTAGGAGTTTCTATAAATAAATGTATAGACCCCTGGGGTTTCTGTTAAACACAGAGCATTAAACCCATGATTGGTTATAATTTTATTAATAATCAGCATCCTTGACATTAGCGATCTAATATTTAGCAGTCCTACCTTCAGATGAGAGGTGCTGGCTGTGCATTTATTCCTATCGATTTTAACATTAATTAAGTGTAATGGTCTTAGGGGAATCTACCCCACCAAAGGGAACTTTCACCAGACTTCTTAGTACTTCCAGTGTGCACAATTACTTCCTTGTTTTTAGCTATTTAACCAGTGCTAAAGCTAACCATGTTGCGAAGTATGCTACTGCCACATTAACGAGCCATTTATCTTCATTGTCTCACGTGTTTCATCCCTTGCCTGCTTATTGGGAATTTCTTAAAGTAAATGTATTTTTGATCTTACTATTTGTAGAATAAACAAGGTTTCTTGTAATATTTAGAATTTTTGGACAGCTATCATAATTTAGATTTTTATTATGACTTGCCGGTCAGATGGTACACAGCATCCTGGAGATGTTGTCTAATAGGCCTACCACTCTAATTCTGCTGGGGTGCAGGCCATCAGGGCGGAAGAGCCTAGGACGTTCCTAGAAAACATTCCAGGTATCAATAAAGAGCAGTTTGTGTTCTTGACACCATGGATGTAACATTTTATTTAAAGCAAAAAGTCTATTAACCCTCTTAATTCCTGGCTGGTATGTGGGAAGCAGTCCTGATACCATGATCCTCGTCGTGGTTGAGGTGCTACGTACTGTCTCTCAGGATCCTGAAATCCCTCTTCAGTTTCCCTCAGCCCAGTGTTGTTCATTCCAGCATGGAGGACAACAACTCCGAAGTTCTCATTAAGGATCACACGTACCTGCGCAGCGACATTGAGAACAAGAGCACCAGGATGGAATCTCCAATAATCACGGTATCACGTTCACACAGAGTCAAGATCACGAAGGCCGGTGGGAAACTCGAACAAGTCCTCACCAGTGCTCAAAGGCAGACGACACACAACTGACATTGCACTTATAAGAGCGAGTACAACAAAGATAATATGTGTGAGGCAATGTAATCAACACTAGTGGTAGTCTGGCTAACGAGCTAAGGGCACAATGAGACAGGGAAACAAAACAATAATTCAGGAATACTTCAGCTGATGGAAAATATATTTTTGTCACATAATCCTGATATTGTGGTTGTAGTAGGTGCTCAAAACTTTCATTTAATTGCAACACACTATTTGAAACTTCACGTGGCCCTTAATTAAAGCAACTTTGCCTCTGTCTCAAAGTAATGATTCATGGTATTATGAGAAGAGTCATTGAAAAGTTCAGATTCATAGGTAACACTTATACACTTAAAGCACAGCGTCTAGAAAATTTTTAGGACGTTTTTGAAGTAAAAGGTCAATTGCAAGGTTAAACTGAGTAATATTTAGCAATCAACATTCTGTAAGATGGTTTAGACGGAAAATCACACACAGAACAGCCGAGGTAAATGAAGGAAATTGTTTTGTGTTGTTATATTGCGTAATCTTTATCGATTATTTCTATTCCTGAAGCTGAAATTCCTGAAGTCCACAACAGAAACTCACAGAGGACTAACTTTTAACACCTGAAAAACAACCAACTATTGTTTCTGTAGTAATTATGACAAAAAGAGAATACAGCAAGCTAAAAAATTGCTATAATAAATATATATAACACGATCCAATAAACCCAGAGGCTCGCCTGTAAAAATGAAAACAGAAAAGTTCTCCTGTTATGTTTGCTATTTTTGATGGAGATTTTAATATCACAAGGAGAAACTGTGTATACAAGCTGTTAGCCATTTGAAAGCCTCATAAATCTGGCGTAATCGCTTTAGAATGGGCCGTATATCCTATGCTGCTTTGCTAAATGCTGACGCGTGTCTGTGTGTGTGTGTGTGTGGGGAGAATGTTCATGCCCAAAACAGTGCCGGAGCGAATTAAAAGTGGCATGCTGAGACGATTTTCATTCAGGCCCCTCATATGGCAATCAGAAGCATACAGGCTTCTCTACTTTTAAATGAAAATGGGAGGCTGGTTTAGCTCATGTTTTACAAATAATGAGCTCAGGATAGATGTCACATACCCATTTTATTGCATCTAACACCAAGGTAAAGACAAAGATGCTCATATTTCTGCACAGAAGCAAGAAGCTCAGAAGAAATGCACAACCCAGGTTGCATGTCTGTGATGGCTCCATCTGTTACAAACCTTCCTCCAGACATATATCACCTGTCTCTTTTCATGATATAGGTGGAAGTTGACAGATGCTCCCGGTTTTATGACGTCGTCTGTGCCTGAGGTCGTACCTTCGGTGCTTTTCAATAAGAGGCCGAGGGTAAAAATAAATAAATAAAAACGTCCTTCCTGCTACCTGCTTCATGTTTTATCTTCATATTGTCCATTTCCTCCATCCACAGTCTGAATGGTCTTTACTTCCAAAGTGTGAACGTGCGTGAGGTAATTACTTCTCTTATCTTAAACAGGTTTCGGGCCTTTTTTTCAATATCGGAACTTTTTATCAGAGAGAAATAATGAGGGCTAAACAGCTTCGCGATCAGTTTTATGATGAGAACGAGAACAGAACGAACGAACTAAAAGCTGTATGCCACTGAATGTGATTAGGAATAGAACAGCACACATGCGTTCATGCTGAATAAAATGTTCTCTCCAAAGTATGACCAGCACAAATTTAATTAGACTGACAGGCTTTGCCCATGCAGTGCCCTTAGTTCAAATGAATGCCCAAAGAGTCAAATGGCTGAGCCACAGAAAGTAGTAATTTACATGGGTTAAAAATAGACTAAACCTACATAGAAAAGGAACAAAACATGGCAGGCTCGTTGTGGGACATTTTCCTATAACAGTATCTCCTGATGTGTGTTATTCATCGTACAAATACATTTTTTTCACCTATTAATGAAAGTGTGCATTTTAATTAAGGTGCATTTATTTTTATTGAGGAAGTCTACAAGACAAGAAACAAGGCTTTCTGAACAGCCTCATCTCTAGCAGAAGCATTTTTTCTGGGGGCTTTAAAAATAAAAGCAAATTGTGTGTTTTTGTGCAAATTCTACCGAAAAACGCAAACGTATAAACGGTTCATGAAAAAGCTTAACAACTGTTATGAACTGTTTTATATATAAATAAATATATCTGCGATGAAAAGTGCAGCTATTAAATCCACATAAATATATCTGAGATTGCGCAAGCTATTACCAGTGCGCTTTCTGTCCACCCAATCAAAGAATGCGAAAATGCTATGAAATGTAGAGAACAGACTACATTTAAAATATGTTCATGAAATAAAATATATCCAAAATGTAAGTCAGTGATTCTGATAAAGTCTAGGCCGGCAGAGAAGACCTTGCTGGTCCTGATGACTTGCCGTTCATTAATATATATTATTTAACAACATTATTTAACAATCATATTATAGGGTTCCCTGGTGGTCTGGTGGTTAGGATGCGGCGCTCTCAACACTGCGGCCCAGGTTCGATTCCCGGTCAGGGAACCAACCCCAGCCATTAGGGAGGCACAAGCCAGTGCAATCTTAGTGCTGATCCCAAGCCCGGATAAATGGGGAGGGTTGTGTTAGAAAGGGCATCCAGCGTAAAAACGTGCTAAATCAACCATGCGGATCATGAATACGGATAATCTGCTGTGGCAACCCCTAATGGGAGAAGCCAAATAAAAGTTTATTTAATAATTATTACTATTATTATTGTATTTAGATACATACTAATAAAAAATCAGTAGACCAATCTTTTTCCATTCAGCTAAAATTTCTTTGCTAAGTTTTTTTTTAATGTTTGCAGGAGCTCATGATATCAGTCATTGGATCAATCCTTCCTCTTTAAAGTCCAGTCTAGGCTCTGGGTACATCAGGGCAAAATTCTAGTGTGGTACATTAGACCGGAACTTAAACCCTATTCACCCCAAACCAACACAAAAAAGTGTTTGGGCCCTGTATAGCTGTTCACTGCGGCTTTTTGTCCAATTCAGCACAGACCAAAGAGGTTATTGGGTCATTCCAGCTTTGGGTTTGTGCTCCAAAGTTTATGTGGCAGGGATAATAGACTTGTGTACGTTAATGAAAACTCTATGGCTAGTGAAGCAGGACTGTTTCAGCCTTGGCAGAGGTCACGCTACAGTTAGATGCTAAAGTATTTCGGTTTCTGGCCACGTGGCTACTGTTAATCCTTCAGGCTCTGAAAACTCACTCATAACTCCTGATTCTGGGGTGACACCGCGTTTAGATATGGACACTGCTCAGTCACGGACACACTTTGCTACACTGCATGCGGAGTCGATTTCACTTTTCTGACTAGCTTATACATCATGTTGATAAAAGGTCTGCCGTGTAACCGAATGTCTAGAGTGTGATGAAAAGACATTTCGGAGAAATGAAGCAATGCTTCAAGAGGCGCACGACACTTATAAACGGTGCAAATTACATTGGAGAGATAAGTGTCGAGGAGGAAAAAGATCCGTGTGACAGCTGAAAATGCATGCTACGACTGATAGAGATCGCTGCAGCATGACTAAAGAACATAGAGTTTCCGTCAGACGTATGAAGGAATTGTTCTGCTGACTGAGGGATCTTGCTAACCTGGAGTGTGCGCATCCTTAGATAATATACAGTGCAACGGGAAAGTATTCACAGCCATTTTGTTTTATTACAGTCTTTTTCCAAAATGGATTCAATTCATTATTTTCCTCAAAATTTACATACAAAACCCCATGGTGACAACATGATAGAAGTTGGTTTGAAATCTTTGCAAATTTATCTTTAATAAATTTAAAAACAGGATGCACCTGAGCTCAATTCTGAGTGTCATGAATACTTATGACACTCAGAATTGAGCTCAGGTGCATCCTGTTTTTACTGATCATCCTTGAGATGTTTCTACAACTTGAATGGAGTCCAGCTGTGGTAAATTCAGTTGATCGGACATGATTTTAAAAGGCATACACCTGTCTATATGAGGTCCCACAGTCAACAGTGCATGTCAGAGCACAAACCAAGCCTGAAGTCCAAGTAATTTTTTGTAGACCACTGAGACAGGATTGTATCAAGGCACAGATCTGGGAAAAGGTACAGAAATAAAGGTACAGAAAGGCTGCAGAATTAAAGGCTCCAATGAGCAAAGTGGCCTCTGTTATCTGTAAATAAAAGAAGTTTGAAAAGATCAGGACTCTGCCTGCCAAAGTGAGCGATCGGGGGAGAAGCGCCTTAGTCAAGGGGGTTGACCAAGAACCTGATGGTCACGCTGAAAGAGCTCCAGCATTTCTCTGTGGAGA
Organism: Silurus meridionalis; assembly: GCF_014805685.1. Taxonomy (NCBI): domain Eukaryota; kingdom Metazoa; phylum Chordata; class Actinopteri; order Siluriformes; family Siluridae; genus Silurus; species Silurus meridionalis. The sequence continues at coordinate 24,861,883 of NC_060888.1, read as the reverse complement.
GAGGAGAACCTTCCAGAAGAACAACCATCTCTGCAGCACTGCACCATTCAGGCCTGTATGGTAGAGTGGCCAGACAGAAGCATGACAGCCCGTCTGGAGTTTGCCAAAAGGCACCTGGAGGACTTTCAGACCATGAGAAACAAAATTCTCTGATTTGATGAAACAAAGATTGAAATCTTTGCCCTAGATAGCAAGCATCATGTCGGGACGAAACCAGGCATCGCTCATCACCTTGCCAATACTATTTCTACAGTGAAGCATGGTGGTGGCAGTGTCATGCTGTGGGGATGTTTTTTCAGTGGCAGGAACCGGGAAACTAGTCAGGATCGAGGGAAAGATGAATGCAGCAATCTACAGAGATATCATTGATAAAAATCTGCTCCGGAGCGCTCTGGACCTCTGTACCAAGATAACAAAGGAGTGGCTACGGGACGACTCTGTGAATGACCTTGAGTGGCCCATCTCTGGAGTGGAACATCTCTGGAGAGATCTGAAAATGGTTGTGCTTTTCCTCACGATGTCCAGCTTTTCTTGAAAAGTCCAGCTTGTGAAAGTTCTCGTTAGTGTATGTGTGACCAAATCAATTTCTTCTCCTCTCTCGGTCATTATGGAATGAAAAAATAGCTATTAAATCCATGCAAATATGTTTGGGCTTGTGCAGTTTGCCACAGATGTGCGTTGCGAGCTCTGACTTGTACGAGCATCCAATCAAAGGACGTGAAAAGTCCAAAGTTATTGAATGGCTCCTAGATGGCCTCATTGCAGTCAACTTGTAAACTGTTTGGCTAAAGCAACAGCCTTCAAGCAACTTGAACTTTACGCTAGATGAGTCAACATTACTGATTCTCAATGCAGATGCTTTTGATGAAGGACACAAGTGATGTGGTTGCGGAAATGTGATTGGATAGAAACTCGAACATACTGTAAACAGACATTCCTTGTAGCTGCGCACCTGAGAGAAGCGATATTGAATGAAGAGAATAGACTATTGAGAATAATTTTATACATATTCTTGGGCTAAAATATATTAAAATGAAGTCAGTGATTCTGAGTTTAAGCCAGCAGAAAAAGCCGCAATATTCTTTTAATAAAAGATTCATAAACGCCATTTCAGGTGTTCAAAAGTTTTTACAATTTATTTGTATGTGTAATATCAACTAAGAGAAAATTAGATTTTGCTAAAAAAAAGGTAATATAGTATTTTTACTTCATGACTATATTATTATATTATCAAATATGTGTTTTTTATCATGTTGGGAAACAGACTTAACTACATTTCAATGTGTAAAATGCTACTTTTTTACTGTACTACATGTCAAAAACATGGTGTTTATGGCTACTTTGAATTGAAAACATGAAGAGGGTTCAATGAAAAGCTTTGGTGAAAGCGCAAGCCCACGGTTCTGTTGAGAGAGTGTGTGGAGAGGACTCTCAATGTCTGTGAATAGAAACCTCTCTCTTTATAATGGTCTGATGTGCAGAAGAATGGAACACTGACCTGCATTCATTATTCACACAGAGTTCTCACAGATCACTGCTTTTAGTTATCATATTTAAATCCATTTAAAGGCGAGAACTTCTGCACTTTTCCTCAAGTAGAAATGTGAAAGGAGGAGTTCTACGCTTACTGGAATCATATTCATACATGCATTCACAACTACAGGAATTGTGTACTTGGTCCATCACTTGTGGACCCGGATAATTGAATCTATCAGAAGAAACAATAATGTACACTTTCATGCCATCCTTCTGTGACACCTAATTCTGTTTACAGTTTATTCCTTAATTCCATTCCATAAAGGTCTTAGAGCACACATACTGGTTCCAAGTGATTTAGTTTAAAAGCAGACAGAAGGCCAGACCGAATGCCTTGACAGTGTTTGGAGAACTTGACAGATGACAGATGGAAAACGGCAAAGTGTGGAAAACATTTAATTAAGTACGCTTTGTGGACACTTTGCAATTTTCTCCAGTCTGCCAAGCTGGCCCTAAAACACAAACAATTCATTTGCATGTTTTATGTGAGGAGGTGGTGCTATGGCTGGGGTAGTTTTATTATTATACAAAAACAACATCATGGGATTGATCCAGGTCCAGAATGTGGATGGAAAGATTTCGTGCCAAGATTTCTCCATGGTAACAGAACAGAATCAGAAAAGTTGATTTAAATGTGATCTATATTATAAATATATATTTTTTAGAAAGTCACAAGGCAGAAATAAAACAGGATTTGTTAATTTTTATTTAGCTATCACAGTGTAATTCTGATTATGGTTTGATTTCTAAATCCTCATTCCATAATGGAACCATCATAGGACCATCATGGAATGAGAATCCCAAAAGAAACCGCTCTTTTTTCGGAATCTCTTTTGGGAATTCCAAAAGTCTCTCTTATACTCTCTTGAATATTTTGATCATACATGATATTTTAATTAAAACAAAAAAATGATGTTCTTCTATGCGGTTCTTCCTCAAATTGTTAACACAAATCTGGAGGCAAACAATTGAATAAGACATCTTTGGATGCAGAGCATGACATTTTTCCTTTACTTGAACTAGGAGACTCAAACCTGTTCCAGCATGACAATATCCCTGTGCACAAAGCCAGCTCCATGAAGATATGCTTACATGGGTTGCAGTGGAAGATCTTGATTGGCCTTCTGTAGAGCTCTTACCTCAACCCTACTGAAGACCTTTGAGATGAACTGGATGAATGTGGCTGAATGAGAACAAATCTCCACAAGTACCTGCCAAAATCTAGTGGAACATCTTTCCAAAACAGTGGAGATTATCATCAGCAAATGGGGCCTAATGTAAAATCCACATATAATCGTCCACATAGTGCATATCTGTTGAACTTAAGGTTCCTAAGGATTGAGTTATAAAGGATCATTAACAAGAGGGACCCTTTTACAGCACCCAAAGTTTAAAGTGATAAATAGAACAAAGTAGTTCAAAATTATACAAGTAAAAATTAACACCCTGGCTTAATGAATCCCAGGTGATTCATCTCCAGGTGAAGATCTTCAAATAACTCTTCATGACTCTCTGCTCTCCTCTTCAGCCAGTTACTTGGGGTAACTATGGACAATCAACTGTCCTTCTCCTCACATATTGCTAATGTGGCTCATTCTTGTCGATTTCTGCTCTACAGCATCCGAAGGATTCGACCATTCCTGTCCACACAGGGTGCTCAGGTGCTTGTTCAGGTTCTTGTCATTTCGAGACTGGACTACTACAACTCTCTGCTAGCAGGTTGGCCTCTGAACCTCATCCACTGCAAATGATCCAAAACAATTTGCCCAAGTTCTCCCACACCACCCCACTGCTGCGCTCCCTTCACTGGCTTCCAATAGCTGCACGTATCAGATTCAAAACACTGATGTTTCCCTACAAGACCAAAAATGGACCAGCACCCTCTTACCTCAGAGACCTCATCACACTGCACCACGCTGTCTGAGATCCTCCAGCACTGCTCAACTGGTACCACCTTCTCTCAAAATGAGAGGTAAGTATACTTCAAGGCTGTTCTCTGTTCTGGCACCGAGGTGGTGGAACGAACTTCCCCTAGATGTCCGAAGAAGAAGAAGAAGAAGTCCCTGGCTATCTTTAATGGATGGTTGAAGACCTACCTCTTAATGAAACAGTTAAATGAGCACTTTCCAAGTTTGCTTTGTAAAAATCAAGAGTTGAAGTCTGATTTATCTTAACTTTGTAATCTAGTGTACCAGTGTAGATTTATTCATTGCTAGAGACTCAAAGCACTTTTGTACATCACTCTGGACAAGGGCGTCTGCTAAATGCCACAAATGTAAATGTAAATGTAATGAACAGAATTGAACAAAATCTGGGAATCGGTTTCCCTGGGGTCAGTCTGCTGCAGTCTGCTGCAGGGAATACATTAACTACATCTTCATTACATTAGCTACATCTGCCCCAAGGATGCTTTTACTTAAAGATAATAAAATGTAAGAATGAATGCAGCAACATCCAACTCCAAAAGTTTTGTGTGTTCAGGGACAATTAAAATGCTAATAAAAAATATAATTATAATAATAATAACAATAATAATAATAATAATAATAATAATAATAATAAATGATTATATATATATATATATATATATATATATATATATATATATATATATATATATATATATATATATATATATATATATATATATATATATATCTCGACCAAAGAAAAGCCTCAGTGCGATGCTTCATGGATGCTTTATGTATCTATATTCAGTGTTCAGTGAAGAATGAAGTAAGGAAGAGGGGAAGAGATGGGTTACTTTAGAAGTAAAAGTATTACATGAACTGGAAATGATTAGAGCAGTGAACTATGGCAGACTTCTCTCTGGGCTTTTAAAAGCTATTATGTACCTTGTGCAGCGCTTCAGATAAGTCAGTCTCATATTTCCTTGCTATTTTTGTATTCCTTGGACATGCATTTTGGTATACCATTAGGAGAAAGTATTCTTCATGACTTGCAATTTGTATAAATTTACTGCAACATCCCAGCTGGATACACTTTTTTCTTTATGAGGGAAAATTTTGTGAACCATGACCATGAACCGTTTTGGTAAAAGTGTATTCTTGTGCTGTCTCATGTGGCCTGGCTGATACCACATTGCTTGATAAAATGCCAATTTGTTTGTTTTTTTGGTCCTTAAGATGGTTTAGTGTGTTTAGCCACAGGACACGGTGCCTGAAACAACAGCGATGTGTTACTCATCGAGTGGATGGGCCATGCTGCAAACCCTGACCCTTTCTGTCAGTATCAATATGTCTAATGCGTCTAGTCTACTGGACCACTTTCATTAAGGAGAAAAGTTCTCAGTCAAAGTCAAACGCAGCTGGTTTAGCGATGGACGTCTCAAAGCGACATGTGCTTATATCATATCTTGTTGGAGATGCCATCTGTGGAGGCTTTTAAACTTTTATGATGGCGTATATCACCATTACCGTTGTTAACACTTAAACGCCATAACGACCTTGACGAAGCCTGCTTTCTTAGTTTGACAAGGACATTTGCTTATTGAAAACAATTCATAAAGAAGTGCACTGACTGAGAAATTAAAAATAAATATTTATAGTATATTTGGGGTATTTAGAGTAAAAGATATCAATAATGTAGTAGACATTTTCCCCAAGTAATTATTTAAATGATATTTGAAATGTAAGTAATCCTTATTCTGTTTAATCAAAGCAAGACAATATTTCATGCTTCCATTAATTCTTTTTTTTTAAGATTTATAAAGGAAATTTAAATTTATGAGTTTGCCAGCTTTATATGCAGGTATAACCGGATGTAAAAATTCAATGGGTGGAGCCTAAAGATTTTATTTTTGCTACTGTAACTTTCAGGCAATGCAATTTTTTGTGAATGTTTTATTATTATAAGTTTAACATTTTAGCTACCAGGGCTACCAGTTTGATACACACAGTTTTCAGTTTGATCTAAAATAACAAATTTGCTCAATTTACCTTTTATTATATGTTATTATTAAGAATGAATGATATTCATCTATGTGAAGACACTGATCATGTTAATGATTTCTCATAATAATTATCAACAATGATTTACTAAAGTAGGAAACAGCTATTTTCAGAAAAGGCGGGCTACTCGTGTGGTCCTTGCAGGCTACCTGGTGCCCGCGGGCACCATGTTGGTGACCCCTGCTGTGGATATTTGAAGATTTTCAAGATTTCAAAATGTTACTTGTCACAAACATAGTTAAAAAAGGAAAATTTGCAGTGAAATGTAGACCAGAAAATTACCTAACTAAACTAACTAACTAAATAAATCAAATAAAAGGAATTAAATAAATAAAAGCACTGATAAATTAATTGTTAATTATAGCATTTAATTAACAACATCTAAAAGAAGAACACATTATCTTTACCAGGTACTTGACCTTCGAGAAGAGTAAATGCTGGCCTTTTTCAACTTTCTTAAAAGATTTTAGCCCGCGAGATTCGGATGATTCGTATTCAGAATTTATGTGTAAACCAATACGAAAATTTGTATGAATTTTGATTCGTATTCTGAATTATACGTATTTGGGGGCATTCGTAATCAGAGGTACCACTGTACAGACAAACATTTGTGGATGCCTGAATATAAGATTTGTGCATTTTGAGCATCCTATTCCACTTTTAGTAACCTCCACTTCTCTAATAAGATGTATTACTAGATCCTGGAGTGTGCTTCTGGAGATTTGTGCTCATTCAGCCACAAGAGCATTAGTAAAGTCAGGTACTGATGTTGGTGAGGTGAGGAGTCATTGCATGCCGATCCAATTCATCCCAAAGGTTGTCAGTGGGGTTAAAATCAGAGCTCTATAGCAGGCCAATCAAGATCTTCTTCTGCAACTAATGTAAAGCAAATCTTCATGGAGTTGGCTTTGTGCACAGGGGCATTGTCATGCTGGAACAGGTTTGGGTCTAATTGTTCAAGTGAAGGATAAAAACCACATGGCTGGAAAAGTCAGATGTCCAAATACTTTTCTCCATATAGCGTACATTCATAAATCTTGTGTTCAAATATATACCTTTTTAAAAGCGCCCATTTTTTTTTCTGCAGTGACGATTCTAGTAAATAAGTCATGCATTTGTACAAGTTTATTTAGTCAGAAATACTAAAGCTTTTTACTGTGTTCCAGTATTACCTGTGTTTCACAGTCATCCGGTTGCAGACTTCAGCATGGCACCCGCTCCTAACCTACACTGTTTGAAGGTTAATCAAGGTCGACATGCTGTTTAGAAACTAAACTGCTAAACAAAGGGACTCTGGGAACAAGGTCGGAAAAACATGATTTATTGCAGGGGTCTGTGGTTCTATTCCTGGTGGGCCAGATTTTGGCCATTTCGCTAGTAGACTTTCTAAATGTTTCTAGTTTTTAAGTAGAAAAAAGAAAATAAAGTTTTCCAAGAAGTGAAAATGTGTGCATTCTACACCACAAAACAACACAAGAAGAACATCATGAATGAGAGCTGAGAGACTCCGAAAGCTGATATGAAAGACACGGTTGTAAATGAGAAGAAACAGAGGTTATTAGAGAATATTTATACTGTATTCAAAAATGAAATGCGAACAAATGAACCAATGTCATTCTGTGTCCCGGTAAACACAATGTGTGAACATTCGGTGAGGCAAAGCACAGCACTGTGAATGATCTTGTTGCTAGGTAATTGTTTGTACAGGAAGATCGCTGTAAATTGTTCTTATTTCGTCTTTGGGGAAATATACTGTATGTAGCTTCTGAATAAGAATTTTCAAACAAAATAAAATCATTTTGTTAACTGGTTCCAATGTTTACACCACTTGCCTTCTTAAGCATTAATGAATATTTGCATGTTAAGTTGTTGTATAAGTGTAATAACCTTTGAAATTAACATTAAAAAAAGGCTCATGTGTGCAGAAGACACTGCTCAGGACAAGCAGGGACAATCACAAAATCATAAAAACAATTGTTTACCATTCGGGTTACAATACACGGTTTTAAAAATGATGTGTGTGTAAACATTCAAGCATTTATATTTGTTTAAATTCATTTATCATTGGGTCTTTTGGACTGTATGTAAACATCTGTAATAAATAACTTATTGTGGGTATTTTCAGGATCTTTTTCCTATTTTTATTTAAACAATAACATTTGCAAAATAATGATGATTAGTAACATTTACAATTAATATTATAATTATTATTATTTTAAAATATTCCCTATTTGCTTCCTGGTGCTTGTAGAAAAGAACCAGCATCTCTATCAAGACTTTTCCAGACTCTAATCTTTCAAACCTCTTTTATGGATCTGAGGCGTGGACTCTGCTATCACCAGAACTGGACAAGCTTGAAGCTTTCTAAATGCGATGCCTACGTCAGATCCTGCATGTCTTACATCACCTTTGGAACGCAGTCATTCTAAATTGATGCGAACACCAACCGATGAGTGAAAAGTAGATATAAAAACGGTAATTTTGATGATTTGGCAACAAGCTACCAAATTTGGAAAACTGGCGACTCAATCTAGATGGGGCCAGAAACCTGACTGATAACGTCTGCTAACTGATTTCCAGAATCCACACAAGCATGTTGATTCCAAAGGGGGACCTCACCCACATGCCAGCGATGTATGTATGTATGGATGGATGGATGGATGGATGGATGATTTATTTATTTTTTTTTGCATTTTTAACCTACTTTGAAACTTTTTTGATGATTAAGAATTATAAAAAAGGATTATTTATATTACCCAGAAACCATAAACTTCAAATCTCAAAAAAAAAAAAGATATCCTAAAAAATAAAACAAAAAAATAAAGTGTATTGTTTATTAAAAATGGAGGAAAAGTACCTATATAAAAACAATGTACACAGCAGCTACTTATTTATACCAGCACGTAGTCTGGTAAAAAACTGTTCCATTCACTTTGTCACGTCAGGGAAATTGGTGAGGTGTGAAATTTCTACAGGGTGAAGAAGAAAAAACAAAAACCTTCCTTTCTTCTTTATGATGATTAAAAAGAACAAACAACCGTGTCTCCTTTCTACCTTGTTTTTTCATCCAGAGATGAAACACTGCTGATGAAGTTTTGCTGATGCGGTTTTCCGCTTTGCTGCACAGACTCAGCGTTGTTAGGATAACCTAGACCCAAAAAACAGATTGAGCTAATGGAGGGATAGAATGGAAATCAGAAAAGATAAACAAAAAAGTTTACTTTTATGTCCATGAAAACTTTTCTTTTCACCTTTTATGCGGTTTCAAGAGTGAATTAGAGAAGCAGCTGGTAAAAATAACTAATGAGGGCTAATATAAGATGGAGTTTGGACAAAAATAAAAGAAGGACGTCTTTTTAAAAGCCATGAGGAAGAAGAAAAGTAGAACAAATAACATTGCAAGTGGTCAGCTGCTGACTCTGCAGTTTAATATTAAGTCTCATACGTGATCTTGTTTGAGATAAAGCCAAATAATCATTGACTCCACATTAAAAAAAGATACTAGATTGCAGTGGTGGGCCATTTATTTGGTACCTGGGCCTTCAGTAGGGAGGTACCCGACTTAATCCACCTCTTAATACCACCACTATCACTTTGCAATTATAGAAACCATCAATAAATACAAAAACGCAATATAACAACGTGTGGCATTTCAGAGAGAGAGGCATTTCACATATGGAGGGTGAATTTACTAAACTTTAATAAAGCAAGCCCCAAACCTCTACAACCTCTACAACCGCAACTGTGCCACCCACGTCATCTGAAGCAGTCTAATAACATAAAATAAGTCTAATAACATGGGGAAAAAATACCAAAAAAACATCAAATACAACCTACTCACCAGAGATGCATACTCATAATGCATACTCATAATTTGCAGCACTCCTCAGAGGCTGTAATCCAGTGGTACCGCTCGTATTCACTGGTCTGGAAGTGGAGAACAAACCCTTTCCCGGGCTGAGACTAGCTAGCTAGCTTCAGGGTTAGCCGACCTCCTCACGATCTCTAGCTTTTCTTCAAAATGGATTTTTAAGAATGACTGAGACCAAATCAATTTCTCCTTCTCTGTCAGCCATTGTGGATATAAACAAGTCTAACTCAGATGTATTAATGTGTGCAGAGCTACAAACGTGTTTTGTTAGTTGAACACACCTGTAACAGTTTCCCTCTGACCAACCAATCAGAAGACGGAAAAATGCTAACACTATTCTGGGCCAGCTAGCTGGTGCTGTGAGGCGAATTTGAAATCTGATTGGTTGAAGAAACAGACCCATTGCTAATATAGTTTAAGGTACATCGGCCAGCACTACTGATTCTGAAGGCCCTGGGCAGATTGACCTGGCAGCACATAGAGGCTAAAATCTGATTGGACAAAAACTCTAACATTCATATACTGGAAGCAGTGCAGCCAAGAGAAACGCTACAAAATGAATAGAATAAACTGTTGGGAAAAAAATTAATACAATTTTATAGAACAAATATTAGAATTTCGGTTGTAAATGTAGGTCAGTGCTGCTGATAGTGTTTAGGCCAGCAGAGAAGGCCTGGCTGGCCCTGACCACCCGCCACTGGAAGATAAAATAAATGCACTAGGAATTTATCCTGGGAAGAAAGCAAACCCTCATGAACATACAGCAAATCCCACATTGTGTTTCTTCGCCAAGGGCCTGACTTAAGATCAGCTAAACCATATTTTCCCCTTTCCTCAAGCTGTCTCCTCACACAAACCATTCTGTTTACCCATCTGTAATTAATTCTGAATCGCTCTTCAGATTCCTCGACAGAATTCTCAGCTCACAATGCTGCCATAACACAAGCTGAGAGCCCACAAAATCCATAAAACTTGATACAAAATGTTATTCAAAATGCAGCGCACAGATGATATAATAGCAGAGCATTTGTCTGGGTGAGGAAATTATCATTCCTTATAGCAACATCCATTCTGTTTATTTTGTCGAACAAAAATCTAATGATTATAGAGAGTCCTGGTGTTATTCAAGAGTTTATTGTGTGTATGTATACAAAATGCTCTGTTACACCAGTCCAAACTTTTGGTCTGTACTGTATATATATATATATATATATATATATATATATATATATATATATATATATATATATATATATATATATATATATAAGGGCACAAGGAAAATGCATAAAATACAAATGTACACAATGAAAGCAGAGCAAAGATTGTATGAAGGGTTAAAATATATGTTTATATGAAGTGTACAGTATATAATCTCAAGTTTTTTTATGGCTTAAACTGGTGTTCAAAATTACTTTTAATTTTGGTTTGCATGTGTGTATATACCTCTTCATTTGTGTATTTATATATAATATAAAATATATATACATATATTAATTACATGGGCTCTTGATCAGCCATTGGTTCTAATTGTTTCTAATTATAATAGTGGTTATTATAACAGCAAATAAATACAATATGTGGATGTTCAAAAAACATGTATGAATATGATCAGGTGTCCACAAACCTTTGTCTATATAATCTTCATATTCTGATCAGACTAGCTGGGCACGATCTCTGGACATATAGATCTGCTACTGGGGACCATTTTACTCAGCAATATGATTCTTAACCTCTCTATGCATGAACAGGTTTACCAGAGCAGACTTCTGATCAGCAGCAGCATAGCAGATCTAGTCTTCCAACACCACACCTCCAGTCTATCCTCCATTCAAGAACAAAAAAATATAACGTTACGTTCTGTGACCCCTCACGAGTAACAAAAGATGGCAAGGTTTTGACTCTCTCCTTTTGATGGTTTTTCAAGGGGAATTGTACATGTACTGTACTGTAAACTCAACAAACATTGTGAATTACTTGTCAAATATGTTGTATTTACTACTTTAAATGAATAATACAATAATGAAATCGTTTTTGCAAACATTTTTATGTAATTCATTAGTATAAACTCTGTTTTGAAATGTTACTTAAAACATTCGAGCCGCTTGCTCGCGAACATTCCGATATTTCGCTAGTTACACTTAGTCCGGTTTCAAATGAAAAGTCATGAACTATCGAGGTTGTGAGCAGTGTTGGGCAATAAAGCGTTACTGTAACGCAGTTACTTTTAACAGTAACTAATACTGTAACGTGTTACTTTTTAAATAAAGTAACTCCGTTACCGTTACCGTATGGTGCGTTACCCGTTACTTTTATAAATGAAATAGTTTCGGCTGAAGTGTAGCCTACAGTCTAACCTGTTTACAGCAGAGACGCATTGTAGGATTGGTGGATGAACCACTGTAAACACGAAGAAGATGCACTGTGGGCGTGTCTTCGTTTATTCAGGTCTGTGCGGCAGTAATGGGGAGTCGAGGCGAGAGCAAGACGAGTTTCTCAAAGTGGAAATATGCTCATTATTTCACTTTAGTTGAGCATAAAGACAAAAACTTTTTTAGTCAAATTTAAGCTGTGTCTTTCTGGTTCGAAGGTCGTATCTACTGCGATAAACAGCAACTCCAATCCGTCAAAGCTCCTCCAGAAACATGCCTCGATGGAGCTAGAAGCTAGAAGCTAGAAGCTAACCCGGTGTTCTGTTCTACATTGTTGATCGTTTTCATACTTAAGCTGTGAAAGGAACATTTTTAAGAGCTCAACACAACAGCTTTTATGATGCAGAACCACTTTAGTTTTTGATTGTGAAAATATTATTCAGCTTGTTTTGTTGTTTATTTCAGAAATCCGTGTGATATATTCATACTTTTTGAATGAAGTAACTGGTAACTGGTTGTGTGTCAAGGTTCCACTGTATAAAAATGTTTCAGTCACTGAAATCACATTCACTTTCAGTGTAGTCGACTTACATTTAAAGAGAAGAAATAAAAAAAAAAGATACTTTATAAAAATGGCAGGTTTTGGTTTATTATTTTAAAGACAAAAAGAGATTAACCATGAGACATCTCAAAAGTGCTGACAATCTAGTAAGAAGATGTTAGACATATCCTCACAAGGCAGAACTGGTTGTAATTCCAAATAAAAAACTGAAGTGAAAAGAAATACAGTGCAAAAGAAATACTACAATAAACCCCTGAAATCTGTTCTGTTTGAGGAGATAATGAATGTGTTTTTTGCTCTTTTCTGCTCAAATTAGCTCACTGACACCTGCAATTGGCTAGTAATGATCAAGGCAAAGGGGCTCATTACCTGTCACATGTACATTATAACAGAGTGAAATTCTTTCTTCAGATATCTCACTGATGTTAGGAAGCTGGAGTCAGAGAATCATGATACAGTGCCCCTGGAGCACAGAGGGTTAAAAGGCTTGCTTAAGGGCTTAAGAGTGGCAGCTTGGCGAATACTGGGGGTAAAACCTTGATCTTCCCCCCACCCTTGATATCCTTATTGTCTATTTTTGTTCACTATAGTATACTACTAATACAAACTATAAAGTTTAGCATTTTCCAATAAGCCATTGTTTTCTATAGCTGCATATAATTTGAAATGTACATTTGACTGAAGCTTTATTTTATGACGTTATCGTTAATGTAAGTGTCTTTGAAAGTGCTGTGTACAAGTATATATTTTGATGTATAAGGAAAAAAACAGAGCAAAGTCGAAGCCACACATATCCTCGCTTCTATGTGAAGTGTGACGGGTAAATGAAGGGTAAATGACCTCCTGCAGTTCTTCGTTGGTGTGCACAAATTGGAGCTGTAAGCATTTCTGTTCACTGTGTGGATGTGACCGGCGGAGACTACAGATACCCATCTTTATCTCTCTTTCTCTCTCTCTTTCTCTGTCTCTCTGGAAAGTCTTTATCTGTCCGGGAACTCCATATCGGAGATGGATGTGTTAACTCGCATGTGGAAAAAAGAAAGATCAGAAGAGAGCCCTTTTATTTTCAACAAAAAAAAATAATGGGCGAAAAAAAAATAGAAGAGAACGAGAGAGAGCGCGTGTCGTTGAGGCAATTGCGAGGAAAATGGCGAGGATATCATAATGTTGTTTACTGTCAGAACATCATGGACCTCAATGTACTCACACGACAATTACTAGGAAAGAGACTGTGCTTTTTTTACAGAACCGCACATGCTGAAATGATCAGCACAATCTAGATGTCTGTGTTTAGTGAAGTCCTTGTTAATAATGGTTTTTTTTTTTAAGATCCTGAAACCTAATTTCCTATTAATTTCTTAATTTTCTTAATTTCCTATTTCCTAAAAAGGCCATCATACATTACTTTCTGTCATTTTTTTCACTCTTTCCATGAGAATCAGACCACCAACTGAGATGCAGTGCTCCTGATATCCTCAAACATGCTTGAGTTTTTGGCAGTCCTGAAAACTCCATCTTTCAAACTCGATGCACATGAAAACATGCATTAATTAAATTTCAATGTAGAATCGATCGCTTTAGAGCTTGTATAATTCTGCGCTTTTTCAGGTCTGATTTATATCGATTTGGAGGCGTTAAAAAAACAATACACAGAGCAAATTATAAGTCACAAGAGTCTGCAAACTACAGAGGAGAAAAATCATGTTTTGCTATTGATTCCAGAAGGTAATAATGATCCAGCAACATGTTCCGGCAGAAACAGTTTTTTTTAGTTTCATGCATTTTTGACCAAAAGGCAAATGTGATGCTGGAATGCAATCAGAAGTGTGAGGCCTTGGCCCAAGATTAATGATTTAAAATCATTTAGACGAATCCAGTCTTACATTCCTCACTCTTGAAACGACATACCTTTCCTGCTAGGTATTACAGGATTTACTGAATGATTCAAATGAGTTACAAAAAAATTTCACTTTAACATGAATATTAAAATAATACAGCAAAAATCAATTTAGACAGTATTGAAGTGAAAATGACCAACAAAATGCTAGGTGAATTTGAAAACTATAATAATAATAATAATAATAATAATAACAATAATAATAACAATAATATTCATGGGTTAAATGAGGACAACATTCAAGCAAAAAAAAATTACAATAGTAATATTGGGGTAAAATATCAAATAAATATTAAAGTAAATATTATCAGAAATGTTGGGAAATTACCATTTTTATACATATTTGGGGAAAAAAAAAATCGAAAATATTTAAGACTGTAAACAATCTGGGGACAAATAAAAAAATATTAATATTAAATGTTGGGGGTTAAAAAAGGGGTTAAAGTAATGAGGTAAAATATTTGTTTTTATTATATTATATTTTATATTATACCTATATATATATATATATATATATATATATATATATATATATAATAAAAAATGTTTAGTAAAGTAGAAAAGGGTTCGTATAAGTATTCTTTTTTTTTGTTCTGATATTTTTATTCTTTAATAAAGGACTGGTAATTTCACAAAAGTATTGATTCATTTATGTTTTTTTTTTTTTTATTGATTAAAAATACTTACTATTTCATTAAGGGCTAATGGTTTTAGAAAATATTTGTTTATTTATCTATTTATATTAAAAAATTCTTATTGTTAATAAAAATGGAAAAAGATAAAGAAAAGAATTAATCAATTTATTTATTTTTTTTGCTTGTTTATTTTTAATTCTTATTGGTTAACAATTAGTAAAAAGGTAAAAAAAAAAAAAAAGATTTGCTTAATTTTTTTTTTTTTTTTTAAAAACTACAGTTTAATAATCAGATAAAAAGGTTCTAAAAAGTATTTATTAATGTGTTTATTTATTTTAATTAAATAAACTGCTTTAGTATTAGCTAGCTAACTCGCTGTTCATTTGCATTAAATGAGAATCTTTGTCACATTATTGTTGAATATCTAAATCCAAAACTCAGAAAAGGCATGAATAATGTCATGCACCTTTTAAAAAAACACAAGTTAAAATAAAGTTTAAAGACATACATTATTATAACCATCAGATAAGTTTTGAATCTATTGTGCGTAAAAGATAAATATAATGGTCCACATTAAATCTGTGCTACGACCATAAGCAGCTGAGTAAACATTGTTTTGCACTAAAAGACATTCCCAGCAGTAAAAAACACAACATTTGCTTAGCGTTCATCCACGTTACTGTTGTTTGCGCCCTTTTCCATACGTCCACACATCTCTCATTTCTCCTTGTCACGAAATCCCATCAGCATATTCAGCCTGTTCTAGCACAGTTCCTTCGTTCCCACTTTTTCCCAGTGCTGTGTTTTGATTGATCAAAGAAGGACGGCTGATATATTTACTGAAGGTCAGTCTGCTCATCTCGCTATTGTCCACCGGAGGAACCACCGCAGCTGTGTATGCTTAATTACCATGGAAACGGTTTCGGCCCGGTCCAGTCAGGCTTCAGCATGTGAGCAGCTGCAACAACAAAAAGGGTCCTGCTTTGAGATTAGAAACGTCAATCAGCAGGACACGGGAACTGGAGGAGGAGGCTCGAGGTCACCTCTTAAAGACCCCTGGAGACCAACTTGTGTAATTTAGCTGGTTGTTTTCTGTCGTTAATCTCTCATTACTTTATTTCGACAGGGACGCTGGATTTCCAATGAGGATTGCCTGAAGTCAATAGAGAAAGACTGGAGAAGCACTGAAACCATTATAACTGCCCCATTTTCTAGTGCATTTCCTGTGTCTAAAAGCCCATATGGAGCATATGTAGATGTAGATGTAGGCATACAGCATCTATGCTTAATGATGCATCAACAAAACTACATAAACAATGTTGGTGGGTTTAAATCAGGATTTTCCATCAATTGTACATGCATTTGGTGTATGATCATTTAATAAGCTAAAGCTGAGCTACTCATGCAGAACAGAATTAATAAAGACTAAAAAACTAATTCTGTGACGATATAGATAGAATTTTAAAACTAGAAATATATATATATATATATATATATATATATATATATATATATATATATATATATATATAAGAAATTTTTTTTCAAAGAAAGCTAGAAAGAAAGAAAGGCATTAAATATTCAAATAAACTGCATTCCATCCCTTTTTATATATTTCCTTGTGACGGAACAAGAAAATATTGACATTTTGTCCTTGAATTTGTTTTGTCTTTGATTGATCGACTCTCCTGCTTTTAAAAAATGCACACAAATTTTGTAAAGAAAAAATGATGCAGGATCCCAAAGTGACAGAATTCTGGGTACATAATAAACTAACTTGTTAAGAAAAAACAGGTAGGATTGATATTTCAATGCAAGAATCGATCCTCTCGTTTCAACACCAGTATCAGAAGTTTTTTGTACTTTGAACCCTTTTTCTTTCTTATATCACTTGCTTTCGTTTCAGTCTACAATACATCCACAAGCATTCCAATGTGACTGAAAATAACGTCTATAGTGTACTTATTGCGTAGGTACCAAAATATTGTCAGTGGTTTGGGGCAATGTCCAAATTATTGTCTAAATAACTGGCAACAAAAGTGAGTACACCCTAATTGAACATATTAAAACTGTGTATAAAAAAAAGTGTAAATACTGTGTGAGAGCATTGTTATGTAGCACTGCCGTAATCCTCCTGGGTATGGAATCCACTAGACTGCACAGGTTGTTGCTGGAATCCTCTTCCACTTCTTCATAATGACATTACAGAGCAGCTGGATGTTAGACACATGGCGCTTCTACACCTTCCGCTTGAGGATCCCCCACAGGTGCTCAATAGGGTTCAGGTCTGGAGACATACTTGGCCACTCCATTCAGCCCAGTTTCTAAAGGGAGGGCATCATGTTTTGCTTCAGAATGTCACAGTATATGTTGGAATCCATGTTTCCCTAAATGACCTGCAGCCCCACAGTACCAGCAGCACTCATGTAGCCCCCAGACCATGATGCTACCACCACCATGCTTGACTGTAGGCAAGACACCATTTTCTGCAACACATGCTGAACACCCTCTGAGCCAAACAACTTTATCTTAGTTTCATCAGACCACAGAACATGGTTCCAGTAATTCATGCTCTTGGACAGGTTGTTTTTTATCAAACTGTTTGCAGGCTTTTTTGTGATGCAGCTTCAGAAGAGGCTTCTTCTGGAATGACAGTCATGCAAACAGACTTGTTGCAGTGTGCGGCGTATGGTCTGAACACTGATGAGTGGACCATCTGCTTCTGCAACCTCTAAAGCAATGCTGCAGCACACGTGTCTCTTTTGTGAAGCAGCTTCTGCACCTGAAGCACACAGCACGAGGACTTGACTTCTTGATGGACCCTTGTGAGGCCTGTTTTGAGTGGAACCCATCTTGGAAAACATCTATATGACCCTGATCACTGTACTGTAACTCAGGTAACTCAGTTTGAGGGTGTTACCGGTCTTCTTATAGCCTCGGCATCTTTGTGGAGAGCAACAATTCTAATTCTCAAATACTCAGAGAGACCATGTTGAACATCCAGTGGTCAGTATGAGAGAATTGGACTCATAGCACCAAATCTTAACGTCTCTAATACAAAATACACACATTTGTATGGTTCTGTCAAGCAGACAAAAACATGAACAGGATCGCTGTTAATCAATTAATAAATCTACACGTAAATTACAACTTAAGATACATCATCCCACAGCTCTGTTGAGAGTATTTTTTTGTTTAGTTTTTTTAACAAAGCAAATTTGGAAAGGGACTCTGCTGTTCGGACATCTAGGGGAAGTGTATTCCACCACCTTGGTGCCAGAACAGAGAAGATCCTTGAAGTATACTTACCTCTTACCCTGACAGAAGGTGGAACCAAAAGGAACAGCCGAAATCAAACAATAAAAAAAATTGTCATTTGCAAAAAAAAAAAAATTCACACACTCTGTACAATGAGAAACAAGAAAATACCCGAAATGGAAACCTATGAACTCAGTAACTTGGCCTTCAAATAAACAGTATATTCAAATGTTTCATTTAACTTAAAATGGTTTATGTATAAGCAGAGTCTTTTGTGTGTGTTTTTTAAGTTTACATCCCCCATTCTGTCACAAAGCTCTCGTAGGGGGCGGGGCTTGGCAGTGCTTGATTCTTATTAGCTAGTGATATTTGTATAGACAGCTGCTGGAAGTAGAGGCTTTCAAGAACTTTCAAGAGTGTTCTGGATACTGTTTTTTGTAATGAGTTTGTGCACAATTCAAGTCAATTAGTTCATAATTGATATTTAAATTCTGATTAGAATTACATTACATAAAACAAAAACTTTAAAAGCATGAAAAGAAAACATGGATTCATCATAAACCAAGATTAGTGATATTATATATATCATAATATGTTTTGGAAAAGTTACATTCAATAATTTTGGCACAAACACTCAAATGTGGTTTAATCTGGTGTAATCAAACACCGTCAAGATTTGTTGTACGAAAATAAATAAAACATAACCTATTACTATTAAGGGTATTACTCTTCATTTTACTGTACGAAGATCGGGACCACAGTCATGTCCACCATCATGTCCATTATGATGTAAAAGCCAGGAGAAAACCCACTGACATGATAATTCACATGCAATTACCAATTTTGGAAAATAATTATTATACTGCAAATAAATGATTAGAACCTGGTCTCCTGGCTTTCTGCATTCTCAGGAATGACATCTAATTATACCAACAACTTTATCCCTAATGGTTGGAGTTATAGTCTAAGCTCCACAGAGATGAGAGCTTCTTTTCTACGACTAGAGAAATTCACCCTAATATGATATTCAGTAGATTTCTTCTTTGGAACATTGATTTGATGCATCAAGATTAAAACCGGTTGACAAGCAGTCTTTATTCAGCAGATAACATTTTCTTCTGATTTTTTTTTTCTCAGCCAGTCATCAAGGGACATTCAGTTAAACAGCTTGCACTGACACTGACTGATGGGCTTAGATGAGATAAATCCTACTAAGCCAAGAAGCTGCACTTAGATGATGGTGAGAAGAGGCTAATTACACACACACACACACACACACACACACACACACACACACACACACACACAGTTATCAGTATGGTAAGGTCACTTGACCCACTGCCAACCACAGTGAAAAAGCAAATCAGTTCTCAAGATCAGCGCATAATAATTGTAGCTCTCAGCACCAAAGCACCAAGTACAAAAAACCCTTTAAAGTCACAAATATGCTAATGTAAGTGAGGCCATGACCCAGCTAAAAAGAAAATAATACAGTATATAATTATATACCACTCCATAGTATAAGACACACACCCTTAAATTATGCCTTTTTGAATAAGGTAAAAAAAAAAATTATTAAAAAGGTTATTTTGTTGCATGATTTAATAACAGGGTTAGAAAGGGCTTAGACTTTAACTTTTTTGTACTTCGTAAACTCTGTGTGTTCTGAAGAAAAAGCTGTAACAGGCTAGCTAGTCTATTTTAGTGTTTATTTGCTCAATTAAAAATGACAAATCTGGCAAACTAGATTTCAACATACAAACCTCTTTGATGTCTTTTTGTCCCTAATTAGTTTGTTTTTTTTTGACATGAGGAAATCTGGTTAAAGCATTGTGTTTAAATCGATTGGATACGCCCATCGCTGAATTTAGATCGGATTTAATCCAAAAGAAATCTGATTGTATCCAATCACATCTTCCCAAAAATGTAGCCTTAAATGTGGTGCTTATGTATTTAACTCTTTATTTATTTATTACTGCAATGTCTCGGCCCCCAGCAGCGACCCCTGTCAGTGTAATGTTTCGTTTTTTGGACTTCTGTTCTTGACTTCAGACAAACCTCCCCTACAAAGCACAAATAATGTTTATGGAAAACAAAGACAAACTAGATTAAATATTAGAATTCGTTCCTAGGGACCGTCCTCTGCCGTCGCTATGCTGGCTTCTGAGTTTTCCTTCATTTTGCTAGCAGCATGGGATCCACGTCTGCATCGGGCCTCCCTGTGGCGTTAAAACAATGTTTCTTTAATCGGAATTTGTTTTTTTTATTATTATTTGGTGAACAGACCTGCTGCTTCTCGATTATACTTGCACATGATGCTCAAGTCTTGAACAAACAATCTCGGTGATAAATGTTTGTAAGCTTCTCTCAATTATATTTCCTTTTTTTTTTAGATAATAACTGAAATTGCTATACTGCACACAAACATGTTCAAACAGGACTATATTTAGATTTATTTTCATATAATTATTAGTAGATGCATGTGGCAGCAGGGGCGTGGCCGAGAAAGACAAGCGGTAAGAATCTCACACCTGCTAGGAATGTATCTAATCAGTGTTCTCTTTCGCAGTGAGTGGTGGAAAGGATAAGAGGAGTGAAAGAAGAACCCTGAGGAGAGAGAGATACAGAGACTGGTGTGTTGCTGAAAGTGCAAAAATGAAATAAAGAAAGCTGGTTTTATTGAAACTGGTCGCCGCCCCACTGTTGTTTCTTCCCGTGAACCGTTCACTCTCCAATGCGCTATACTTTTATTATTTAGAAAGTGACATAAAATATTGGTCACAAATGATTGATTTAGATTTATTTCTCTTCGCTAAACAACGCGTTCTCCCAGCACCAATGCTGTTACGTGAATATGACCGATCACTTCGAATACAGAGGCGTGTCCTGAGAGTCACATACAATACAGATTAACATGGCAGAGGTAGAGCTGCGTCTTCCTGGAGATTTTACGTCAATTGTTTTTTTTGCACTACCAAGCTATATAATTTTTTTTCTAATATATATATGTATGTGTGTGTGTGTGTGTGTGTGTGTGTGTGTGTGTGTGTGTGTGTAAAGCCAAGAACTTCAATCTACAAAATCATCTTCTCTTTTCTGGCTCAGGGTCTTCATTCTGGTGATTTGTGGCATTTAAAAAGAAAAGTATTACAGAAATCAGTAATGAGCTGCGATAATACAGCGAGGAGTTAAAGGGTCAAATTCTGAGTAATGGCTCCTCAGTTCATTCTTATGACAGTTTTCCTGGCGCAGGCGTATGACATCATTATTTCATCAGGCGCACAACGGACACAGTGCCCTCCATAAATCCGCATTAAATCTGCTGAAAGCTCACCGGGTACAGCCACTTAAATCAATATTACCTTCACATTACGCCATCCTTCTCAGAACACCCGACACCACACTTCCAGCAGAAATGTCACTTAGGGCCGAGAAAATGTTATCGTGCCGTTCTGCATTCGGATATCATACGGTAAAAATGACATCGTCTATTTAATTCTGTGCGTGCGGTAGAGAATAAAAAAAAGGGGGAAAATGCTTTCTGTTGACTGATTCATGAGAATTTTGAGGCATTAAATGTTTACAAGATTATTCTGGAAGGAGTATTTGCCTCTGATTGCAATCGTGTTTCACTTGCCATCAGAGGTGATTTTACAGTGAATAAGTTAAACAAATATTCATATTTATCGTCTATAGACTGCAAATTAGTCATGGAGAAAAAAAAATGCAGGATGCAAGAGAAAAAAAAAGGATTTCCCCTTTAACTTACCCTGACTAAGTTTAGACCTGTGTCAAGTCAAGAGAGTCAAGAAGCTTTTATTGTCATTTCATCCATATAGAGCAGACGCAGTACACAGTGAAATGAAACAGGGACCCTGGTGCTACATAAACAACATAGAGCTACATAACAAAACACAGAGCTAGGAACTAGAAAGGAAGTTGTCCTTGCCATATAAAGTGCATCGTGTGCAACATAGTGCAAACATTGCAAGACAACAGTGCACCAGACAATACAAAACTGTAAGTGCAGCACAGAAAAATAGAGCCGACCAGTAAACATTCTGTATAAAATTTAATACAGTACAATGTGCAAAAAGAGAACAAAGAGGATACTTGTAAACATACACTTCTGTATAGCAGCAGTTAGTGGCAGAATGTGTGCAAAGCAGCATGTAAACAATTATAATATAATATGGGTAGTGCTATAGACATGGATTAAGTATTGAGTATTTGATTGGGTGTGAAATACAAGTGCAAGAGCTAAGTGAAACACGTGAAAAAAAGTGGTTAAGACACTGGATTTTTGATTATAAGGTCATGAGTTCAAATCCGAGCACCAATAAATGCTACCATTGCTGTACTCTTGAGTATGGCCTTTAATTTTCAACTGCTCAGTTGCACAGTATAAATTAAATACTCGTAAAATGCCCTGGATTAGGCAATCTGCCAAATGTTGTAAATGTTAATGGATGCAGGTCAAATGAGGATAATAAACAGTAAACAGGCGAGAGTTTGGACGTTTAACGAACAACATAGACTTACATAAACATTGGCGTGAACGTAAAAGCCAAAATGAAGACAACCCAGGAATTTGAGAGGTGCTAGCTCAGTGGTTAATGCATTGGATCAGAGATCCCAAAGTGTGTCCAAAGGTCACAAGTTAGAATCCCAGCAGCACCAAGCTGCCACTGCTGGGCCCCTGAGCAAGGCCCTTAACTCTCAAAGTCATTCTGGATCAGTATCCCAATGTCCCAAGTTGAGAAATGATAGCTTGCTATTTACAAGTTTACTGTAATAAGGACACTTTTTTGGAAACACAGGTGTATTTATACATGCATGGATTCTACACAGAAGTGGGAACAACTGTGAATGAATAGATACATGAACACAGGGACCAATGATGAGACAGGGGTTGGGACATTACACACATTACACAAACACGTGGCGATAAATACGGAGAATGGAATGCAAGAATGCTGGTTTACCGCAAGCTGACATCCTGTGCTCGTGCATGAGGGGGATAATCTCAGACACTTTGGAGAGATGCAGCTCCACCCAGATTTCCATGTAAAGGAGCACGTAATGACACCAGAAAGACAAGAAAGGCAAAATTCTGACACTGATAAAAACTAGCTGTAATTTGTGTTCAGTTGTTTTGCCAAATTTCATAAATTGCTCAAATAAAATAAATAAATAAATGAATAAATAAAAAGAGAAATAATTTCCAAATATAACAGATGTGTAAAAAGGTAGTATTTGAATTTATTGTTTGTTTTTATTTTTTATTTTTTGTTCTTTATTTACTTTTTCTTCCTTCCCTTCTTCCTTCTTATTTACTCTTTTTTATTATTATTTCTCTCATTGCTTCTGCCCAATTACACAAATGAATTTTTGATGCTTGTTCCTATCTTCTAAAGATAAAAGAGCTATGTAGTGATGTATAGATTGTCATTATCATTTTTCAAATAATTATTTATTTCAATTATTACCAGCCAAGAAAGCTACCAGTGCTGCACCAGATTCTGTATATCAGTAAGTTTCTAGGTAAAAACATGGACATAACATTTGATCTCTATCAGAATCTGAACATTTATGTTCAGAGGATTTTTATTTATTTAATTATTAATTTCAAATGACCTTGTTACAAAGGCATCACACATTTCTGCACTTCCCAGGTGATATAATTGTTAATAAACCTTCACTGACAGTAATTCAATGGAGCCAAACTACAAGGAAGATTAGTGAGGTGAAGAATAATATACTATATAGGTACAGTTCCACAGACTAGATATTTAAAGCCTAAGTGGCTGTCTGGGCCCGTTTTTTTTTTTTTATTCTAACTGTAACCTTGTTGATTTATAACACTATTATCAAGTAATCCATGTCCTCTGATTCAGCACAAACTCAGCCTTGGAATGAACGCAGCTCCTTAACATACGGGATAAAAAGACCTGCAAAAAGTTTTTTGGGAGTTTTCAGTTTGAGTAAAAACAAAACGGTGGCTATACATTTATACTAAGCGCTTTTTATATTTCAATTTCTATGCACTACTTTTCACTTGCACAAATCTGTATAAAACATCTGTAAATTGTGCATGTTATCTAGACTTTTTCCTTAAATTCAAATAATGTCCAACAACTCTGAGAGCTCTCTGCTACCTAATAAATCCCATTAGGCTTCATGAAGATTTGTTTTCTATCGGGTGGAGTAAATGATATTATATGGCCTGTTATAGAGATCTGACCTTGACCCTATTGTATGTATATATATATATATATATATATATATATATATATATATATATATATATATATATATATATATATATACAGTACAGACTTGACCCTATTGTGTATATATATATATATATATATATATATATATATATATATATATATATATATATATATATATATACAGTACAGACTAACAGTTTATATACATTATATATACAGTACAGATTAAAAGTTTGGACACACCTGCTCATTCAAAGAGTTTTCTTTATTTTCATGACTATGAAAATTGTAGATTCACACTGAAGGCATCAAAACTATGAATTAACACATGTGGAATTATATACATAACAAAAAAGTGAACTGAAAATATGTCATATTGTAGGTTCTTTAAAGTAGGCATCAAGAGAATGCCAAGAGTGTGCAAAGCAGTAATCAAAGCAAAAGGTGGCTACATTGAAGAACCTTCAATATGACATATTTTCAGTTGTTTCACACTTTTTTGTTATGTATATAATTCCACATGTGTTAATAGTTTTGATGCCTTCAGTGTGACTCTAGTCATGAAAATAAAGAAAACTCTTTGAATGAGAAGGTGTGTCCAAACTTTTGGTCTGTACTATATAAATATATATATATATATATATATATATGTATATATATATACACACACACACACACACACACACACACACACACACACACACACACACCATTGAACATATGATCAGATTTTTATCTTTTATCTCTGTTATCCAGCGCATAGACAGGGATTGCTTTCTTTCATTTAAGTACTGACCTTTCTAAAGCTCCACCAATAACGATTTTAGATAAGTCACTGTGAGCGTATGAATGCTATCATCTCCTGCATGGTCCCCATCGCACCTTTAAGTCCCTGATTGCTGTCCTTTGACAATATGACCTGAGAAAATAGGACTTCCAATAACAAGTTGTTCTTCTCACTGAGTCAATAGTCTTTTTCATCCTTATTCATTCCCACAAAAAAATCTATATATATATATTTTAACACCAGATCTGCTAGCTTCAAGTGTTCATAATAAACCAGTGGAAAGTATTCCTTTTTGTAAGCACTTACTGAAAGGTTTTGTAACTAAATCATGTCCCCCTCTATGAGTGTATAGTAGGCAGGAACGATGTGACCAGATGTCGATTGCAGAACTTGAAATCCTTTCCCACGTTTTGTGTTAGTTTGCATACCAGAAAAGCACTTACCATGCCTTCAACCATAAAACATCAAGCCTGACCGAGATAAAGCAGACAAAATACTCCTACACACTGTTTCGCAAAGTGCTTGATTTCTTAAAGGCCTGTTTGCATTCTCGGTTTTGAGTAGTGACTTATCAAAAAAAAAAAAAGCACTAATGATGTAACATGTTTCCTGAAAGTAAACACAGCTTTAACTGTGATATATACAAAAAAAGAGCGTATTTGTTCCACCCCACCAGCTACCACAAAACAGAAGGGTTTACTGATACCTCTTTACCACCAAAACAGTTCTTGAAACTAGTTTAAGACTTGATTCATTCAGCAGCAAACTGGGTCAAGGAGTTTTCACACAGAATTTGTTGTGACATGCTGTTTACATGATTACACAAACCAGTGCACTGAAGCTTTTGGAGCTTATCGATCCCCATACTTTTTTTTTCCCAATTGGCTTGATCACGCATTGAGCGTGTCTTGCCGTTTCTCCTCCTAGTCTATCTCCTACCAGGTTTTTAATATGTCTTCAATCACAGTTAAAGACAATATCGACAGTATACCGTATGTTTTCTTCCTGAACCAATACTGAGTTATTTTTTCAGTCATTTTGTGTCTTGGCTCTGTTGTAGTTGTTTCTCGTGATGTTGGAACAGTAGCAGGCAACCAACACTGTTGTTTAAAAAAAAATAATTTCTGGTGATGCTACATTTCCCTGCCCCTACACTGCCCCCACCCCTTGATATACACGGTTCTGGGTTTCATTTTTAGAGCTTTGGGTGGAACCAATTTTTCCAACTTGGGAACTGCCTAGTCTGTGGTGGCACAGGCCAGGAACTTGCACTGGAACCATGTCCATGAAAAAGCAACAGAAACTGGCAGTGCTGAACCACCATATGCCACCAGAACAGCTTTCATTCTCTTAAATCCATTTTTGATACTGAGACTTTATATAAAAGAATTTTATATAAAAAGAAGCCAAAACTATGTGAACGTACACTGTCAAAAGTTTGAAAACACCTAGTATTTTATGATTTTGAAGACACATACATGTTCTTTTGTTTCTATGCAACAAACTAGGTAAAAGGGAAAAACACCAATGCAGTTCGGTCTCGATTAAACTATACAACTTTACCATAAAGCAGGACAATGAATTTGGCCAAGCTCTGTAAGTGTTATTCAGAGAGCAAACAGTTGGATGAAGTGTTATCTAGCATGGAATGGCCTGCCCAGTCTGTGCACTAAAATCCTATTGAACTGTACTGGGATGAACTGGATCAGAAAGTCAAAAAGAAATCTCCAACAAATGAAGAACATCTTAGGAAGTTTTACAATACGCATGGCAAAGTATTTAAGCTGAATAATGCCAAAAGTGTGTAAAGATGTTATTCATGCGAAGGGAGGATTTTTCAGTATACACACACACACACAAGTCTACCATCTGTACATTAATGCATATGATTTGGTCAAAGTAAAACTATTACACGACAATGTTTGCTGCATAGAAACAACTGGAACATGTATGCGTTTCTCAAAAGCCATAAAACTAGGTGTTTTCAAACTTTTGCTAGGCACAGCATGTTATACAGCTAATCAGAGATAGCAAAACTACACACATTCTTCACTCAAGTAAATGTACACATACTTTAAATTTACTTTCTTTTGGCTTCTCCCATTAGGGGTCGCCACAGCGGACCAGCCGCATGTTTGATTTGGCACATGTTTTTACGCTGGATGCCCTTCCTAACGCAACCCTTCCCATTTATCCGGGCTTGGGACCGGCACTAAGGCTTGTGCAACCCTAATGGCTGGGGTTGGTTCCCTGACCGGGGATCGAACCCGGGCCGCAGCGGTGAGAGCGCCGCATCCTAACCACTAAACCACCAGGGGACCTATACTTATGTTTTAAAATACTCTGGTAAAAGTTGAAGTACTGACTAAACTTTTTCACTCAAGTTAATGTAAAGAAGTTTGGGATCTGACATGTTCTTAAGAAGAAAGTAGTCATTATTACTACCTGTTTTAGTGACATGCTGGTAACTGGGCCTCACATCATATTAATATATTAATACCAAAGCATTTCAAGTTTTGTTACCTAATAAATGTATTCAGGTTGAACAACAATAAATAGAACACAAGCAGAGAGAAGATGATGATGACCAGGTGATCAGGAATGTCTCTGTTCCATTGCTGACTCCCTCTGTCTCATCCACGTTAACCCTATACTTCTTGTTGCCTTCTGCCTTGCTCATTGTTTGCTTCATAATCTAATCCATGTCTGTGGTGTGTGAGAGCCAAGAAATGATACACCAGTGTTAGAGTGAACAATGACAATAAATAAATTAAAACTAAAGTAAAGTGTAAGAAGTAGAAAGTACTGAAAGGCTGAAAACGGCACAATCAGAAGAAAAAATATTGATTATGATACCAAATGAATTAAAACTATAGTAAAGTTTAACAAGTAGAAAGTACAGATATTTGTGTAAAAAGATTAGATGAGTAAAAGTAAAATACTGATACCAGAAAAATATACTTAAGTACTTAAGTATTTGTACTTCATTATTTCCCACCTCTGATAATCGATAAAAATTTTATTTCTCACATACACATTCAGTGGTGAAATTCTTTAAATGTCAAAATCTAAACATAAAAATAGATAGAAATATTAAGTATAAAATAAATATGTTTAGTATAAAATAAAGTATAAAACGTATAAGGTATATAGTATTACTGTAGAGTATAAAAACAAGGGTAAAACAATTATAAATATAAATATATATATATATATATATATATATATATATATATATATATATATATATATATATATATATATATATTATATATAATAATAAAACCTTATGTTTATACTCTATAGTAATACTATAGAAAGGGATGGATATGTATATGACAGATATTAACATTAGTACAGATTAAAGTGTTCCAGTGTGATTGTCACTAAAGTGTCCATGTGCTGGTAATATACAGTATATTAAATAGTATTTTAATATATACTATTATAGGTATATATTACTTTATATTGAACAGTATTGTAACAACAAAAATGTTGAGGACAACGATGATCGGAAAGAAGAAGAAGTTTATACCAACGTAGCAGTGACAAAATACAAGAAGTTCTTTGGGTTCATCAGAGTCGAAAGGAACGCAGAAGAAACTCTGTTCAGACATTTTATACTGTTCTTTCCCTTTGAAGTGTAGAGAGCATTTAGCCGTTAAATGTTCATTACTGTAAGTGTAGGAAATTAGTATAGGATGGATGAGTGATACCACTATCAAGCCCGGGGGTCAGCAGGTGGTAGTCACCGGTGTTTAAAACTTTTGCTTTTGCCAGCCCTCCCAGCAGGACAGGTTAGGGTGTTGTTTAAAAGATAATCATGGTCTCGGACACCTTTTGGTTAGAGAGCGTACTTGATGGCTTGCTGCCTCTCCCAGACTGATTTATTTAAGACTATGATTAAGATTGATCCAACTGACATTCTACATTAAACTACATTACTTTTGTGAAATTTAAGCCATTTTGCGGATGAGCTAATTTTGATATAGTGTGGGGTGGAATCTGGTTTGAGGCAGTCTGTAAATTCTTACAATATATACAGTATATTCGATATTTAATAATGTATAGGGCAAACATTTGATTAAGCAATTCCTTGCTGAAACACTAAAACAGTTAGAAAATTCATTTTTGAAACATCAAAAGGTCAAAAAATGCATTTGAATCAAATGTTGGCTTTTGCTTCAGTAAGTTGATGAAAAATTAAACTCTAATGCTCGCGACAACAAAAACAGGTCCTTGAAAGAGCCCATGATGCATTTATTTGTGAATTTATACATACGAAATCCAGTCAAATCAACCTTGACAAGTATTCTCAAACTCTGAGGAGACTCATCTGCTATCTCTTGCTATAAATATTGTGAAACGCTATGGTTTGTTTCCTAAAAGCTGCCAATTAGCATTCAGGCTATTTTGCATATCCATTTTTTGTGTTATTAAGCTTTCAGACATGAGCTATTGACCTCTTGACATGTGTGCAGCTGTTAGCTTGTGAACTACGCTGTGACAATAGTCTTTTCCAGTTTAAGCCTTATCATTCATTAGCCACTTGACATCTAGCTGTTGGAGGATGTGCTAATTTTCATCTAGTATCACCCTTTTAATCCTGATTTTATGCATTAGCTATCATCTATTAGCCACATCGATTAAATTAGCAGCAAGTATGTGTGTCTAGCTCTTTCTCCAGCATTGACAAAAAGGTTCACATCTAGATATTAGCTTGTATGCTAGTTTGTAGATTAGCTGTTAGTTATTTGGCATCAAGCTGTGTTAGCTTGCAAGCTAATTGTGTTTTCCTGGCTTTTAAACATTAATCATTATCTTTATGTATTCCTGTGTTGTATCTTGTATATTGAGACCAGGGAACAACAGTAGCTGTTTACTGTAGCGTTAGTTAATGCTTTTCCACATTCCTGGGTTTTTTTCCATTTCCCATTTAGGATTCTTTTACATACCATTAAATTTATACATTAAGTAAATATATAAGACTGTTGTACCATAAACTGAGTAAATTCAAGACATTTGAAGCTTCAGCTTTGACCAGAAATTTTTAAATAAGTATTTACACTTTGACTCTAGTCAAGAGCGTGTGTGCTTTTACCAGAGCCGGCTGTGTGAACTCAGATATTGGATTGGAGGAAGAAAAGATTTTTTTTTCTTTGAAAGATGAAGGAACAAATCTACTCTGCAGTCCACACTCCAGATTTATTTTTTTCATAAAAGTTCAGTCAGTGACATTTCAGTCTGGTGATTGGGGAGGCTACGAGAGACATTTTGTTGAAAAGGGCTTCATGAATTTAACCCTTTTTTGCAGACTTTATTCACTCGCATTGACATCATTTTTGGGGGGTCCGGGTAAGATTGCACTTTGTTGACAGCTTTAACTGTATTACAAGCCTCTTTTGTGCATCGTATATAAGGCTGTAAGTCTTTTTGGCTTGGCCTTGGCTTCGGTAGGCTTTTTCTTGGAGACATCTACGCCATAAATTCCAGCTTTACCCGTGGAATTTTGCTATGTTTATGTTCTTGTCTGTCATTGTTGGGGTGCATTGACTTGAAAACCCCTTTCTTATTTTATTTTTCTTTTCTGATGTGTTTCCTGTCTTTTGATCCTTATCATTTTGAAAGTTGACCATTATTTAAATTCTATAAGAAGATACATTTATTTTGCTTTTAATAAATCAAAGTGATATTGCTTTACTGTGTTTATCTATAAAAATGTACAGTTTGTATAATTCCGCATGTGTTAATTCATAGTTTTGATGCCTTCAGTGTGACTCTACAATTGTCATAGTCATGAAAATAAAGAAAACTCTTTGAATGAGCAGGTGTGTCCAAACTTTTGGTCCGTACTGTATCTCTAAAATAACATTAAAATCAAGGCCTAGTCACTTATATATACACACACACACACTCTGTAAAAACCCTGTGAATTTGCCATGATGTCACTACAGCGTCTGCAAGTACGACTTGAGGTAGGTTTGGGGTAATAGTGATGAATTAGCAGAGCTGTGGGTTTTATTTCAAGCACAAGGTTGTTTCTATTCCATGGAGGGACCTTTGTTGTAGAACACTGGTTTTGTTACAGTCCTTGCGCTCTGGTCGATTCCAGAAATATTTTTCTTTTATTATGGCAAATGGCCTCATGGCTTTGTTTTGAAAATATTTGTCATCATCAGACTGTCAAAAAGAAAACGGCGAACATAATTTGTCAGACTGGTATGAAATGGGAATTGGGGAAAACATTCGTATTCATTCCAGAGTGGCGGAGATCTTTTTTACGTTTCTTACCAGTCAGAAGGTTTTAATTGCTGTTTTTTAACAGCATGGCTTAAACAGAGTTTTGGGAGTAAAACAAATCAGAGGTTTGTATAAAAAGTGCTGGTTTTCAGCATAAACATGTGTACATGTTGATATGGTCAATTGTCTGTCATTAACTATTTTAAAAGAAGTCTCGGGTGCTGGTGTTTTATAAAGGTGGGTTATGTGTTTTCCAATAAGGAAGTGTTTATAACAAGCTGAATTCTTTGAAAATTTTTATTAAAAAAATGGACAAAAAAGTATATATATGATTAAAAGATTTATAGGAACTTACTAGGAAATTTCTCTGGCAAACATTTTTATAGTAATTTTAAATTTTATCTATATCTAACTATCATCTTTATTAACTTTATATTATCTTCTTTGCAGTATTATGTATATATGTATGGTAATTATCTTATTCAAACTTTTCTTCGTATAAAGGGCCAGAAATTAAAGTTGATTGAAGTCGTGGGTCGAAATTGAATGTTGTATTGAAGTAAATGTTCTCCCTGCCATACTTTGAGAAAGCTAATGAATGTTTTTTTTTTGTTTTTCATAAGAACAATAAAGATTATATTCTTTCAAAACAGTAATTGACTGTTTGCACTGTTGCCACTGCTTCAATCTGTCCATAATCATCTGTTCACTGATGGTCACAAACCACAGTGTCGCTGCACCTTAATAATCTTTTGTTTGGGCATCTTTAATTTAATTTATATCAGTAACATCTGACTTTATAGTAGCAATTTTCATCATAGTTGTAAGTACATATCTACTTTATAGTAATATAACAGTACTATCTATGTTATAGTAATCTTATAAAAAAGAACTAATGTATCTTCCTACTGTTTTTAAATATTCCTAAAACTTTTTGAACATTATTGAACTTGCAAATGCCTTCCTGACCTTATTTTTTTCTATAGATTTTGCATTTATCTACTTTTTATATGAGAAAATAGGACAGCCATCTTCTTACAATTCAAGGTCAGGCCTCTGTGGATCATTTAATTACCTTTAAATACAACAAACATATTATTCATCGTAGAAACAAACTGCTATTATATAAAAGGGAGATATCCTGTTAATGGACATGCAGGATTCTGAGCACTCAGCTGCAATTTCTGGAGTATTTGTTTGACATTTTGAGTCACAGACTTGCAGAAGAGCAATACATATAAATATTGGGACATCTGTCTTTTTCAGTCATATGATTTTTTGTCAAACTGTTAACACAAAGTTGGAGGCACACAATTTTATAGGATGTCTTTGGATGCAGTTCCATAAAATTTTCCCTTCACTTCAACTATGAATTCCAAAACCTGGTCCCTGGTCCTGAACCCATTTGCATGGGTTGGAGTGGAAGATCTTAAATGGCTTGCTATAGAGCTCTGACTCTCAGCCCTATTGAATACCTTTGTGATGAATGTGAATGCTGACTGCACTCCAGGCCTACTCACTCACCTACATCAGTACCTGAATTTACCTGAAGGTTCTCAAATCTCCACAAGCACACTCCAAAATCTAATGAAACATCTGCCCAAAAGAGTAAAGGTTATTATAACAGCAAATGTGGAATGGAATGTTAAAGAAGTACAGGTCTATAAAAAAGTTTATGCTGTATTAGTAAAATATTATGCTATATTTATCCATAATGTACTACACTATTTGATAAAACAGCACACAATAAAACTATTGTATCACACACATTGAGAAATATTTCGGCGCAGATGACAATTGGATCTACAGAACAGCCCTCGGCTGCAGACGAAATGAAAGACAAAATGAAAGTTTATTGAACTGCACCTGTGAGTCGCTCATAGCAGTGTAACACTTTTCCCTGTTTTCTGAAGTGTTCTATGCCACTGACAGAATAATGGGGGTGGGGGCAACAAAGCAGCCTTGAAGCGTTTTTAAGATCTCACTGTTCAGCTCACTGGGCAGGACACCCCGCAGAATCCAATTTAAAGTAAGATTAAAACTCTTGTTAGATGGTAACTTATATCACCTAACATTACCTAGCATTGGTCCGAAATGGAATTGTCAAGCTTTACTGTTTTTTCCAGTGTTTTTCCTATCATTGTAACATCAGTCTAAGGTGACAGTCATTGCCACTACAAATGTATTACACAGTTATGCATTCATCAGTGGAACATTATTCAAGTTGATATTAAATGTTCTACACTACCACTAGTTTCCATTTGAAAAGCTGTTCTGCTTTTAATCAGCAGGAACATCTGCATCTGTTTTGATTTAACTGGTTATATTTGCTGACCTGGAAATTGGTCTAGTGTGCAGAACCATTTGGACGCCAGCAATAAAATCTCATCAAAATCTCCATCATTAAACAACATGCCAAGAGAGGAGCTGTGGTATTGTATGAGGAATTCAGGTGTGGTGAAGAAGTATGTGAGGGTGGTGCAGGACATGTATGAGGACAGTGTGACAGCAGGGAAGTGGGCAGTACTGACTGGTTCAAGGTGGAGGTTGGATTGCATCAAGGATCGGCTTTAAGCCCTTTCCTGTTTACAGTGGTGATGGACAATTTGACGGACGAGATCAGGAGTCTCTGTGGACTATAATGTTTGTGATACGATGTGGACGATAATATTGTGATTTGTGGTGAGAGTAGGGAGCAGGTTGAGAAGAGCCTGGAGAGGTGGAGGTACGGGCTGGAGAGAAGAGGAATGAAAGTCAGTAGGAGTAAGTCAGAGTACATGTGTGTGAATGAGAGGGAGGGCAGTGGAGTGGTGCAGTTGCAGGGAGATGAGGTGAAAAAGTTGAAGAAGGTGGAGGAGTTCAGGTACCTGGGGTCAACATTGCAAAGTAATGGAGAGTGTGTTGGAGAAGTAAAGAAAAGAGTGCAGGCAGGGTGGAGTGGGTGGAGAAGAGTGATAGCAGGAGTGATTTGTGATCAAAGAGTATTTGTGAGAGTAAAAGGAAAGTTTATAGGACTGTGGTGAGACCTGAGATGTTGTATGGTTTAGAGACAGTGGCATTGAGTAAAAGACAGGAGGCGGAGCTGGAGGTAGCAGAGCTGAAGATGTTGAGGTTTTCGTTGGGAGTGACTACGATGGACAGGATTATAAATTAGTTTATTAAAGGGACAGCGCATATAGAATGTTACGGGGGCAAAGTGAGAGAGGCGTGTTTGAGATGGTGTGGACATGTGCAGAGGAGGCACATGGCGTATATCGGTGGGAGAATGTTGAGGATGGAGCCACGAGGAAGGAGGAAAAGAGGAAGACCAAAGAGGAGGTTTATGGATGTGGTAAGGAAAGACATGCAGGTTGTTTGTTTAAAAGAGGCATATGTAGAGGACTAAGGGGTATGGAGACAGATGATCCGCTGTGGTGACCCCTAATGGGAGAAACTGAAAGAAGTAGAAGAAGAAACAACATCCACTTTCCATAATGTTAAATGTTTAATTCAGCGGTTTAAAGTAGGCTATCTTCACAATACACACGGATAACGTCCTTCCGTATGTTTTATTCCAAAACGCAGTACAAAGATTTAACGACAATTTACAATATATTAACTAAAATCTTAGATTGACAACCCTTGAAGCTGTTTGTGTTGTTCCTCTGGGAGAACCTCTTAAAGTGCTATAAAGTAATAAGTATAGAAACTAAACCAAGAATCATAAAACCAGCTGATGTACCAATTTTCCAGTCTATTGTTTATACAGTACTATTTTTATTGTATACTATTTTGAATCCCATTTAGAAAGTAAAGTATTATGTAACAGACCACTTGCTTATATAAGACATCAAGGCTATTCTGGGACCAGCAGAAAAACAAAAATAAGAGAGCCAAAGTCTGTGACAAATTCTCTAAGATGCTGGCAACTAAATTTGTAATAAAACTGACCACAGTGACCACAGTGTGCTGAAAGCAAACTCCTGTTTTTATGTCAAAGGCTGAGTGAAGTTATAACTGCTTAATGACCTGTATAGTAAATAGAAAAATTGTTAACCATTAGCTTCATAGTATTAGCTATTTATTTTAGAGTAACTTCATAGTAATGATCTACTTTATAGTATCTTTACAGTAACTTTATATTTAACATAATTTTTAGATACCTTTAAGGGAACTTTTCTTCTTGATATTAACAACTCTTCATAGTAGTAACTATCGAATTTATGTAGCAACTTTATAGGAACTATTTCCTTTATAGCTAATAATTTATTAAATATTTTTATTTTTTAGCAACTGTCTACTTTACAGAAATTTAATTGTACCTGCTACTGTTGGGCCCTTGAGCAAGGCCCTTTGCTCTGACACCAGCTTCCTATCATCCTAGAATATATAAAAAAGACATTTTACTGTGCTGTAATGTATCTCCGACAAACAATGGCTGTTTCCTCATTTCATAGTAACTTAATAATAATTATTTTTAGAGTATCAACTGTATATAATACATTTATGGTAACTTAATTTTTTTTTAATAACTACAAAATTTGACCTTATAGTATTTTAAATCTTCTATGTAGATTATCAGTATGATACTATTTTATTGTAACAATCTTACTAGTCTATTTTACACTATTTTTTTATACTGTCTTTTTACAGCCTGTTTCTTTATACAGTACTGTCCACTGTCGATTTTAGAGTAATTTTATAGGATCTGTGCAGTAATGATCTACTTTATTTTAATAAATTTGGACTTTATAATACTAAATATTATATTTACAGTAAAAATCCACCTGACTCTAGTACAAACAGTAATAAATACAGTAGCTTATTTATTAAATTTATAGTCCTACTGTAGTAAATATTTTCCTTACATGACTTTTTGCACAGTATTGTACTTACAACTGCCTTTCACACTTTATTTGATA
The DNA here is from genome assembly GCF_014805685.1 of Silurus meridionalis. Classification (NCBI taxonomy): domain Eukaryota; kingdom Metazoa; phylum Chordata; class Actinopteri; order Siluriformes; family Siluridae; genus Silurus; species Silurus meridionalis. The sequence goes on along the minus strand of NC_060888.1, from coordinate 24,825,617 downwards.
TATATTTTGCATTTATTTGCTGTGTACTGTATATGGGAATAGATTATAATTCAAGGCCGGACCTCTGTGGATCGTTTATTTCCCATTAAATATGATAAAAACCGATATACAGTATAATTTGTTCCAAAGCATAAATATATTTCTGTCTGGCAAAAAAAGAAAATGTTGGAGTGCTTTAAATGAATGATTTAGAAATGTATATTGAAAACAGCTTGGTCCTGATGTCAGTCTTATAACAGCTGCAGTCTGGTAAAGTTTTTTTTTTTTCGCTATTCTTTATAGAACAGCATTGCAGAGGAAGCTAAAGGGAAAAGCAAATGACTTCAGCAATAATAGACAAGCCATCCTAAATATCAAGAGTGATTGTTAAAATGGGTGCGAATGTGAGAGTGTGTGTGTGTGTGTGTGTGTGTGTGTGTGTGTGTGTGTGTGTGTAAGAGCAAGCGAATCTGTTAGTTTAAATAAGAACTGACAAAGTGTGTTGCAAACTTTTTTTTCTTCTGAACTATTGAGCTGTGCAAACGCCAGAACTTTTAACAAGCACTTTAACACTTTACTCACTACAATTTTCTGCATCGAGCATATGACAAATGATGATGCTGTAATGCCAGATATAATGTTTAATACAAAAAAAACCCTACAAAAAAACTTTTTTAAAAAGAATCTTCACATAAATCTAGCTATGGTGTGTCTGACAGCATATAAGGAAAGACGTGTATTGATTTAGTCAAATTTATTTTTCTATAGACTTCTTCCTTTTATATAGGTACTATTAAATAAAGACAAAGTTAAGAACTTCAGATGAAGGTCAGGCTAAATATAAAAAAATAAAGCTTCTTTGACTTATAAAAGAAATGTTCCTGCGGTATGAGGCAAGAGTTTCAGAGTGCATTAGATTCAGTCTGGCCTTCGCACTTCTCAATTTGCAAAGAAAAATGGCTCTGTAATTTGCATTTAAGAAAAGCAATATTTGTGTTCAATGTTATATTAGGAAGCAGAACCAGAAATCCAGGATCAAAATCAATATCAGTATGAGTGACCTCAGTCAGAGCCGTCTTATACCCTTTCTATCTTCTATTAAAATATCATATTTTAAGCCACCGTAACCACCAGTCAACCCTGCAAAGGGTTCCCATTAATTAGTCTTTCCTGTAATGATGGGAATGGTCTCTTGTAGAATTACTTTACCCCCAATCCCAGGTCAATGATTGATGAGAAAAAAATATTGAAAAACATATTGTTCATCACTCAGTCCAGGTCGAGCGTCTCGTAGAAGTCTTGCTGAGGCTGTAATGATAGCTTGATAGCCCAAAGCCTTCATGAAACGTTTTACGTAGATTTTTCCATTCATTTTGACCCATCTGTCTGGACATAATTCATAATTTTTCCCTGATAACTAATTAATGTTTAGCAACAACAAGTTAACAGCAGGTCAGGTCTATGTTTTAAATCGCATCATTATTAACATCTAACTCCATGGAAAGGAAAGGCTTGTTTGCATAATTGTGCGACATCATCATCGCATCCACATTAATCATTAATTTTAATTGCATGCCAACAGAGCAGCTTTCAAGCTAAGGAAGATTAATCATCATTCTGGAAAATGAACAAACTGTCACTTAACTGATTTTTTTTGGTATATAACTGAAATAAGTGAAAAGGAAACAATAAACCTGTCATGGCTCCAAAACTGCACGAGCAGCTTCCCATTGCCTATTGTTGCAACGTCGGCTTTTACCATCAATAACAACACGGCATAACATTTCAATTGGATTAAGGGCGCAGTTGAAGCCCCGACGGCCTTCAGAGCTGGCTGACTCCGGCTTAAATTGAGCAGCGGTAGCACACAGGGACTCTGGGTAATGACCACGCGGTAGGATGACGGGCAGACTGAGCTGACAGAGTGCTATGGCAGAGTCCCTACATCCCACAACAAGGGAGGAGAAGACCAGAGTGAAGGATCATTAGATCTGGAAACAGCGGTCCTCATACACAGATGATTTATACGTTCAATAAAGAGCACACACCACATTTTTCTCCATTTCAATGCTTTAACCGTGACACAAAGTGACACCAAGATCAAGTGCTCCGGATGTATACAGGGGGAACTGATGCTGTCATGGATGGATTTTAGATTGGGGTAATATTTGGTAGACATGACACGAGACAGAAGATATTGAAGGATTTTTACTATCAGTGGGATTTCAAATTGCAATCCATTGTAATAAATCTCAAATGGTTTCATAAGAACCCAGTAGCTTTCTTTTCACAAGTACATCATTACCATTAGAATATAATAAGATAAGCTTTGCCATGACTTGCACCATCCAGCACTCATGTACGTCTACAAACAATAAAACGATGATAAATATCATTCGAATGAATGAGTGTTTGTGATATTTATTACCTAATTTACTTTACATACAGTCTTCCCACTACAATGATTACTAATTAGAGCAGACTTACGTTATCAATCTGCTCATACATCATGGATACTGATGGTGATGGGAAAAAGGGCTGATAATTTTGTTGTAATTTCTTAATTCTAAGATGCTAAAAATAAGGAGGTGTCATTTCTGGTTCTAAAACTTGCAGATAGGCTGCTAACAAATTCAACACTTGCGGCCTATCTGTGTTTTTTTCTCTAAAGAACACCATATTGCCACATCACCACAGCAGAAGACTGAAAGTCAAGTGACTGCTGTAAAATAATTTGGTTAATAAGTCTAAGCAAAGACGCAATATCTTTTTAAATAATATAAATATTTGTATTGTTATATTTATGTTGCGTGGTTTAAATTCCATGAGGTCCATTTGTAAAAACCCAGTGACAGGCCGTGTGTTTCACACTTAGGCTTTCAGTGGTGTCTGACCTGAATCAATCCACCTCTTAATACCATCATTATAACATCATGGCAATAGAAACTATCAATATTATACAGAAACGCATCATAGTAAGATTGAATGCCATTACCAAAGCAAGAAACCTAATAGACATAAGTCTTCTTTCACCGCATGACACAACATACCGCATAAATAATCTCTAGCAGAAGCATCGATATTGACCTCATAAAAAGACCCCGGGTTTTCCCTGCATTTTTTTAGTGCATTATGGTTTTCCTAAATATTTGAATTTAAGACAAATTGTGTGTTTTTGTGCAAATACCACCGGAAAAGAAAAGTATAAATGGTTTATGAAAAAAGCTTATCCACTGTTTTGTTTGATCCTTTTCGGCAATACATGATATACATTCTTTCGGCTTCACCAGTTAGGGGTCGCCGCAGCAGATCATCCGCACGTTTGATTTGTCATGTTTTTTGGATGCCCTTCCTAACGCAACCCTCTCCATTTATCCGGGCTTGGGACCGGCACTAAGAGTGGCTGGGGTTGGTTCCCTGACCGGGGATCGAACCCGGGCCGCAGCAGTGAGAGCGCCGCATCCTAACCACTAGACCACCAGGGAATTTTCAGCAATACATGATATGGCGGCTGAAATCTGATTGGACAGAAACTAGAACATACATTTTCAGCACTGCGCTTGAGAGAAACGCTCTGAAATGAGAAAAATAGGCTATTGGGAATAATTAAATACATACTCTTGGTCAAATTCATGATAGAGTTTAGGCCTTGATGACCTTGACGGCCCACCAGTGGTAAACCCAATGTTTTGGGCAAAATACGAATTACATAGAAAATGGCTCCTCCAGTCCTCCCACGGTGTCACTGAAATGTTATTATACCTGTGTTATTATTCAGTTCCAGTTCCTCAAGTTTTGAGCACTGGATAAGCCATCAGGAGCTATTAGAAACACAATATTACACTATAATAGCATTACAGACCAACACACAAAATCCTGTCAGGGACTCAAACTCGGAGTCAGTGCCATGGGAGTCAAGGGACGAAATTTGTCCACAAAGTCGAAAAAATTGCAAACAGAAAAAACCCGGCAAAAATCAGACAGATAAAAAATAAAAAAATACAGGTAGTCCCTGACTTACAATGGAGATGCGTTCCGAATACCCTATCATAGCTTGAAAATAACGAGACATGTTGAGACATTTCGAAGCAATGCTGATCAGTATGGGGTAGTATCTGTAATTTTTTAATAATTAAACACATTACGATACATAATTTAGCGAAAAAGCAACTTACATTAACATAATGTATAAACTGTACAGTGTATACGTATGTGGCAGTAAGCATGTGGATGAGTGGAGGTTGGAGCCAGATGAAAAGAGTGTTAAGAAGCACACCTGTAGCTGCCGAGACTAATCAATGCACTCTGTTTCAGAGTCCGGCAACGCTGATAAAAACGAGCTAAAATTGGACTTTGGAACACCAAAAACATAGAAAAATCTTTTTGCTTCAACACGAGACAAATGAACTGTAGAAAATACATAAATCCTGGAAGCATTCCAACATATACGACATATATTCTTATACTTTGGTATTAGTAAAGTCAGGTACTGAAGTACATGACATGAGAAGGACTAGAATGCAGTCAGCGTTCACATTCTTTCCAAATGCATTCAGTAGATCTTCCACTCCAACCCACTAGGTTGTTCAAAAAGTAACTTTATTTATCTATGTTTACATGCTATCACCTTTAAAATAGTCCCTTTAAGCAGCAATACAGTGCTCCCAGCGCTCCCGCCACTTCTGGAATGTGCTTCTTTTCAAAGCGTGTCAAGCACCTTCTGTGATTCTTGCTGGATCTCCGTAAAGATGTCAAAATGGCAACCTTTCACCAGCTTCATCTCCTGGAAGATGGAGAAGTCTGGCGAGTAGGGTGAGTGCGGAATTGAGATCTCACCGTGCACAAGTTAGCAAATAGTGTAGACATTTTCCGGGGTTGAGCTTGTTGAAGGTCTTTCTGATCTCTTGACGTCTTCCAATGATGTTTTTCCGCTCTTGATGCGTGCATCACCGTGATGTAGCATCACCGTATGTCAAAATTTATGTCATGTCAAACATTCCTGTCAGATTTGCCCAGGTTTTTTTTTCTGTCCATGATGAAATCGGAGACTCTGTGGTCATGTGGTCAGAAAAGCACCAGTTAGCACCATTAGCAACATTGAAAATTCTTATACTACCTCGTATTTTTAATGGAGTTGGCTTTGTGCACAGGAGGATTATCGTGCTGGAACAAGTTTGGGCCCACCAGTTCAAGTGAAGGGAAATTTTTTATGGTCTCGCATCCAAAGATTGTGCCACTCAATATTTAGTGGTAACTGTTTAAGGAAGAACCACATATAGCTGGAAAACTCAGGGGTCCAATACCTCTTTAATAGAGGTGTCATGCTTTACTGTGCCCCTAAAGGTCGTATTTAAATACACATTAAAGATAAACCATAAAAATCACTCTTTCTCAAGCTTAACCCTACTGACTCATATGTTTCTCGCAACCTTTTACTTTTAAATTAGAACAAGATAGAAAATGGCAAGATCCTTAACTCTGCGAGAGTGCGACAGGAAAATAACCACATAATTCATAACAGTCATTTGGCAATGCGTGATAGATAGAAGACATGGCTTCCAGGGCACTGATTTCAAAGAACTGTTATTAGTCTGAAAGCTTTTGTTTGTCTATGACACGTATACGTAGCTGATCCTGGAGGTGCGGCGTATGCGGCATTGTGCAGATTCTCTCTGACACAGCTGAGATAACAACAGGACACAAGGTTTTTTTTTTTTTTTTATATTCTTCGCTGGGATTACAGTCAAATTACTAGCAAATTACAGCGATTTTCTGCTATTACGCCGGAAAGTCCTCGGCACATTAACTAATTAGCCTGGCAAATTGTAGTGCCATCTTAGGCAGCCGGGGAAGTGTGGTTGCTCTGGTCATGTTCTACAATTTGAACACATCTAAAACAATAGTGTGAACTGAAAAAAAAAGACAGAGAGAGTTTGTGTGAAACACAAACCAGACCAGCTGTGAATGAATCCAACAAAACTGAAAAATGTCAAATAAAGGCATGATTAGAATTTTTTAGCAACACTTTTTTTTTGACCTTCAAAGCCTGTTTGGAATAAAAGTGAAATTCTTTGTGTGTAAAAAATTAGCCTAGATGGTGACGCTTCTGTTTGATCCATCCAATGACAGAAGTTAAAATATATCCAGCGGTCATATTCTGATAAAGACAATAGAACTAGTATAATGGCTGAGAAACACGCCGACATTGTGGCGTTTACTCGTTTAAAGGGTGAAACCTTGATGAATTATTACAGAGCACTGCTGGATCCTCGATTCTAATTGGTCAGAAAGTGTTTTCTCATGTTTTATCACAGCAGCTTCAAGGTTTAGATTTAAGGTACTTGATTGAATAAGTTGTTGTTGTTTCTATATGGGGAGGTGGTAGCTCATTATTAAGGCTCTGGGTTACTGATTAGAAGGTTGGGATTTAAGCCCAGGTATTACAAAGGTGCCACTCTTGGGCCCCTGAGCAAGGCCCTTAACCCCCTGTGCTCCAGGGGTGCTGTATCATGGCTGACCTAAGCTACCCAACATCACTGGGATATGCAAAGGAAGAATTTCACTGTGCTGTGACGTACAAGTGACAATAAAGCACCTTTATATGTACCTATGTAAAGTACAAGTGACATATAAAGCACCTTTTATTCTTTTCTTTTCTAACTTGTATAATAAATGCTCTACATGAACAGATTACAAATACACCGATCAGGTGAAGTGGATAAAAATGATTTTCACTTCATCATGGCACCTGTTACTGGGTGGGATATATCACGCAGCAAGTGAACATTTTGTCCTCAAAGTTGATGTGTTAGAAGCAGAAAAAATAGGCGAGCGTAAGGATTTGAGCGAGTTTCACAAGGGCCTAATTTTAATGGCTAGACTTTAAATGCTGTTAATGTTTAATGGGTCAGAACTGTTTTGGCAGCAAAAAGGGGACCAACAAAATATTAGTCAGATGGTCATAATCTTATGCCTGATCGTTATATGTCATTGTGTCGTTGTTAGATTGAATGAAGTTTTTTTGGAAGACGACTCCAGTGTCAGCACTTTGGAGAAGTCAGAACATTCAGAGGTAGAGTTTTGAATGTTGGTTTTCTGTAAAATCCAGCACTCTGGATAACATGACAAGGTACATTATTATAACATTAAATGTAACCCTAAATAAATAAAAAGTACAATGTGTTTAAATAAGGAAAAAACATTGCCAAATTCATGTGGTTAAAAAAAAAGAATAACAAAACACGATGTTATAGGAAACTTGTTGGTTATTACCACTGTGTTTCCTGAAACAGCACATGTTCATGTGCACTATTTTTTCCCATAACACCATAAATAGGGTTTTTAAAATGTGGTGAGTTTATGAGCATCCAAACCCCACGTGCAGGGTTCTGCGCTCTTGTTAGCATGCGACTGAAAGGATGTGTGCAGCACAAAGCAGGAAGTAGATTTTAATGTCTGTTTCAATAAACATCTGGCGGATCACGCATGGCAAGTTTCCCTGCCACAAAATAAACAACAAAAATCTAAACACGTTCGCTTACGACTTCATTTCCTGTCTGTGGACTGGGAATGCTCTCATCGTTTCCAGCTTATGTAGGCTTGCTCGTCTCTGAAGCATCACACAAACATTTAGAAACGCAATTTTAATTTCTTGTTCGCTGTTGGGAAACTAAACGCTCTCTCACCAGTGTTATCTCGCTTGGAAATATTTTCTCATCCTGGTCCAATTCCATTCCATGGAATTGTGCCCTCTGCTGGTATAACACTCAGTGCTTTCCATTCTGCACCACTGACCACAAGGTCATGGGTTTCAAATCAACCCAAACTGAAGATGTGGAAGCTTTTTTTAGAAATAAATCCTTTCAGGAGAATGAATTCCAGAGTCCCATGTGTCAAAAATGTAGTGCATCACCATGATGGTTTTGTCAGATGTAGGAAATGAATGGCATCCACCAAAGCTCACAGGATGCTACAAATATGGAGTTAAACAACAGATATCAAGATTTTTCCCTCTTATACCAGAACAATTCGACATTGATCAGTTTCATCAAATCTCATCATATTACAGTTAATGTTGTTTGAGACAAGACGGTTGGTGTTATAACTAGTTTTACACAACTTTTAGAGCTGCTGCTTGTCAAAAATTCCCCGTAAACGTGTAGCGCATACCAGCTCATAGAGTTTCATTCATGTCATTTCTCCACCCCTGTCTCCACCTCAGCTGTGAGTCGTGTCTTCACGTGTTGATTTGTAGACAGTTGTAGCCACTTCCATATTTCATTAATGTGCTTATATACAGTATTTTACAAAAGTGACTACACCGCTCACATGTCAGCAACCATTTTAGTGTATTTTCTCTAGGGACAATGCTATAGAAATGAAACTTGGATATATTTTAAAGTAGTCAAAGTGCAGCTCGTACAGCAGTACAGATTTACTGTTATCTGAAAATAACATACAGCCATTATTGTCAAAAGAGCTGCCCTAAGTATAATTCTACACCCTAAGTGATAACAGATGTATGTTGTGTAAACATGCAAAGCCACATGTCCTATTTATCATGTTCATGTTTTTGTCTGCTTGACAAAACCATACGAATTTGTGTATCTTGTATTGAAACAGTTAAAAATAGGGGATTTGAGTCAAATTCTCTCATAATGACCACTGGAGATTCAACATGGCACCTCATGGTAGACTTTCTGAGGATAAGAGAATTAGAATTGTTGCTCTCCACAAAGATGCCGTTTCTATAAGAGGATCGGTAACATCCTGAAACTGAGTTACAGTACAGTGGTCAGGGTCATACAGAGGTTTTCCAAGATGAGTTCCACTCGGAACAGACCCCAAAAGGGTCCATCAAAGAAGTTAAGTTCTCGTGCTGTGCTTCAGACACATGAGTGCTGCAGCATTGCTTTAGAGGTTGCAGAAGCGGAAGCTTCGCTTGTCAGTGCTCAGACCGTACGCCACACACTGCAACAAGTCTGTTTGCACGCCATCGTCCCGGAAGGAAGCCTCTTCTGAAGCTGGTTCACAAGAAAGCCCACAAACAGTTTGCTGAATACGACCTGTCCAAGAGCATGAATTACTGAAACCATGTCCTGTGGTCTAATTAAACTTGTTTAGCTCAGATCGTGTGCAGCATGTGTGGTGATGCCCTAGTGAGGAGTAACAAGAAAATGGTGTCTTGCCTACAGTCAATCATGGTGGTGGTAGGATCATGGTCTGGGGCTGCATGAGTGCTGCTGGTACTGGGGAGCTGTGGTTCAGAGGGAAACGAAGTGAGACAAAAAAAAACCAGGAAATGCGACACATGAACTGCTTGGTAATCGACAGCGAACTGAGAGTTGTTGCTGGGATCCTCTTTGTGACATCACGGAGCTGCTGGATGTTAGACACATGGTGCTTCTCGACCTTTCACTTGAGGATCCCCTACAGGTGCTCAATAGGGTTCAGATCTGGAGACATACTTCACCACTCCATTACCTTTACCTTTAGCTTCCTCAGCAAGCCAGTTGTCATCTTGGCGGTGTGTTTGGGGTCGCTATCATGTGGGAAAACTGCTATTCTGACCAGTTTCTGAAGGGAGGGCATCATGTTCTGCTTCAGAATGTCACAGTACATAGTGGAATCCATGATTTCTCTTGTTCTTGTTCATGGTTTTGCCCTTGAATTGTTGTTACCTGACCTCAGCCTGTTTTGGATTTCACCTTTGAATACTGATTTGGATTTGTTTGTCATTTATATGAATAGAACTTTCTTATCCAACACTTACATTCACTTTTGCTATTGTGCATTGCCGGTGCCTGCCTCGACATGAAAATGTTAAGAAAATGAATCCACACCTTCTGGTGAACCAGAATAAACAATTTAACAGAGCTGTGGTAAAATTCCCCCTTTAAAAAAAAAAAACGTGTTTGAAAAATCGTTTTAAAAAACGTTAATTTCTCGTTGACACTTTTCTGGCCTCAAGATTCAGAATAATTTCAGAAAGATTAACAGTTACAAGCTAATTAGTTCTTCACACTTTTGTGTAAATACAGATTTATACCATTGGCTATAAGTCGGGGGTTGGGGGGGGGGGACGGGGGGACGGACCAAACTTTGTAAGAGTATTTTTTTATTTTAATAGTCAGTAGTAAACAGGTAAACGTCTGGTCACTACTTGTTCACCACGTTCATCAAATCGCCTGCATCTGTGAATGTAGGTGGTTCTTGGCCACAATTATGATCAAATATACCACACATACACACAATTTATTTGATGTTAGTACTAAAAGTTTATCATTGAAGAATATTAATTAAAAAAAAAAAGTTGTGTTCGTTCCAAGATTCTAAACAAAAGTTATGTAACATTTTAATTTGCATATATTAGTCTAATTTCTTCACGATTGCTTCACTTGTGTTGATCATTAATTTATTTGTGTATTTTTTTACAGTCTCACATCAAGTTTTAATTGACTTTAAAAGAAAGGCCAGTTACCCTCAATTGCTCAGTTAGATGCTTGGATCGAATCCTGCCTCAGTGGTAAGTCAAGATCTGTGCCAAATTAAAAAAAAAAAGAAAAAGGGAAAAAAAAGAAAAAGCTACTGGATGATTAATAGAAATTTAGAAACAGATGCTTTATGCCAAATAGTAAGCGTTATGTAAGAAAGCAGGCAGGCTTTAAGTCCAATTATTGTAGAAGTACTATTTTGTTATATTTGTTATTCATTGTTGGCTCTATCCGATGCTGAGATTCTTGTATCTAAGGTGTTGAAATCCAGCATGTCTTCTCCACTGTGGAAGAGGCAGGAAGTGGAGATGATGGATGTAGCTGGCTAGTTTGGAAAAAAAACTTGACATGAATCAGAGCATTTCCGGAATTATCTCGACTTGGAAAAAGAAAGCAGTGTTTTCTCTGAGTGTGTACTGATATGCTGATGATTTCATGTTTCTATGTACCAGGCTGGGATGATTTGTTTACACTGGTTCCGCATGTTCATCTAAAGCTTAATATTAAAAAGATAAAAGAGAGAGAAAAAAGAGAAGGATGGAAAATAAAAGCAATCAGAAAATGAAAGAAAACTAAAAGAAACCTAGAGATTAGAAAGAAGATACTATGTGTGTGTGTGTGTGTGTGTGTGTGTTAACGTGATTGGACTGTGCAGTTTATGGTGTTGTTATGTGATAAGCTTTATTTCCCTCGAGGAACTCACTTTTGCAGCCCACTTTCCTGTTTTTTTTCCCCCAACAATTACAGCTCCTTGTAACCTCCGGAAAAGTATTCCCCTTTGTTTGTTGGTTTTTTGCGGTTTTTAAAACCTTCTTCTACTACAATAAATCCCTTATTACACAGTTAGACTTTTTTTAACCCCCATCTCGTAATTTTTGGCTTGCTTTGTTGGAAGTGTTTTGTCCCCCCTAAAATAAATAAATAAGGCCACAGAAGGAGAACATGGTTAATCTTGCTGCCACATTGCACCAGAGAAAAGAGACGGGAATAAGGTCCAAGAGCTCCAGGGTTAGGGCTTGTTCAACATAACTACATTCAGCATGGCTCTTGTACCAAGAAGGGCAGAGGATGAAAAGAAGGATCTTGTGGGTTTAATGTTGCTCCAGGAGCATGCAAAAGAAGCAAACTCAGCAATTAGTACATTTTGGCCTAAAGGACTTCTTCTGAGGATGATCAAAACAGCTTCCTATCAACATTGCACCATGGTTGTCACCGGGATTATGATGATCCTTTGGGGTGTTTGTGGGCTGTGAGCTTCAACATTATAGGTGTTTGAGGTCAGTGTGACTGTTTTAGAGTTTTGAATCAAACAGGCATTAACCTTCAGACCTTTCTTTCAGTTCTCGGGTCATTTGAAAGTCACAGACTTTTATTTAAGTGTCTTTCCATTCATTTGAGAGTTTAGTGTATTTAAACTTTAAGCATTTCTTAGTCGTTTTTTCCGTGGGTTGAGGTTTGAGAGGTTCAAGGTCTAGTATTCAAGGATTGCGAAGCCTCAGAGGATGAGGGTCCATGGTTTTCAAGTGCTCAGGAAGTTTAAAATTCAGACCCTGACTGTTTGAGGACATTGTGTATTTGATCTGGGGACTTGGATGTTTCCGGTCTCTTGTGTAATGGTTTGGGACTCAGTGTGCAAGCCCAGAGGCAGGGACAGAAATAACCCGAAGTGACTGGACCCCGAAAAAGCCTGAAAATCCAAGCAGCTCACAGGAGTGGAGCTAGTTCAAGGGAGGTGAATGGGAACAGACGCACACACACACTCTCACTCTTCCTCACACGCACACACACACACATACACACAAATACACAAACACACACACACACACACTATCCCGCAGAGAGTCACAGTCGATAGATGGAGCGGGAGATAGACAGCGAAGAAGAAAAGCGGAGTGACAGATGGAGAGATAATGTGTGTGGGCTGAAGACAGGCAGCCACAGGGTCACACGGTGGTCCTATTGTTTCCCAAGAGAGAGAAAGACGAGTATGAAGAAGCACAAGAGACGGAGAGGAAAATGAGAGATTGCTGCCGAATGACATAAACGAGGCCGCAGGCAGCGGCTTTGCTAATTTCTCCCTTTTATTGCCCAGTCACAAGATGGTGCACTTACAGACTTACAATTTCAGTTAATCGAACTTGTTCAGTGTCAAAAACTGATTCAAAGACTTCTCATCTGCACAGAAAAGGCACAGCAATCCACAATCTCGACCACCCACAAATGTGAGAAAAAGAAAGGGGGGGTGTATTCAATCAGCAATGAAGGTTTGACCGACAGCTTAAGATAAAAAATGGTACAAAAAGAACTAAAACACAAGGACAGGTGGACGCCGCTCATCTGATAAACATGTAAGAAACTCATTAAGCTCAGCGAATTTGCACGATTGGCAAGCGTCCTCAAAAAGCAGAAAAGCGATGCTAATTATAAGTCTCAAAGGACGCAGAAGTAGCGTCACTGGTACTAGAACGGAGCCGTTTCAATCAGATAACACACAGCTCCACCTAATGGGCAATTGATGAAACTCTCAGTCATACTGTAGATCGACGCTTGACAGCTGCAGTCTACGTTTATATTAAACCCTCGATGCAAAGTGGCAGGAGAGACTGTATTGGTGCTACATTATTCAGCTGTGACATATCAGATAAACAAATGCAATATCAGAAAGGTAATTACTTTGTCAATGATTTTCGCACTCGATATGAACTATTGATGGCATGACAACCGTACAATCCAATATACCCTTTCACATTTTCAAAGTGAAGGCCAATAAAACCCTGGGACAACTTGCTAAAAGGACAAACACTTAGATTTTAAAAGTGCTGTTATGGGAACATGCTGGGCGGAGGTGTAAAAAGTCATAAATAAGTCATACTTAAGTAAAAGTCTAGATACCTTACTGCAAAACTTACTCCATTACAAGTCAAGTCACCAATTCCAACATGACGACTTAAAGTCTCAGAGTATCTGATTTGAGCAGTACTTGAGTATTTGACTCATATTAAACGTAGGCTCAAAGATGCACCAGTCCTCAACACCAATACACACGTTAGTGGAAAAATACATTTATAAAGAGAACAGTTGATTTATTTGATTTATTAATTTGATTTATTTTCTAAAAATACAAACCAAAATATACCTCAACACTGCATGGGATGGTCAGAGAGCGCACTAGTCACTCTCGCAAACTGGATCTGTAGCAAACTGCACAAGATAAATTATATTTGCGTGGATTTAATAGCTGTTTATTTATTCCACAATGGCTGACAGAGGTAAAGAAATTGATTCGGTCGCAGATACACTTACAAGGGCATTTACCTGATGAACTTTTCATGAAAAGCTGAACATCATAACAAACAGGTGGTTCCCTCCTAGATATTACTACGAAAACCGTATATGATAAAATATGATTTGTCCTGTACTTTTTAAATATATATTCATTTTTTTTGGGAAAAATATCTATAAATATGACACTATATTATTTTTTGTGATTTTTGCCCTTTATTAACCACCATCTAAATTTATATACTTCCTGAATATAGCAGATATTAAATTCAAAATGACATTTTTTTCCTTAAAAAGGCATATATTTTCACATTTGATATGTTTTGTTTGTTTATTTGTGAGTTTGCAAATCATTGCATTTTGTTTTTATTGACATTTTGCACAGTGTATATTGTATAATTCAAATGTTACATTAAAATATCATTTCAATTTTTATTTAGAGTTTCTCAGTAAAGTCAGTCACTGATTTTAGATTTTACCTCAACTTAAAACCATTTGAATTGATTTCATTTGGCAGACCTCCAAATCCAGAGCAAGGTACAGTTATATAATTGAGCAGTTCAGTTCTTTGGGAGGTCTGCCTTCTATTTAGAAGTCCAACACCTTAACCAATAAGCTACCACTTTCCTAAAACTCAGCATATTTCAACTAATTAAACTTCAGCAGCATTTGATTTATAAAAGTGAAAAATAATGCTTGGCTCAAGCCTTTAAAAAAAGAAAAAAAATAGGAAAAAATGGCCAGAACAGCACACTTTACACTCCATATATCAATATTTATATGGCCGTAGCTGTCACATTAATAGGCTCTCCTCATGATGGCAGGATGTATCTCTAGCTGTCAGAATGATGATGCCGCATTGCTTCAAAACCTTCAGAACGTTAAAAGAATCTTCTTGGCGCATTGTATTTGCATCCCGTACGGACGCAGCAAATCAGGTACATGCATACAGATGAAAAATAGTAATTTTTATTCAAACATTTGCATACATTAACATTCGCATTTACATTTACAGTGCATGCAGCCAAGACACTAAACAGAAGTCAGTTAAGAGATGAAAACAGTTCGGTCTAAAAACCTTTATACCCTTAGGACAAGGTTACAAAGAAAAAACTGAAATTTACACCAATAGGAAATGTAGTGTTTGAGATACAGAGTGTATATATTAATATATATTTATAAATTTAGCACCTTTTGGATGCTTACAGTAATGATTAAAAAATGTTGGAAGTTCAGCATCTGAACCTTCTTCTTTACACATCTGTTTTAACTCTAAACACAACCTTCTTCATGGATTGCTGTCCTGATGCTATTTTTTTTCTATGTCCTTTTCTATGTCATTAATTTTCAGTAAGCTTATTGTGGTCAGAGTAGAAGGGGATCTGAAGCATATCTAAGGAATACTGGGTAAAAGGTATGGTGAAGACACTGTGTGAGTCTGATGCACAGGTTTCAGGTTAGGAGTTAATTTAAAAAAATCAAGCCACCATTACATACATGCATCCATACACTAATTTAAATCTAGTGCCATTCCAAAGTCAGCAATCTACCCATCAAGTTTCTGGGAAATTTAAGGAAACCAGAGAACGCAGAGGAAACCCAAGCAGGAACTCCACACAGATAGAAATCCAAGTTATGGAGTGAAAATGGGGCCAGGAAGCCATGACATATCTACCTAAATATCATTTTTTTTAGCTAAGTGTTTAAATTTAAATTTTCAAATGGTGTTGGGTTAGGACGAGTTGTCCCAATGTGTGGTATGGGATTTGTGGGCTCTTCATCATTAAGGTGTTGGAATTGTTTGTCTTTGTAGGTATGTATCAGAGTTCAGTGACACTGAAACCAGCATTCTGAATTGGTTAGTTAGGAAGGACCCAACAGCACATGTAGGAACACCAGCCAGGAATGAAGTTAAATTCTTAGGGGGAAAAAAATTCTCCAAACCTCAGAGAGAAACCTGGATGACTGAACAAGACTGCTAACATCTCCAGAGAATAATAACTGATCATCCAACATAACACCCACCGAGCGTTTGTGCGTCCTCAGAAGAAGCGATTAGGAAGCTCTCAAAGGAGATTAGACGTAGGCACACATTTACAGGAACATGGGCATTTTGAATTGGGTTCCATTAACATGAATGTGGTAGGCAGAGCCATGTATAAACATCATATAAGTGTCCCGAGGACACTTGCAAGCAAAATAGTCTTTCAGGGAAAGATAGAAAAAGTTTGTATTGCCCAAGACGTCTTTTCAGTAGAATATTTCACCTCAATGCTGTAGATTTGTTTCTAAGAACTGCTGCTGTCTGTCCCAAGACTCTTCTTTCAATCTGTTCATACTGAATAGTCTTTCAAAACACCAAGTAACGTATTACTCTTTTATGATTTATTATCCCAATATCCGATGTCACTCAGAAGACAATGGGTTAGATTTCGAGCCCGGTTTCATTTCTGCTTTACCACTGTTGCCTCTGGCTTTAGACTTTATTATGAGTGTTAAACAAAATAATGAATTCTGTATTAAAAAAAAACCTGAAAACGAATGGAACTTCACGAAAAGAAATCACATGCCACAAACACTAACGTTTGTCAAATACGGTCCAGAAGTCTTCTCTATAAAGTCTTCTCTACATTGAATGAATGAATAGGACATTGAAAACATTGTAATAAAATTAGACTCTTCATTGTCAGGATGCCAAGACTACAAATCTGATATGATGAATGACATATTTCCCCAGAAAGCAAGTCCCACAGTGTGCAAAAAAAATGTCCTTATATACCTAAGAAGCTGAGAAACTCATGAAAACAGGCTGTCAACCAAATTAATTCCTTTCCGCTTGATATGAAGGTCTGATTTGCAGAAACGTCCTATGACAACACACTCGATTCACTCCTCCTCCTCCCTCCATCTGTCTTTTCCTCCCCGAATTCTCCTCTCGTCTTTCTCTCTCTCTCTCTCCTTTCCTCCCTCGCCTCTTCCAGAGCGCCTTCATTTGATCCTCTCTGCTCATTACAATTTAATCAGAATCTTAGTTCTGCCAGGTACATTAAACTGTAATTACAGTGCTGGTTTCTTATTAGCAGATAAGACTTCAATACCACGTCCTCGGAGGCAATCTAAACAAAATTAATTCGGCCCAAACAAGGTGTCCACGGCGGAGCTTAGCGCTCGTGTTACTCGTGCAAATGGCCCTTCAGCTGTGATCTGCTTAAGATAGCAAAGCAGGTGTATTATGGGGCAACAGGGAGGTTTGATGGCTGTTTCTATGTGAAGAAGATCATTAACCTGTGCTGTGGCCTACCGAGGGAAAAGAAATTTCATTAACAATTAAGACCTTAAATTTAAATATAAAGTTAACTAAATGGATCGGCGGTAAATAAGAATCTAGCTTATACTTTTCTGAGTGCAGTAAATCAGTCAAGACAGGTTCAATGTCTGACAGATTTACACTGGAACTTTGAAGCTAATCAACTTTACAAACTGATTTATCCTTGTAAGGGTCATGGTGGATCCAGATTGTATTCCAGGAACACAGAATACAAGTTGGGAATAAACCATAAATGGGACTCCAGGGCACCATGTATGAGGTGGAATCAAAAAGTCAGGCTCTGTTTACATAAAAGTACTTAAATTATCTATACAAGCGATCAGATTCAGAATAGTCCCCTTGCACAGCAATGCAGTGCTCCCAGTGTTCCACTTCTGGAATGTGTCCTGGAAGTCTTCTGCGTGTCAAAGACCTTATGCAATTCGCACTGGAGCTACGCAATTGTGTCAAAACGGCGACCTTTGAGCCGGATCTTCATCGTCAGGAAGAGGGTGAAGTGCTTATGAGTCAAATCTGGCGAGTATGGTGGATGGCGAAAGTGAGCTCATGTGGATTGTTCTCCGACGATCATCATGCACGAGTTGAAAACAGTTTTGATATGTTCAAGGGTTGAGCCCATTGTAGGCCTTTCTGATCTCTCGTCGTCTTCCAGCGATGTTCTTTCGCTCTTGAAGCTCGCGTGCCACTCGAAACACCTCAAACTATTTATTGCAATATCACCGTATGTCCAAATTATGTCGTCAAACATCTCTGTGGCAGATTTGCCCAGTTTCATGCAGCATTTCACATTTGCTCTTTGTTCTAGTGCTGTCCATGATGAAATCGCAGACGTGGGAACGCATGTGGTCAGAATAGCAATTTAGCGTAACTACTAACCAACATGTTTGGAGGAATCCCAGAGAAAACCCATGTGTGACAATGCAAAAGTTCACACAGAGTAATTCATGTTTGAGATCCACCAACCACGTTATGAACTATATTGAGATTTACTACTAATAAAGCAATGATGACAATATAAATAAACAAACCATCCACCAGCTTTTTTTTGCCACATTTAGTATAAATCTTGAGTGTTTAGTATTATCCAGGTACTCTGAGCACATGCTTCATGGTTGTTTTGATAGTTTTACTTGCAGACTGAGTGGTAAAAGATGTCCCTTTAGTATCGTTCCCTAAAGTTAACAGTTAGCCGATGTTAGCATGTTACTTATTCTGCTTAATTGACAAAGAGGCAGTTCATTTTTTTGGGTCAAGGCCCATAGACTGATGACTGCATGTGGGCTATGCTTTGGAGAAAAAATATAAATATATTAGTCTAGAATTTTTTTTTATAAATCCTTTTACCTAAAAAAAAATGAACAATGAAAAAGCGAATGGTTGCTTAAGCAAGAAATTGGAAAAAGGTACTTCAGTTCTGATGCAGTAGTTTAAGATTAACCAGAGAAATGGCTACTGCTGACACATTGGATTTCTTCTTAGTCTCTTTCCCTTGCTGTCTGTCTTTAATTATTACCCTGCCATTCATCCCACTAAGCTTCTTACAATCCTACACCCGAGCCAGATCACTCCTACACACCCAGAGCTTCAGCTTTTGGGTCACAGCACTGCCACTTTACAATTATGCATACTTTAATTAAAGCTTTACATTGCTTCCTTTTTTTTTTTTTTATGATCCGTTGTGGATCTACTTGTTATCATGCAACACTTCTCTGTTCTGAAGTTCAGCTGAGCACAGAATCTTTTTTTTTTTTACGGTTTCATTATTGCTTTTTTTTCTCCATGATTTTCTGTACCGAGATACTCATAAGAAACGAAATGAAAACAGAACAGGAAACACTCCCGCCGAGTCAGTGCACAGGCTCTGCAGGACACTGTTACCTAGCTTTCTCGATGCCGCAGCAGATCTCTTTCTGCTCTTCAACCGCTTTCTGCGGGACACACAGGGTATACATAGGCTTCTCATATTAATTACAAATAAGTGTAGACAATCAGTCATTTCCTTCTCATTCTCTGCAACTCTTCCTATAAATTACACCCTGCACTTGACCACAACTTTCCCGGTAAATGTTCTATATTTTTTTTACACAGTTTCTGGATTCAAAGCAAGCATTTAATGTCAAAACAATTTATTGCACATGATCCAAAAATTGGATTGCATAAACAGGGGTCAAACTGCAATATGGCAAAAACAGAGCAAGAAATCTATGTTTAAATACTGTAACTAGACAGACAGGCTAAAAGGAATTATACAGACTTTGAAAAAGAGCATATCTAGGGAATGTACAGTATGAGGTTTTCTGGGAAAAACCTTCATAGGAAAGGCAATTGCCTGTGGCTGAATCCGGGAAAAGGGTCTCAATATTTGCGGGGGTTACGTTCTATGACCCGACACGAGTAACAAAAAATGATGAGGTTTTGACTCTCTACTTTTGATGGTTCCTTTTTCAAGGGGAATTTTACATGTACTGTAAACACAACAAACATTGTAAATTACTTGTCAGAAATGTTTTATTTACTACTTTAGATGAATAAAAGAATAATAAAAAAGTATTTTTATGTAATTAGTAGTATTAGTACAAACTCTGTTTCGGTTCCCTGGTGGTCTAGTGGTTAAGACGCAGCGCTCTCACCACTGCGGCCCAGGTTCGATCCCCAGTCAGGGAACCAACCCCAGCCACTCTCAGTGCCGGTCCCAAGCCTGGATAAATTGGGGAGGGTTGCATTAGGAAGGGCATCCAGCGTAAAAACATGTGCCAAATCAAACATGCGTAGGATCCGCTGTGGCCACCCCTCACGGGAGAAGCCGAAAGAAAGGAAGTACAAACTCTGCTTTGAATTGTAACTCCGAACTTTCAAGCCATTTGCGGGAACGAGCAGATTTTCGCGAGTTCCAAATGAGTCGCAAACTATCAAGGTCACGAGTATTGAGGTTCCACTGTATATACTTTACTAAAACTTTATTTACATGTTTACTTCATTTAATTGCAATCATAAATTCCCTTAGTTAGCCTAATTGGCCTAATAAATTGTGTTTTGCATTGAGCAAGTCTTACAAAGTTCATCAAATACTGGAAAAATATTCAATTTCAAAATAGGTCAGTACGCTATAATGCCCAATTTTAACCTCCAACTACCTGCTTCTGGTGTTTATTGACTGATTTTACTACAAATATTTGCATATTGGACTGTCTTTGCCAATGCAATGAGGCTCGATTGTGTATATGCACGTGCATTTAATTTCAGCAGCAACCCATCATGTTTTTTTGTACATTTGCATGCGATTACATGCATTTCAGTGATTACAGTCTTGCAAATTCTTCCATTTTACATCTAGCCAAGTGTGCCACTTTGATCCAGGTCCAATGATAGGATTTTTTTTCTCATGCACAAAATAAAAAATTCTGAATTTTAATTCTTACACAGGTGCAACCCGAGTATCACCGGTGCCTCCTGGCTCGGACATACACATCTAATGCTAATAACTTGCAGACCGAATAAATTATGACAGGAATCGTTGCTTATGAAAGGACAGTAAACCTCATATGGCAGCAAATGAGCTTCCAAGCATCCTGAGAAATCTCTGAAGTGAGGAAAACAAAGAACCCACAAAGCCTTATTAAATGCAAATGTCCACCTCCCATGAGGCATGGGGAAAAAAAACAACACACAGCCTCTCGCTTAATACACCACCTGCATTTCAAGAGCCATAGACTATCATATCCCAGGGCTACAACATTTGCTTTGGGGGATGCTAGGTCATACCTTTATTACATACACATGAACAAACTGCCATATATACACACTCTTACTCTTTACATCGTTCTTGTTCTGCTGTCAGGGTTTGACTCATTTTTAAGAGCTATTTTACAACCCAAGGTCCTTGGCTAAGCTGAAGTCCAGCCACATGGATCTTTCTCTGAGCACCGCAGATCAATTCCGATTTGTTTGCCTTGCAGTGATCACACATTAATTACTGTGAGAGACGATTAAACATGTCCTGTTACATCAGGCCTCCCAGGAAGCCATCTATCAGCTGAGCCAGCAGTGTCTGAAAGGCTTCCAAACCGCCAACGACTCTTCCACATGATGACAAGCAGCTTCAACTGAACAAATTTGAAAGATGAAGCGAAAGCTTTAAGAGGCAGATCTTTATAGGTTCTAGTGGATTAAAAAGAAAGGTAGATAATTAAGTGACAACTGAATCGAATAATCATTTCTGCAGCCTAGCTACTGTATATTTGAATGATTAACCTCTCTTGGGTGTTTAATTCTAACGCCAAAGACCAATATATGGAGCAAATTTGCTAACGGTGCTAAATTTCCAGTGTTTGTAAAAAACTGATTTACTGAGCCACAGGCAGCTGGAACCTCTCACAAGCACATTATATTTTTAGCCATGTGGTAACCATAAGACACAAAGGAAACCGACCAGCTTAATGTTAGGAAATGCTAATTAGCATAAGGAGAACTTACACAGGAACCCCTCACAAATAACCGATGATCTTTATTGTTCAGGACACAAGAACGTGACTCAGTTCACCACTCTGCTGCATGAGATTGTCAGCTAGTTTGCTAAAAGTGATTTATCTGACTAACTTATGCACTAATGTGAATGGTGCCCACATGTAAGTACAGTAGCAGCAAGCTATGGGCCTGATTTATCCATCTTTTTTTGTAATGTTGTAAGACCAAGTCAAGAGTTTGAGGGAGTTAAGCCAAATTCAAGACTTTTAGTTTTAAACAGTTGGCCTCATTCATGTGTTGGACCAATGATTTGGCTGAAAAAGAAAAGTAAAAAACTTCTTGTCAAACACAACACAATCATTACTTTTCCTGACTCTCAATCAAGAGCAAGATCATTCACTATCTGGACAAAAGTATTGGAACTGGACTTTTCCAGCTGTATGTGGCTTTTTCCCCAAACCTCCCCAAAGTTGGAGACACAGAATTTTATCTATCTTTAGATGCAGTAGGATGACATTTTCCCTTCACTTTAACTAGGAAATCCACACCTGTTCCAACATGACAATGCCCCTGTGAACACTGAATGTGAACACTGACTGCACCCCAGACCTCCTCACTTTAACTACATCAGCACCCTCATGGCCAAATGAGCACAAATCTCAACAAGCCCACTCGAAGAGTGGAGGGCTTTGTGAGAGCAAATCGGAACCAAAAGTGGAATGTGATGCTCAAAAAATACATACCATACAAATGATTAGGTGTCTGCAAACGTTTGCAATATAGTTTAGGTTCAAGACTTCATTCAGATTTTGCCTCATTTATGTGTTGGACAAATGATTTGGCTAAAAACGGAGAGGAAATGCCTCTTGTGCAACTTGTCAAAACACAATTATTACTTTTACAGATTCTCAAATCAAGACCAAGATCACATTTAGTGAGATAAATTCCCAATTCCATGAAAAGGCCTAGTACAAATGTCAAAAAGAAAACATAGAAAAAACATCTTCAGACTTGAGCCTTTCCAATAATCTACCTTCATTTGCATAAAAGTATGTGATTGGATAAGGTAGAGAATTTGCAACAAAAGGCAAGTTGTTGCCTGAAAACTTAAAAAACAGTGACATTGAACCACAGCCAATCCCCCACCCACACACCCCTCCAGCCACCCCACCCCTGTCCCCAGATTTACAGTTTTTGCCACTGGGCCACGACCGGACCATGGTCTGCCAATTGACGACGCCTGGCATGGTGTAACCACAGGAGTCTTGCTCAAGGTTGTGGCCAGGAAAGCAGAAGGACAAGAGGACGGTACATTAACATTTACAACATTTATCAGAGGCGGTTCGTTGTATCCAATAAAATGCACAACTTCAGAAAAGGAGTCTTGTAGAACTCCAGCGAGAGATGAGAGGCATGGATCAGTTTGCATATTTATAACTTGCATTAAGGACTAGCTGTAGATCTTCTCACAGCACATTTTCCTGATCATTTGGTTCTCTAACAATGTCTCACAGTGTAAATAAGGCTCAAGCTTTGCATTTTGGTTAGCATGCCTCAATAGGATCCTCAGCGGGAATTAAGTTGAATATTTTACGTTGTAGATTTTCAGTACTATTGAACATATAGCTATGAATTTCTCTTTAAGCCTGTAAAAGAAACAGGGAAAACAAACACGCCTCATTTTCTTTTATCGGGCGATACCTACTGGGTTGCTCGTGGAAGGTGATTTTTTGCTTGCAGAGACAGAAAATGGAATGAGGTGACCAGGTTTTTGCATCCTGCAGCAGCCTCGAACTCCAGGAGGGGACATTTCTTTTTCGAGCCGAGAAACAGATAGCTGCTGCGCTCTAGCAGTCGGCCTAATGAAGTCTGACGCGTTTGCAGGTATAGATGTTAGAGGCTCGCTAAGGTCCTGCGGGGGAAAAACTCAGTAGGGTGATATCTTCACAGAAACCTCAAAAGTGGAGAACAGCCCCAGGCTGAAGACGGCTGAGAAAAGTGTTTAAGGTGGAATGAGGAGGTATTAAGGTAAAAGAGACTGGAGAAAGCATGCTCCATCACTGCCAAAGTAAAAGTGAATTACTGAAAAAAAAGAACGTAAAGCAAAGAATGGTGCTGCCCTCTGGTGGAGGGATTTAAAAGGTCATAGCATATTTTCAATCCTGGATAGGATGCAATCTTTTAAGATACTGGACTTCGGGTTCCATAATTTTGACTTAAGATTTATTTTATAATACATCAATAATTCAATACATGCTTGTACTTTCAAAATAAAACTTTTCAGCCAATGTCACAATATCTTTAAAAACAGAATGACAGTACATACATTTTGTTTTTCATTATCTTCACATATCATTTGAAGATTATAAAGCAATTTTCCTGTTTGACTTGTTGAATATTACAAATATTTAATAGGGGTGAGGGTATCAGCTAGGACTGAGTGAATGTCTTGGGATTTAATGTATATTTTGTAGAACTGATAATGGATGAGTCAAGAAAAAATTGATTCCAGCATGAGAATCATTTAAAAAAGGATTTTAAAAAAAAAAGATTATATACTTTTTAAATTATATTTTATATCACATTTTTCTAAATAATCATTTTCTAAATAATATATTTTTTTATGTTTTTTTTTTAATTCAGTCATTCTTCTGAAATATGCATGTAGGTTGATCTGAAGCACATTACCTGTGTTTAAATTTCACTGGAATTCAATTTCACTGGAACAAAATTGGCTTCCTAATAATTGAATTACTCCCCTTTCCTTCATACGGCCATGTTTTTAACTTCATTTCCTTCTTCCACATGTGGAGTATGAAATGTTTTTCTGTCTGATAGAAAACCACACGTTTATAGTAAATTTGCAAATTTAACCTGAAAAATGATCCTTAAGACTGACAGGATGATGTTTTAGCAGAAACTATTAGCAGGAAATAAACCTCATGAACAATGTAGTGTAGACTTTATTGAGCTCTGCCATTTCAGCATTCTCATGAGATACACACAATACACTTCTTAAGATTAAAACAGGAAGTAGGGCACCTGGACTAACACCATATATCCTTTCCCTGATGTGACTAACACTAACACATCAGAGAAAGTATAAGCTAAATAATGACTGCCTGGCAAGAGTCTTAAGATGTTGGATAAAAATTCATGTTTCATCATTTGTAATACTGATATACAGTATAAAATCATGGTATTCAATCATTTAATTGTGTAGATTATTTTCCTGTTCTGTTCTTCACATAAAAAGAAATCACATATACTACACTACAGATGCAGTGGACTAAATCTAGGCTGAAAAGCTATAGGAATATTAGGACAGCGCTAAGGTTGTGTGCTTGTGACCATAAATGTTGTAACAAATCCCAAAGTGCCAGGACAGGGCCTTCTTTGAGCAACAAACCTTAACCTCAACCATCTGCTTGGATTGTTCTCTGCCTCAGTAATCAGATAAAAGCATCTGTTCAACAAATAAGGGAAATTCACCCCACTTTCAAACCCATATGTCCTCAATGTCCACAAAGAGGACATTGTTGTCTTTGTACCTACATAACAAATGCCTGGTGTATGCCATACACTGTATGATTTTGGGTCGTCCCAACGTGAATCATGGCGATTTCTGTATTTGTGGCTCCCAAAAAGTGGCTCTATGTCATACTGTTAGATAGGTTTAAAGACCACCATTTTTTTTTTTACAGTTTTACGACAAAGATTTACAAATGCATTGTCTTGAGTTGAAGTCTACAATTCAACATGTCTCATTAACGTACAGTCTGCATATATGATGTACCCAGGTTTATTATATCCATGTTACATAGTGTGATTTATAATGATCTTATACAGTGCCTGTGAAAAGAATTAATTTGGAACGAACACAAGACGTTAGCAGACTGCGTCATCTCTGCGGTCAAAAAATGGAGGTGAAAGCTTAATGATTTGGGGTTGTTTTGGAGAAGAGAAGAACTGAACTAACATGGCTACCATTTAATACTTCCGCTACACCGCGGCTAATTGAAACCGCTTTCACCATACAACAAGACAATGAGCCTAAGCGTACGTCCAAGCTCGTTATTTAGAGAGCAAACAGTCGGCATGGAATGACCTGCCCAGTCACCGCACCTAAATCTGCTCTGGGATGAATTGGCTTGCAAGGTCAGAAAGAAATGTCCAACTAGTGAAGAACATCTTTGGCAGGTTTCACAAGAGGCATGGCAAAGTATAGTAGTGGGAAAAATGACCTATCCAGATGCCAAGTGTGTATACAGCTGTTTTTCATGCCAAAGGAAGATTTTTCAATGAACAGCATTGCTGAAAAAAAAATAAATAAATAAATAACGTGTCCATTCCAGTGCATTTGAGTCTTTATTAGATTTTATTTAATGTGTATATCACAAAAAAATATGAAATTGTTTAAATCAGAGTTATTATAAGCATGGTTATTTCATACAAAGGGGAGGAAAAAAAACGACGGAGGAAAAAACAGCTTCAAAAACAAATGCAGGTGTTTTTTATATTCATTGTGTGAAAATATACTGTACAGTTGGCAGTTATGGAGTTGCGTCATGAGGATTGACATCATAGCATGATGATATGAATTTACACAGAGAATACTACACACTTGTTTTCACATAGGTTCACAATGAGGCTTTTTTTTATACATACTGCAAATCGAAGCACGATATTTTACACTCGGTGAGGGTTCGAAAAAGATGAGTGCAATTGTTATTAAAAAAAAATAGTAACAGAATATTTTACAAAGCAAAAAAGAAAAAAAAAAAGGCGACTGAGCCACAACCGAGATCTTTGCACTTCCCCAGCACCAGCTAATTACATTGAGAGGACAAAGTTCTTCAGTTTGAACAACATAAAATAGCAGTTGTGTTGTGTTATATTATCTTACTATGCTCGGATGCCGGTGTAATTAGATTGTGTTCGTATTGTATACTGTTATCATGTTCATCATATAAAATGTGAATTGAAAAAAAAAATAATAAATTATAACAAAAGGGTATTTATAAAGGAATGATTTCAGTCAATATCACAGCTTATGACAGAACAGGTCTATATCTATCTATCTATCTAATGTACATCTCCTTACATACAAACCCTTGTGTTTCTTCAGATTGCATGCGCCAGAACCTTCCGGAAACACATGCGGAAACTCGGGTGGGTAACATTGCACTCATTTGCATAAATCTAAAGTGAAAAAGTGAATTCAGTAATAATGAAACAGTTTTTTCTGCTACTGAATTGATAAATTTACTTATTTCCAATAGGATCTTCAAGAAATCTGTAGACGGGTGCAGTCAAGGATCGGACACAAGGATCGGTTTTATTCTTATCTTATTTGTATACAGTTTTGTTACTTTCTTTTACAAGTAAGTGGATTATAAATAAATATATAAATGAAGCACCCAACATTGTGTTTGTTTGTTAATTTACTTAATTACTTATTTTGAAATACATATGCGAGTGTGTCCAATCCTTTTGACTGGTGCTCTAATAAATATTATAAAATATTTACTGTAATTTCCGGACTATAAAGCGCACCCATATATAAGCCCACTGAATTTTACAAATATTTTTATTTTTAACATAAATAAGCCGCACCTACACTAATGTACTTTACACAGGCTTTAACGAAAGACACGTTACACACGGTGTAACGGGTGAAATATGTTGCGCTTCCTTTAGGAGCATAGCGGTATTTGGGAATAGCCTGGCACTGCATTCTTCCGGTATTACTGCGTGTGTGTAAGGCTGAGGAATATGTCCTTATTATTTTCTGATGCTCATTTCTAAGTTTATTTGACTGACCCGTAACGCTGTTGCCAAGAAAAATAAAAAAGCACGAGTTTTGGAAACCTGTCTGTGCTTATATGATTTCTGTTGCAACTGGAGTTAGCGAGCTCTCCTTCACCCAGACTCAACGTTACAACGGCTTGTATCTAAACAGTAGCCGACCAAGAAAGTCATTGTTCACTGTCTTCCTCCTTCCTTTCACAACTATTTCTCTCTCTTATCTTTATCTTTTGGCATCCGATGGAAGTTTTTTCTCCCAAAGCCGTGCAGCTCAGAACACAGGTGAGGTGCGTTTTTTCGTTTCCGTTCGAAAATTTCATTGGTCTAATGTTATGGGGTTCAGTTTATTGGCTTGGAGTTTGTGAAACCGGGAAAAACCCAGGAAAAATGCATACATTAGCCGCTTCGTTGTTTAAGCCGCGGGGTTTAAAACGTGGGGAAAAAGTAGCGGCTTATAGTCCGGAAAATACGTTAAGTTGACTTGATTAAAGTCAATTTGCATAATAATTATTATTTATTCATTTTGCCTACATATGTATTTTTTTTTTTAATTATTATGATCCTTTTTGGCTTATGCTGTACACTCCAGCAGATAAAGGTTCTAGATTGTGATATCATCTCATATATAAATGTGCGTGTCTATCAAAAATAAGGCAATAAAATAGATATGTTGTTTTCAAGTGATTTATCTACTGGCTGTGAACTGAAAGTGAGACACTGAATAGGAACCAAAATTCATATTCAATTCTAGCCCTAAAAACAATCGATAATAGATAATAGACTACTGATTTTCTCATACTATTTCTAGTAATTCTTTTAACGCTAAATGCTTGGGATCGTTGTTCGGTGTCCTGCGACGCTCCACAAGACTCAGAGTTTCTCATGAGCCGATGCGCTGTAAGTTATTTGACAGGTTATGGAAGAAGCAAAATGAAGAAGCAAACAAACGCACGGTTTCGTAAGCGGCTAGGGGAAAAAATACTCACGTCATGACTACAGTTACATATAGTACAACAAGTGGTTTTTGGGTTTCGGATTTCTGTTCAGTCTCTTTTTCTCCAAGATCTTTTTTAAATTTTTTTTTATGTAAGCTATACATAGAGCGCATGAAAGAAACACCAGCTATAGGCCTGCTCCTCAGTAAAGAATAAGAGCCAAAGACACAGAGAGGTTTGCTTGAGACGAAAGAAAGTATTCTATTTTGAATATGCTGATGTTTAAATCAGACACACACTCACACAGAAAGATAAAACCCCACCAGCTTCATGTCCGTGAGGAGATCGAGAAAGCTTCAAGAACACGTTTGGCCGATGGGCTGGTCATGATGGTGTCGGGTCAGAACAGGAGACTCTGAGAAGAACCTCCCATGAAAGCACAGGTGAATGGTGGAGTAACTGATGGACCTGGTCAAGTCTAGTCAGGGCCTTGAGGGCTTTCAGGTCTTTTTGGGCTTTCCAGGCGTTTAGGGCCGTCTCAGCTGGAGCGGCCCTGCAGGCTGAGGACGGGTTTGCGCTGCTGTGGGGGATCAGGGTATTTTTATTCACTGTACAAAACCCTGCAACAAAAACACACAGCATTCAAGGAAAAATTATTCATTTTTAATTGTAAAAATACACAATTAAGCAGGTCATTGTGAGCTGCATCAAAAGGAATCAGTTTAAACTAAATCTTAGCATTATGATGTGAAGCTACACAGAGATTATTACACATTATATTTTTTTACATAGGTTCCCAACGAGGCTTTGTATTTAAAGGCATACTATAAATTAAACCACAATGCTTCACACTCAGCAACGGCACCTTCTGAACACCTCTGAGATGAATAATGAACGTTAATAATTGTTAGCGTACCCAGGAGCATTGCTGTATCCAGTCAGCCCATTCGACTCAGCAGATGGTCTCCAAATGACACGGATTCTAAAAAACACAACATAATGCTTTTAGACCTCAGAAGCAAATGCCTTTATTCAGTCATCTACCAAGCAATGATTTATATAACAAAAATACAGTGGAACCCGGTTATCTCGCCCTCGGTTACCTCGACAACCCTATAAAGTCGACGTTTTTGAAGTGGAACCGCCAAATTCTCGCTTTTTCTGAGCATTTTGTATCGGTAATGTCGACTTTTTTTATGTTGCCGAACCCTAATATCTCGAGCACAAGGGGGGAAAAATTTGCCATTTAACGTCAGTTATCTCGGTGCAGCCGCAGAAGAACTCGCGAAAGTGGCGGAAAAGTCAAGTCTTACAGCTGCTACAGGTGTTGTATTGTATACTGGTGAATCTCTGCTCTTAGTTAGTGCACATATGCCCTTTGTTGTTAAATGTTATGCGATGAACGGGAGGCGAAAGCCGCGCTTGGTGGCGCGGAACGTGGGATGACCATCCAAAATCATAGAATGAACACCGGCAGGATCGGGGGATCGCGGTGCGCTTTGGGAAGAAAAGCGCAGCGGTTGAGAGAGTGCCGGTGGGAAGACACGTACCGGGATACACATGAGCGATAACAACGCCGTGAACCAACATATACCAACAATAACGGACAGTGAGAGTGTGGAAGTTTAAATAGAAGCTGGTGATGATGCTAAACGAACACCATATGTGCGCGATTGAAGCCGGGAGCTTCAGAGAAAGCAGCCGAGAAAGCACCTGCCACGCTGAAGGGGGCCGAAGGGGGCGTGGCAGGTGGATTCCTGACAGATAAACATGTACTGTATGTATTTTTATAGCATGCCTTCATCAAACAAATCGCAGCAAAGCTGTTGTGTAAAAAACTCTTCAAAAACACGTGCATGCACATTCTCATTTATTAACGCACATCATGTACATAAAGAAATTTCAAGCACGTTAATATACTGCCGCCATTTTGATTTTTGTTTATCTCGATCATCGGTTACCTCGATGCTTTTTGTCGACCCCCTAGGACATAACCGGGTTCCACTGTATATATATATTCATTGACTCATTGACAATTATGTCAAAAAATAGACTCCATACTTCCTCACTATTACTAAAAACACTCTGAAAACAGGAGATACTGACTGTAACAAGGAGAGAAGCTGGCACATTATGAAAATGGATCTGTATTTATTGAAGCGGTATCATAAATATCAGCAACAGGCCGTGCATTTCACACTTAGACTGTTACTGGTGTCCTACCTGTATCAATCCACCTCTTACCACCATCATTATGACCTCACGGCTATTGAAACCATCAATATTATGGAGAAACGCAAATGAACACAATTCAACAAGTCTCTTTTCACTGTAGCCACAGCTGCACCGCCCATATACATCATCTCTAGCAGAAGCATTGATATTAACCTTATAAAATGGGGTGCATCAAAACTCCGTGCATTTTTTCTGTGCATACGTCATTTTTAAATACATCATATTTAAGCAGGGACTTTGTGCTTTAACTAGTACAAGTTAAGTAAAGCAAAATACTTCATCCATCAATGGGAATATAGAGTATAATTCAGCTTATATGTAAATACTTCAAGTTCTAAAAAAACCCAAAACATTGGATTTGCTTTTTCAAAATCTAATTTCAATCTTTGCCACTTGCTACAATATCTGATTTTTCGAGTATCGAGGTTCCATTGTACTTTCTTTTGGATGTTCATTGGAATCATTGTGGTTTAGGGGGAGGAATAGGGTTCAAACCATATACACAATTTTGAAGCATTTTAAAAGGGAAAGTGTTTTCAAGTGTTTTAGCTGTGGATCAGTGGTACCGTGTCGCCCCACTGGCGTGGGAGGTCATCCGGCTCCGGGGGGTACGACATCCACGAGGGGCTGCGGTAAGATGACGACGGTGACAGGACAAAGTAATCGGAGTAGCCGGGCCGGTTAGCTGATATGGCATAAACCGCTGTCATTGGGTTTCCTGCACAGATGGAATAAGTGGTTGATAAAACATAACAAGCAAAAAGTATTTAAGCATCTGTTCTACCTCATATAGAATATAAGATCCTGGTCATCATTTCTACTTAAAGTCCCTACATTTAGTATTTGCATATTGTAGTCATCACCGGCTTGATCTTCAGGGACAAACTTACTTGTAAGGACATATTCACTTTTAATCACCACATTATCTGTGTAAAGCTGCTTTGAGACAATGTTCATTGTTAAAAGAGCAATACAAATAAAAATGAATTGAATTGAATTTATATTTAAATATGTTGAATACAAATTATTTATCAACCTACAAAAATATGCACAAATATCCTACACTTTTATGCAATGAATAATAGTACAATGAATAATTCTGCAAATATGCTAATTTTACTTGTATTTGCATACTGGAAAGTGATTGGCTCTTATATTTTATGATGCAATCACTTCAGATATGTCACATGTTCAATACTTCAGTGGCAATTTTCACACTGACTGTATTTCATCTTTTATTTTATTTTAAATAATAATAGTATTAGATAGTAGGTTTCTTGAATTATGTCTCTCGAATAGTCCACATTGTGATTGGACACTGAGGCAACTTGTGATATGGCCAGTCAGGGTAATATTTCATGTTTAACACAATATAACAAAATAAACATATATTCTATTTTGTATACGTTATTTTTACAAAAATTGAAAGAATAAACTTATATATTTAAGTGAGTTATTATTTTTTAGATTAGTTCACATTAGTCAAAAATTCCTCCTTACAGCA
This sequence comes from Silurus meridionalis, assembly GCF_014805685.1. NCBI lineage: Eukaryota > Metazoa > Chordata > Actinopteri > Siluriformes > Siluridae > Silurus > Silurus meridionalis. Next base: position 24,793,589 of record NC_060888.1, on the reverse strand, counting down.
TGCATGTTTCTCTGGGCTTTTCTATTAGTTCTAATGGTCTCCAACCCAGTCCTGTCATAGGATTGTTTATCTATTGAGTGCACCTGTTCAGTGTTTTGCCCTTTGTGAATTACTCTCTAAAGCTGAGCCATGATTCTTTGAGTGACTTGTTCTTCTGACTCAGACCTGAGTAGCTCGACATGGACTGATCGACCGTGACAGCTGGGAAAGGAGCTCGGTTGATAGGCAGATAGGGGGCGCCGTTGTGCTGATTCATCTCCGAGGCCTCAGAGACGCGTGGCTTCAGACTCATATCTGGTGTTGATCTAAAAAAAAAAAAAAAAAAACAGAAGCATGCTTGAAAATTCGTGCTGCTATAGACATGTGTGACCAACAGGGGGCAGAACGACCATACATATCTACATATATGAAACACACACTGAGCTTGGAGAGCGGCAGGCCCACATGGCAGCAGCCCTCAATGCGGTTAGCAGCTTAGAATGGCGTGCAAAACACCTTCGTAGACAGCTGCCTCAGAACATGCATGAATATTAACACGACCCTAATAAAATCATCGCTGTTTTAATGAAGCCGCATAGATCTTACCGGCGTACTGATGCTCCAGGTGGTGCTCCGGTTCGAGCTGATATAAGAGGTGGCGGCGAGCCCAAACCCATATCGGGCAGCTGCGTGAACCTGAAGCCCTGTGAAGCCAAACACATTAACACTCTAGTAAGAACAACAGCCAAACAAATGCATTAATCTTTACAGCATCACAAAAGGACAAATAATATTATGGCGATTTGGATGATTGGTCAATTTCACAAATGTGGGGTTCATTTTCACAAAGCAAAGATTCTCTGTGTGTGTGTTTAGCTTTAGATTTCCTGGCTAAGTTGCTAATTTTAGCATTATTATATCAGTGTTTTTAAAAAAACACATTGACTGTACACACTATTTACAGAAGAACAGACTTTTATCAATTGTTACATCTTTATTAAATCCTCTCAGCTATTAGACTTCAAAACAATGGACTTATAACCAGTTATATAGTTTACACACGTCCCAGTTCTACAAAACTTCACACAATTTAATGTAACCTGCATTTCTTTTGACAAGTCAATTAAGACAGCGATATCGCTCGCTGCAGAGGTTTTTCATCAAAAGTGATTCCCAGGTAAGACAAGAGAAAAAAAAACCCTGTTTGTTCTAATGATCAGTTCTATTGGTCGACGAAAATCAGGTGATGCTTTTAATTGCGAAGCATAGTGGTTCTGGAAAGGAAATAAGAGACAAACTTACACATAAAGTACCATCTTATTCATTCTTCATCACCGCATTATCTGTGTAAAGCTACTTTGAGACAATGTTCATTGTTAAAAGCGCTATACAAATAAAAATATATTGAATTGAATAGAACTGTTTACTTCAGAAAATAGATGGCGTCATGATAAAAAGGGAATTCTCCACAACACTGCAAGACATCAGTCAGGAGGTTGTAAATGCATAAATACATTGGTGTGGCCAATGATGGTCACGAACATCTGACCTCAATCCCATTAAAAAAATCTGTAGACTGAACTGAAATAGCATGTCTAAGCAAGGAGGCCCACAAACCTGCCCGTGTTAAAATTCTGTTATGAGAAACAGGCAAAAATTCAAGCAAGGTATAGTGAAAAGCTCTGTGGAAAAGTTCCCAAAGAGTCTGATTCAATTTAATGCAATGGCACCAAATACTAACAAAATGTAGAGCGAGAGAAATTTTATAAGGAACAGTGACTGTTAAATAACACAGACACCCAAATCGCGAACAATAAAGCAAAAAACAAAACTTACGACATTAACAATTATATATTAATCCTTATTCAAAAATAATATAATGAATTTGATCATTTTAATAAATTAAATGTTACAGCTCGGAATAGCGTCGGAACAATGAGACCATAATATATATGTCACAGTATATTTTTATAAAGAATTCATAAGCGCCACCTTGATGTTATTCAGAATGTCGACATGTCTGTGGTTTGGGTGTAGGCACAAGCGCTAAAAGTGAGCACAGCCACGCCGACATTCAGCAGTCATGAATTCCATTAAGCTGATTGATAAAAGTGCTGGTATGTTAACTATCAGCACTCTTTGAACGTTGCTTGGCCAATCAATAACTGTTGTGAAAGAGGGTATGTGCACTATATTAATATTATTATTACAGCCCCAAATCCAAAAAAGTCGGGACAAAATGTAAATAAACAGAATGCAAGCTTTTTACAAATCCTGTTCTATTTACCTCCAAAAAAAACCCATAAAATGTTTAATCTGAGAAGATTAAAAAATATGGTCATTGTGTATTTAATGGATGCAAAAAGTCAGAGCCACGTTTTCCTACTGTGTAGCATCACATCTTCTGTCCATATACTGTACATCTGGGCACTGAGAAGACCAGTTGTTGAAGGAATGTTGTCCCATATGTGTCTGATACATACTAGCTGCTCAACAGTTCTGGGTGTCCTTTGTTGTATTTTTTAGTTTCATGATGAGCCAAATGGTTTCAAATAGTGAAAGGTCTAGAAAGCAGTTCAGTACTCTATTATTAGACTATTCTACTATGAAGTCATGCTATTGTAATAGATGCAGTATGCAGTTAGCAATGTCTTGGTCAAATATGTGTTTTCTGGGTAAAAGCATTTGTTGCTTTCGCCACAGCGCAGCGGATCATCTGCATGTTTGATTTGGCACATGTTTTTACGCTGGATGCTTTTCCTAACGCAGCCCTCCCCATTTATCCGGGCTTGGGACCGGCACTAAGACTTGTTAATATAATAATAATAATGATATCTAAAGTACATGCTCTATGCTAAAATATAATGTTCTATATAGTATATGTTAAATAATGTATTGATATATATATATCAATCATTAAAAGGTGGTATTTACTTGAAAGTGTAAATGTGGACAGTGAGGACGTACAGGCTTGGGGAGGCTACACTGGTGCATGTCAGGCTCAAATGATGGGCCACGCTGCAGAGCTCCAGCAGGGTGGTCCATGGTGCCAGGGGCACTGGTCACTCCGTCCACGTAGGGGCCGCTCTGAGCAGGGGGGTACGGAGGGTGGGGGCCATGCCGGGAGTGGTGTTGGTGGTGGTTGCGTCCAGAAGGCTCTGCCGAGGCCAAACCGAACGCGTTATCCAATAGGAGGTGCATCTGCTGCCGCACCTCATCAATAGAGGGCTGAGAGCTTAGAGTGGATGAGTCCGAGTGACCTTTAACGTGGTGAGTGCCTCCGAATCCCAGAGAGCTCATCAGACGGTCAACGTCTGTCTCTTCAAAGGGTTCTGGTTCAGCCTGGAACACAGACACACATAGAAACACAGGGAATTAATATATGCACTCACACGCATACATACACACATGAGCAAAGATTTTAAAAAATACAACTTAACACACATTCTAATAAACAAATATATATAAATAAATACTATACACACGGTTTACTTTAGAAGAAAACCAATCTCACTGATGAACACACATATTGACTCTACACACACACAGGCACAGTGGATATATCCAATCTATCCAATTTGCAAGTTAAAAGCTCAGCACATTTGTGGCTATTAACTGATATCAAATTCCTCATCGGAATCCCTGAGTAGTCCATAATCATATTCACGGTGGCTGCAACTGCGGTGGCTGCTGCTGCGGTCTGATCGTCATGGTTTAGGCTCGGTAGGACTCGCTCTGAATACACTCCGAGTTCTGCTACTCCCCCAGCCCTGTTTAAAAGGACCGAGTGGTAATCACCTTTGCTTTAGCCTCCAAGAAAACTCTAGTGATTACTGAAGGAAGGGACCCAAGAAGCCGTATCTTTCCCGAGCAGGCCGTTAAGGTTGTGGGTTGCACGGCAAGACATCATGGGAGGTCCTTACTTTCTATACGAGACCATCAGTGTTAGCAATTAATTCAAAAATGTGAAATCTCAGTGAATTGAACCAAAAGTACTGCATCAGAACTGATGTATGAAAGCTGTAGTCCATCCTCTGTTCCTCTCTGTTGTTTCTGAATCCTGAATGTTAAGGCAAGTCACAGGGAAAGGAAAATGTTGAGTAAGTTTTTCATACTTCAGACTTCCAGACATGGATTTTTCCTTTTATTCCCGCTCTCTGATCTGATTAGTCAAGTGAAGACATGGCAAACAGAATATTTAAGGATCACAGGCAAGTGTTTGCTGGAAACCAGGGACACAGGAGGGATTTGGAGTCTCCTAAGTCAGCCATTTTAATAGTATTATTTATTAAAAATCACATTAAAAAGTCTCGGATGATATAAGACAACGTTATTTTAAACTCTAAACTGGGACACTTCTTTTTGCGGGTTTTGAACACACTTCCAGCATTCTGTGTCCACAGTCTCCAACCAGTCTCTAATCCATGATATTGGCGTAATATGATTTACGCATTATTGTTCCAACTGCATTTATCAGTAAGAACACACATCTCATATTCCATGTTTATTTATACACAGTGGGAAAATGGGAAATTTTGGAACTAGGATTTGGCAAACCTGGAACATTTTAGCAATTTTTGGAACCAGTGCGACCTTGTTTAAAACCCTTTGCCATTATGTCGGGTGCACACTGTGCGATTTACAATAGTCCTTTGTGATTGTTGCTTGTTAGAAGTGATGAATCCCATGTCACATTGTAGAATTTCAGTTGTCATAATGTCAGACTGTACGACAGTCAAAAAATGAGACCCGTCCAAAGTTTTCCATCATCAGCTGACACGTTAACAGTAGCTAGCAGCAAACAAAGTCAATCTGTAGCGTTAATTTTGTTTATTAAATGTCTTGATGATAACCTCATCCAAACACTCCTTTTCTCTCCTAGCTCAATAAATTTTGTCCACCTGAATCATTTAGACATTTGTCCTTAGGTGGTTTGAAGCTATCGTAATAATTGCGTCATCAGGTTCGCCGTTCCTATTGGTTCTTGGTTTGACAGACGTCGTAGGAGACGAGAATGGCGCGCAACAAGAATTCACTGTAAAAGCCTTTTATAAGATTGGTGATAGTGTGATTGCTGCGCAAAGGGAATTTCAGCGTCTTTACCGCTTATGACTAGAGGTCTACCAATGAATATTGATTTTATTTAGCACATTTTCATGATTCATTACTGTTTTTTTTGTAATAAAGTTCAGTACTATTTAGCATGGGGTGTTATGCTGTTATGATTAGACATTGAGACTGTTTAGGCTGCTATCATAAGGACCCCCTGCCGCTCCATTTCACAACACGCATTATCACTATGTTGAGTTGTTTCTTTGAAATGATTCAGCCATGTTGTAATTGCATGACCAGATGGGACACGATCATGACGTCCTACTGGTAATAATGCCGAAATTCCCTTTGTGCAGTACTCCACTCCTCGATTATAACTAATAGCAAGGGGTTCTAAACGAGGTCGCAATTCCCGACGTCCCAGAGTCGCTAACTAATCGTTCCAAAATTCCCCCTTTCCCTGTGCCACCCTGTATTAAGCTCTCAGCGGCCAAACATGTCCTTGTTGGTTCAACCAGAATGAGCGTGTTTTAAAAACACCCGCTGCTAAGGAAATGCTTTAGGACCAGGAGCTGACGCAGATTCACATAATCATCGTCCTTTTTTAATCGCAAAATGTACTCCATGGAATATTACAGTGCACAATGCAATATAACCCATATTGTTAAACGTGTATATTATAACCCTGTGCAATATACAGTCACATAGACACATTCCCACATTCTGCTTTTTAAAGAAACTGTGGTATTCAGTGTCATTGCCAGGAGGCAGAAACGCAGCACAAAGAGATTTCTATAGTGTTTGTTTATCCAGAAAAGTCATCCTATAGCTCCAGGATTCCTGGATTGATCCTGAGCCCAGGTTTCGGTCCTTTATGTGTTCTTTTCAGGTTTTTGTAGGCTTCCTATGGGATCTCTGGTTTTTTATTTAAAACAAGCCTGGCTGAAAATTACAGAATATTAGCAAAAATGATCCAAATGTATTCCTGAGACTCTCCTGTGTCACCATTTACTTGTTTCCTTTTGCTGCATTTCCCCAAATGGTTCATTTGACTCATTAGCATGATTTTAAGTTTCCGAATAAGAAGTGAATTTCCCTGTTTCAGGCTTTTCCCCAAACAGTTTAGCTCAGTTCAGAGTCTGAAAGAGGGAAATTCACTTCTTGTTCAAAAAGGTTAAATCAGGCTAATGAGTCAAATGTCTGATGTGAATTGAATACACAAGAAACATGTCTTATCTCCTTGGGTGAATATTTATATCATTTTTTTATCATTATTTGGTGATCTTCAGTACCTAATAAAAACTAATGAATGTAATCTATGGCTGACAGAGTGGCAAAGGAGCTACTGAATTCATTTCATTTGTGCTCATTTTCTAACGTACAGTTTGATGTCGAAGCTCGTCAATGGCTTAAAGGGAAGTCCAATGCTATTTTATGCACTTATTTAGTTACATTTAGAGTGTTATTAGAGTGATTTAGCCTAGGTTCCCTGGTGGTCTAGTGGTTAGGATGCGGCGCTCTCACCGCTGCGGCCCGGATTCGATCCCCGGTCAGGGAACCAACCCCAGCCATTAGGGTTGCACAAGCCTTAGTGCCGGTCCCAAGACCGGATAAATGGGGAGGGTTGCGTTAAGAAGGGCATCCAGCGTAAAAACATGTGCCAAATCAAACATGCGGATGGTCCGCTGTGGCGACCCCTAACGGGAGAAGCCGAAAGAAAGTTTATTAGAGTGATTTAGCCTGTTAAAGTGTTGGATTCTCATGCTAAACATGGACAAAGTTTGGACATAAAACTATTTGGATGTATGAAGGAGTATTTCGGTGCCAAATATACGCCTTCCGGATTCATATGTTTGAGAAAGTTTTTCTGAGTATGGCGCTTCATGACATCATCAAGGGCCAAATTCCTTAAATGGACACTTTTCCCGGAAAAGAGCACACACAGCAACCAGTGTGAGATCAAGCTCATCACCTTGCTTCATTTAGTTAAGGAAGTCATCGGCAGAGCTGCACAGGACTCGCTCGAGAAGAATGTCTTTAAAGAACCTTGTTCAGTAATTACCATACAGACAGGTCCTGCTGTAGTCATTGTTGCTCCTGTTAATTCTGGATCTGATTGTTATCCAGAGTTCATTTAAGAATACAACTTTTTTGTTTCTTGTTTTGAACAATGTCACAGCTTGCAGACGATCGCTACGAAAAAGCGTGCACATGCTTGCAACTCTTAGCTCCGCCCATGACACACCTCCAGGAGCTCGGCTGTTTTGAGAGAGAAGCATAATGCTGTGTCTTTCCTTTCAAAATCTGATCAAACTAAAGAGCCCTCAGTTATATGAATGACGCAATACTATTCCATAGGTACCTACGATTAAACTGAAACTGTGTGTGTTATATCCGCTTTGACATTTTGTCATTAAGGGATTGGCCCATTTTTTTGCCCAGCACTATAAATGTGTGTGCATGTGAATATGGCGCATTACAACACTATAGAGACCCCGGCGTGTCCTGAGAGTCACATAGAATACAGATTAACATGGCAGAGGTAGAGCTGCGTCTTCCTAGAGAGACACAACAGGAAAATGACTGGTTTTATTGAATCTTTTTTCTTTTTTTTTTTTTTGCACTACAAAGACGTTTGTAAAAGGGGCAATGTGTTAGAAGTAAGAACGCACTTAAGTAAATTAATGATTTGCTGTCTGTCTGAACCAAAAAAATAAAAGTAAACTATTTGTACCATATTGAATTGCACAGCATATATTTATTCCATTAATATTGCATTAACCCATTGAATCGCATTGTGTTGAATTGAATTGAAATCGTATCGACCCTCATCACAATAGGGTTGAATTGTATCACATCGCATCAGTAGCTGCTTCATATGTATCTTTAATGTATCGCATCATTGGCTATGCATCGAAATGCAAATCACAGTGGTCTCAGTTATAGAGATGCACATCCTCAGTGTATTCCCATTTCACACACTGGGATAGTTTCCAGGTCCATCACATAATGTAGTGACCAGAATAAAGTGTTTGATGAAAGAATGAATGCGTTGCGTCCACAGAAAATCTCAAAGAGCCCTCTCTGAAAGCAGAGCAGTGATGTTAAATTTAGATCAATGGCTAACCAGAGGAGGTCTCAGAGCAAACTCTATTCTAATGTATTAATTTCTTGAAATTAAGTGTTTATTCAATTGAACTTTTGAATTCAATTGAAGCTGTTTTTCTTTAGTCTCATTTTCACAATGACAATATTTTTGTTTTTTGAGAACATCACAGAAATAAATGTTTCTGATTAAATGTTCAATGATTCATGACAGAGTGACTTCATGTTAATGTTTATATAAGAAGTCCAGAGTCATTTGAAGAACAAATAAAAATTTGTAAAAATAAAAATCGCTTCAGTATAAGCATTGTTTATTAGAATGCAACTGGTTGATTGAGTTGTGTGAATGTAAGTGTGTGTATGAGAGACTAACATCATAGCCGCTGTTGCGGATGCCCCTCCTGGCTCGTTCCCTCATCACCAGCAGATCCAGCTCAGTCTCCACAGGACTCGGCGTGTTCAGAGACTGCCTGCTCCAGTAGGTGGGCTCCCTCTGACTCTCACTAAACACACAAAACAGTCATCTTAACCTCCTGGCAGAGGAAGTAGTTGCAATATCAGTTTTCACTGGAATCACTGGACGCCCAGGTGCAAGATTTTCACATTTCACATACCCAAGATGGACAATTATTGACAAACTTTACTTTTCCAGCCTTGTGGTTCTTCCCCACTATGTTACCACAAAGTTGGCGGCACACAGTTGTACTGTATAGGACTGTCTCTGGATGCAGTGGCATTTCAATCCCCTTTTACATGAACTCATCCTACATCAGTACCTGACTTCAAATCTTCATGAGGACACTCCAAGATCTATTGTTATATCATCCCAGAAGAGTTGAGGTCACTATAACAGCAAACGAGGACTAAATGTGGTAACTACAGTGTATTTTACCATTTTCAATTATAAGAAGTTTGATTTTGGTCTCATTTCGACTAGCAAAAAATAAGAACAAACAATAAAAACTAATAAACAAAAACATTCTAAAGTGCTGCATGAGCATTTCAATGAGCATTAGACGTATCGTTACACGGACATTCGAAAATTAGGACCTGTTTACAATTATTTAAGACTTAGAACAACAAATTTAATATTTTTTTAAAGCCTAAATTTAAGATTAAAAATATTTAGACTTTTTTTTTAGACTTTTTACAGTATGTGTATATGAATAGGCCTAACAATTAAAATCATTGAATTCATATATTAAAACTAATACAGAACTGCTCCTTTACATTAGTGCGAAAGGACACTGAAGCCTTAAGCAGTAACAAAATATTAATACAGTATAACTGCCTTGCTAAATAAAATTTGATGAAATTAGGATGATTGCCATTACTATTTCCATGAGTAAATCTTTAATCCTGGCTACCACATGCAAATTAGATTTTTAATGCCTAAAATTATACTTTGTATGTATTTTCTAGCTCTGTTCTGTTTGACATCCGTATACAGTATACCTGTCATTATTTCCTGGTGGTCTAGTGGTTAGGATGCGGCGCTCTCACCGCTGCGGCCCGGGTTTGATCCCTGGTCAGGGAACCAACCCCAGCCACTCTTAGTGCCGGTCCCAAACCCGGAAAAATGTGGAGGGTTGCGCTAGGAAGGGCATCCAGCACAAAAACATGTGCCAAATCAAAAATGCGGATCATAAATACGGATGATCCGCTGTGGCGACCCCTAACGGGAGAAGCCGAAAGAAAGTTTTTATACAGTATATTTGTCCTTTCTCTAAACCCTCTGTTTTTCTGTTTATCTGAATCTTCTTTAGCAGGATTACCAATAGTGCATCCCCCAGGCATGTGAACCTCCCCCTACCTCCTGCGGTATTTGACGTAAGTGGATGGATTTCTGTCCTCAGCAGGTCGTCGAGTGTCCTCCAGGTCCAGGGAAGCGTTGTCACGTTTCAGTCTGTCTCGGTGGCTGTGTCGGTGTCCTCCGCTGCTCGATGGCCCGTCGTTGTAGCCTTTTCTCTTAGCTTTCAGACGCAGCTTATTTCTGTAGTGCTCTATATCAGACTTCTGCTTCAGGCCCATGTTCACCTGCAAACACACACACACACACACACACACACACACACACACACACACACACACACACACACACACACACACACACACACACACTCCTTTTCTGGTTCTGATTGAAAGCAAAACTTATATCACCAAGTTCTGTGGATCGTCTTATCAAACAAGGCATATCATTTCATTTAACCACAAATGTTAATCTTGTATAGGTGAAATCCAGGTGGACAAGAAAATACAGTAGGTGGAATTATCTATATACATCTATACATTTCTACATTAATGCATATCTATCATGGTAGCTCAGTGGTTAAAACATTGCCCTTCTGATTTAATGGTTGTGATTTTAAATCCCACCACTGCAGATTAGCTTAAGCTTTTTTTTTTTTAATGTAAATGTATCTGGCCAGCCATTTATCTAAATTGTCATCTAGGTCAGGTGTGCATGCTAATAATAGAACTAATGTAAGAGCAAAAAAGTCACCTTTCTGTGTTTCTTCTATACAATATATATTCATGCATCCAAAAAGTAATCATTAGATTGGATGGCTTCTGGCATCTGATACAAACGAACATATTTGTAGTAACATTTATACAGAAAATGTCTAATATTCTGATATTTAACACTATACAAAGTGAAAGCAAGCTCACCTCTCCATTGAGCATGATGGAGTCTTGGCTGTGATTCGAGGAGTCGGGATATGAGTAGTTAAGTGGAGCAGCCATGGGCTTAATGCTGATGAGCCTCAGAGAGCCAGTCAGAGAGTCATAATGCTCTGTTGGAGCAAAAAACAAATCCTAGCAAACAAAACCAAGCGGCATGGGAGGAAAATAGATAGGACCGAGTTGCACACATCCGTTTCTGGGAATCTCCTATGTCAAGCACATGTTCTGATTCATAATTATTCAGCTAAATAACAGTCATCAAGGATATATAGATCATTAGCATGACAAAGAAGTTGCTAGAAACATTCAATTAAGTATTCAACCACAGCATAAGATATGATATTATGACTGTGGTGCTAGCTAAATGCTAATTAATGGAGATACATCTACAGTATCCCAAAATTGTGAGTACACTCCTCAGATTTCAGCAACCATTTTAGTATATCTCCTCAAGAGACAATACTATAGATATAAAACTTGGATATATTTTAGAGTAGTCAATGTGCAGCTTTTACTGCATTACAGATTTACTGTCTAAAAATAACTGAATATACAGCCATTATTGTCGAAATGTGATAACAAGTGATAACAGCTGTATGTCATGTTACTATGCAACGCTGAGGTGGGAAGTAACAAAAACACAGAAAATGTATTTTTAATCACCAAACATTTGTTTTACTTATGCGCCGAGTCTCAAATAAACACCAAAATTATGTGCTGTGATGCCCACAATTAACCCTCTGGGGGTCAACAAACGCACCAGCGCGTTTTGTGGCAGTTTTTCCTCATAAATCTGAAATGAACTTAAATGGCTCTTGTCTTTTTTGATCGCACAGATAAGAGCAATAGATTATTAGAATCTGTAAAGGGTCTACCTTTATTCGTACACACTCATAATAACAACAAAACACTGTGCTTTTGTAGAATAAAGCAAACAGAAAGGATGCGCTCTCTGCTGTCTCTGTCTCCTCTCTTCACAGACACCATAAATAAAACAGCCTGAATCTCAGTGAATACTTGCCTCACAGACATAATAAATATATGAATAGAAAAAGTCACATTTTAAACAAACCAATTCACATTGAATACAAATAGTCTCTGATGATGTAATCCATATGAAAGTTATAAGAGGTACAGTTTCTCCGGCATCACCTCATTAACCGTCCGTGTGGAAACAAAGCAAAGGTTCCGTTTGGTGTCCTGATAATTAACGTAATTTAAAACACCATAATTACTTTAAAACATTTATAAGAAAAATTTGTCTTTATATAGACAAATAAAAGCATCATTATTTGTTCATGCCCATGTTGATAAAGTATTTATTTAAGGTACATTCAGAACAAATAAAAACGTGATTAATTGTGAGCTAACGCATGACAATCATTCGATTAATCGCAATTAAATATTTTACTCGATTGACAGCCCTAATATTAATATGATGTGAGGTCCAGTTACCAGCGTGTCACTAAAACAGGTAGTAATAATCGCTACTTTTTACTTAAGTACATGGAGCCCAAACTTCTTTACTTTAACTTGAGCAAAAAGGTATAGTCAGCACTTTAACTTTTACCCGAGTATTTTAAAATATCTGTAGTGAAGGACGTGTGTACTATTGTCACCACTGAAACACTCTCTAAAACAACCTAAAACTGTGTTACAGAAGTGTCCAGGGTCATACAGAGGTTTTCCAAGATGGGTTTCACTCGCAATGGTCAATCAAAGAAGTTGAGACCTCGTGCTGTGTGTCAGGTGCAGAAGCTGCTTCAAATAAAAGAAGCATGAGTGCTGCAGCATTGCTTCAGAGGTTGCAGAAGCGAATGGTCTGCTTGTCAGTGCTCAGACCGTACACCACACACTGCAACAAGTCAGTTTGTATGGTTGTTGTCCCAGACAAAGCTGAAGCTGTCTCACAAAAAAGCCTGCAAACAGTTTGCTAAAGACAACCTCTACAACATAATAACAAACCCTAAACCGTGTAGAGGTAAGATACTGCACCTTTACAACAGGGCAATTATTGTTATGCTTTGGGTGAACATATATCAATGTAAATTTGACATCACTGGGAATTTTCCAGAAAATCCTATTTAGATGTGTGACTAGCCCGCTAACATACTTCGCAGGACTTGCAAAATTCTAACAAATGACCAGTAAGAACCATCACAGAAAACTTTCAAGAAAATGAAATGGAAATTTCATTATATTATTCAGCTACAAGAGATAGTGTGCAACTAGCCTTCGCATAAACTACCTCTTAGATATGAGACACTCTATTGACTGACAGAAGCCAAAAGGACATGACACAAATATGATTGTTAGCTTTCGCTACATTTGTCACAAATGTCAGTTTCTAGCGTGTAATTACAATGTAGTTGTAAAAAAATATGAACAATCGGCTAGCTTTTGGCTTGAGATGATGCTGTGTTTAAATCACTACACATTTAACTTAATGTCGTTTGGCAGATGCCCTTTTCCACAGCGGCATGCAATGATCTGATTTATACAACAGAGTAGTTGAGGGTTAAGGGTCTTGCTCAAAGGCCCAGCAGGGGCAGCTTGGGGTTGATGTGATTTAAACTCATAACCTGCTGATCAAAGTCAAACATCATATCCACTGTGCTACCACTTCCCTAGTACACTTAGCTAAACACTAATATATACTCTAGAAATATATTACATCTAGCTAAAATTTGTATTGTTCTTTCTCTTGCATTGATGATAATAGGCAAGTAGCTGGCTCTATCTATCTATCTATCTATCTATCTATCTATCTATCTATCTATCTATCTATCTATCTATCTATCTATCTATCTATCTATCTATCTATCTTTCTATCTTTCTATCTATCTATCTACTGTATAATGACAGTAGACCTTCTTAGCTGCCCAGCAACCCGGAAAAACTATCAGTACGATAGACACAAAATCCAGCTTTAAAAAACTAACGGTGCCGATTAATCGGCACAACCGATGAATAAGCCGACCATTACTTGGTATGATCGAAATATATTTGGTATCACCGGAAATGTTCTAGAAAATCCAATTTAGATGTGTGAATAGCCTGCTAGCATACACCATAGTAACGCCATAAACAACCAGAAATGTTAAAAAAAGAAGCGCAAACAAAAAATAGTCCATTTTGCTTTTGGAAATTCATAATTAAAATTTTCATCAATTGCTATTGAAAAGTTTGTAAAAACGAATTACAACTAATTAAATAATATGCATATGAGATTTAGATAACATGCTTGAGATGTCAAAAGCTGTGAGGAGACACTTTGTTATCTTTGTCTCACAGATTTTAGGTTCCAGACCGTTTCTACTGTATGTGTGAACGTGTCTCTCACCAGTCCTCGTATGTGTCTCCTCTTTTGCGACTTTCTGGATGGTGTTTCTGTGTGCCGAGGAGCTCCTAGCCGTGTTCAGCTTAGCTGAGCCGTTGCTTGAAACCGAGCCGTCTTCGCTCGGCAATTTGCTGTGGGTAGCCATGGAAACAGAGGCAGCAATAAGAGGGCAGTGTGTGGTAAGATGCTGTTTTAGTGACTGGTTGGCACACCCCTCCAGCCCTGCTGGTAACCTGTGTAAACTCGCCTTGCGTCACAAAAACTCCTCCGCCAGAGTCTTTAGAAAGGAGCCTCAACAGCAGGACACAGACAGCAATGCAGTTTCCAATATCTGGGTTTTTATAGGGTTTTTTGTCACAGATTTGACCATATATGAAGGACTATGCAGAATGAATGAACAAAGTGAAGCGATCTGTTATACAATGATTGCGAATGTGTTTATTCGTTTTTTAATTGGAGCTTGAGAAATGGTGCTGTAAAAAAAAAAAAATGGTGGGAGAAATGATTTTCTCACGCGTTACCATGATTCAGGAGAAGCAGGTTTTAATTGCCTCAGGGTGAGATGGGTTTAGTTAAACTAATTGGCGAAGTTAAAAGCTCTAGGGAATTTAAAAAAATAAATAAAATTAGGCAGAGTGGAGTAAATCTGCTAATCGCTTTGGCATTCATGCCAACAATCTGACATGCACAGTGCACCCGTCCTTATGGACAATGAAAACACACACACACACACACACACACACATGACACACACATGACACAAACATATACCGGCTTGTATATTTGCATTAACTATATACACACACACACGGTGAAAAAGCAGGCAGACAGGGAGTGGGAGTGAACACACACTTTCACATCTCTGCAGGAGCCCTAAGGCACTCTGAATCATATATGAGTCTGTAGCCAGGAGCAATTCTTTCTCTCTCTCTCTCTCTCTCTCTCTCTCTCTCTCTCTCTCTCTATCATTCTCTCACTCTTATTGCCTCTTTCATTCTGTCTCTTTTTGTCTCTCTTTCTCACTCTCTCTCTTTTTTTCCTTCTTTCTTTTCACTGCCTCTCTTGCTTTCTGTGTTGTTCTTTCTATCTCAATCGCTTTCTCATTCTCCCTCTTTCGTTCTCTCTCGTTCTGAGTCTCTCTCTCTCTCTCTCTCTCTCTCTCTCACACTGCTTTTCTGTGATGCGTTCATCCTTTTCTCTCTCTCTCTCTCTCTCTGTCTCTCTTTCTGTCTGTCTGCCTGTCTCTCCTTCTGTCTGTCTCACTCCCTCTGATGCTTTTATCCTTTCTCTCTGTTGCATTTTCTGTTTCTCTCTCTCTCTCTCTCTCTCTCTCTCTCGTTCTCTCTATCATTCTCTCACTCTTATTGCCTCTTTCATTCTGTCTCTTTTTGTCTCTCTTTCTCACTCTCTCTCTTTTTCCTTCTTTCTTTTCACTGCCTCTCTCTTGCTTTCTGTGTTGTTCTTTCTATCTCAATCGCTTTCTCATTCTCCCTCTTTCGTTCTCTCTCGTTCTGAGTCTCTCTCTCTCTCTCTCTCTCTCTCTCACACTGCTTTTCTGTGATGCGTTCATCCTTTTCTCTCTCTGTCTCTCTTTCTGTCTGTCTGCCTGTCTCTCCTTCTGTCTGTCTCACTCCCTCTGATGCTTTTATCCTTTCTCTCTGTTGCATTTTCTGTTTCTCTCTCTCTCTCGTTCTGAGTCTCTCTCTCTCTCTCTCTCACACTGCTTTTCTGTGATGCGTTCATCCTTTTCTCTCTCTCTCTGTCTCTCTTTCTGTCTGTCTGCCTGTCTCTCCTTCTGTCTGTCTCACTCCCTCTGATGCTTTTATCCTTTCTCTCTGTTGCATTTTCTGTTTCTCTCTCTCTCTTCTCTCTCTCTCTCTCTCTCTCTCTCTCCCTCTCTCTCTCTCTCCGTCATTTTCTACCCACATCCTATTCTTATGTGTATTCAGCTTTTTTCTTTTCTCGCCCAAGATGTTCTTTTTTCTCCTGTGTAATCGTTTCGCTTGGGAGGTTGGGAGGGGTGGCAGCAGACGACACATTCTCTTTCGGCTGGTAAGACACATAGGGCATGTACAGAAATAAAACAGGCAAAAAACCCACACAAAAGAAATTATTAAAAAAAAAAAAAAAAAAAAAGAAATTAAAAAAAGGACGGAAAAAAAAGATGTCGTCATGCCGACAGACGTCAAGGGTGCTGGAATCAATGGTCCAGACACGATATGGACAAAAGTAATGGGACACCTGACTGTTTCAGCCATATGTGGGTTTTCCTCAAATTGATACCTCGAAAGTTTCAGCCACACAGTTGTACTGGATGCGTTTGGATGCAGTAGCATAAAATTTTCCATTACTTAAACTAGGAGACCCAAACATGTTCACAAAGCCAGCTCCATAAAGATATGGGTTGGAGTGGAAGATTTTGAGTGGCCTGTTCTAGAGCTCTGACCTCAACCCTATTGAGAACCTTTGGTATGAATTGGATTGCTGACAGCACCCCAGAACTTCTTAACTTACCTACACCTGACTTTACTAAAAGCCTTGTGGTTAAATGAGCACAAATCTACAAACGTGCACTCCAAAATCTAGTGGAACATCTTCAAAGAAGTGTTCCAAATATTGTTGAAATGTGATGTTCAAAAAGAACATACAAATCTTATGTTGAGGCGTTTACAAACTTTTGTCCATATATATATTTGGACAGGACTGTGCACATGGGGAGCCATGCTTTAGAGAGGGTTCTGTCAGGATTTAGAGCCCTGAACTATGATTTCCACCAACGTCTGCACCATTACACGTCACTAAGCCCTCGCACCTGTTCCATGTCACCCTTTATTAAAGGTGGGTTAGGGTTAGGGTTAGGGTTACAGAAGAGTTAGAGGGTTACAGAGGGGAACAGAAGGTTAAAGGCCTTCTTAAAGAAAAAAAAATGAACTGCTTGGCAATACTGGGGCTTGAACCTCCAACCTTCTGATCAGTAACCCAGAGCCTTAACCATTGAACTACCACAAACTCATTGGTGTTTGTTTCATGAGCTTTGTTTGCACTTTACTTAAAATTTGATCTGCACTTGCATAAACCAAGGAAGCTAACCCTTGCTAGGTTTCTTGTTAGATAACTAATTATTGACTGTACGATTTTAGCAAATACTCAAAGTAGTTTGCTAATGTAAGCCTTTTTTAACAAACTCTAATGACAGAATGAGCAGAGCATAAAGGCTCACATTTGACCACCACTAAAGAGTTATCTTCTAACTACCTGCTAACTGCGGGTGTCACTACTAGAAGAACATCGTGGAGAGGACATCACGGAGAGCTCAGAAGTAGGTTCACTGGTGTTCAGAAGAACATTTTGCAGGCTACACATCAGATTATGCTAATTATATGTATATTACTTAGCACAGATTAGCACCACGGATCAGCAGATGTCAGCTAGCAAGCAAACGGTAGATTGACCAGACAGAGCACTAAAATCTTTTCCTAAAAATGGTATAATAAAACCGCTGAGAACTCCAGGTAAAATTTCTCTTTTAATTTGGGACGATTTTGGCTCCAGAGGTGCGGAATGGGAGTCAATGTCTACTACAGAGTGAGTAATATGACTGATGATAATGATAAGGTTGTCATTAAATATTTCAATATTATGAGGTTATATTGAACACCACAGTGGTATGACATTCTTAATTCAGATTATAATCATAAAGGCTCATTATTTTTATTATTTAACATGTAAATATAAATGACACCATGACCTTGAACCTAGCTAACATTTGCAGGCTTGTGTAGAGTCTTCTTGGGTTTTCATCAGATACAACACACTCTCACGCATGCTCAAACACAAGTACGCACACACACACACTTCAGCTTGCATTTCTTTCAAAGGGGACTTTGCAGAGATGTCGTCTTTGTTTTCTTTTCCTTTGTGTGGCTAAATGTGAACTAAACTGAAGCTGGTTCAGAATCCCAGAAGGAGGAGGTGCAATAAGCTGTGATGCATTAAGGAGGAAATTATAGTTGAGGAAATAAGTGGTTCGCGACTTGCTGATGTTCTTAAATGTCTGTGATTCCAGTGCACCGTGAAAAGATGTTACTCGACTGATTTCTAAATATATCAATGGCTTTGCTCTAGAATGCATGACAGAGCAGCGCTTGTCTATTTAGCTTTCGTCCTCAGGACCGTTTTAAACCCATTTTCTCAGGCGTGATGCATCCAGGACACCATTATACACCCTTCATTACAACTACAGGGACCGGAGCATTGCTACAGTTATACAGTCGGTTAATGTAGTTGAATGGAATGCAGAAACTGGCCTCATGGCAAGACACACTGACCTGCGGAGGATCTCTGTAGACTGCTGTCTTTTGGAGGTCGTGCCGTCCTGGAGGACACCTTTGTCCTGGGTGAGTGGAGCGTCACGTACCGGGAGAGACAGGACGAGGGTCTCTTTAGTGACAGCAAGTGTCTCCTCACCCTGCTGACCCATGTGCTGCTTGGCGTAGTCAAATCCCTGCACTGGCTGAAAAGGAGAAGAGAGAAGAGAAGAGAAGAGAAGAGAGAGAAGAGAGAGAAGAGAAGAGAAAAGTAAAAATTAAGAAGAAGGGAAGAGAAGAAGAAGAGAAGAAAAGAAAAGAGAAGAGGAAAAAAAGTTAAGAAGAAGAGAAGAGAAGAGAAGAGAAGAGAAGAGAAGAGAAGAGAAGAGAAGAGAAGAGAAGCCTATAGAGTCGCTGTATTTAATGAAGCTCATATGTGACGTTTATCCTCGCCATGAGATATTTCATTCGGAAATGCCAACGGAAGCTCGAGCATCGTCTCACTTTAAGATGAATTATGGATCGTCCTCGAGCTGAGACAGCACACGGATGCCGGAGCATGTCTGAGTGTCACAGCGGGGACGAAGCTGGGGAAAATATATTCACTTCAGAGCATTTAATAATTCAGGACATTTTGCACTTTTATTGTGCAGCCCGCCATCACACATACTGTATTTAAAGCAGGAATCAATAAAGTCCATCTTCTGCACCCCTCTGGACTAAGAATGTGATGACAGCTCTAAATTTAGTAACAGTGAGCGAATCCACCAAGACAGCTTTTTCCATTAAACTCGGACTCTTGACCTTAAGCTGCACGTGGCCTTCTTCTTTAATAATGTAGTTCACATGTACTGTAATTCGCTCAGGGGAAATCTTTTCGCTTTACACCAAGTCCTGATCTGGCTGAGAACGAAGAAGATCGCGGCAATGATGATCTGTATATGAAATGAATTTTTTTTTTTTTTATAAAAGCTTGATCAAATTTGATTGACTTGGACATCTGTTGTTCTACAGGTTGTTCTTTGGTACTCTATAAATTTTCATAAAAGATATGAAATTGGATCATTGCATACATAAATACAATTTGGTTGAAGAATAATCATTTTATACGCTGCAGAATATTTTAGCCTCATCCTCCTTTACTGTCACAGTAGTCCCTATTAATCAGGTCAGAATTTTTCTGATATTTACGTTAATTGAATTTAGAAGATGACCTCATCCAGAGCGATCAACAGATGTTAAGGGCCTTGCTCAAGAGCCCAGCAATGGCAGCCTGGTGGTGCTTGGATTTGAACCCATCACCTTCTGACCGAAAGGCCAATGTCTTAACCACTGAGTTACCATTTCCCATGTCCAAGCAATTCAGTAATTACTGATACACAGTTGTGTGATTTTTTGGCAACTTTCTAGTTTTCCTGAGTATCTAAGATATAAGCAACTCTTACTCAACTACATGTTTTAAAACACTATATTTCCAAAAGTATTGGGTCACCTAACCTTTTCTGCTATATGTGATTCCACTCTTCTGGGAAGATGTTCCACTACATTTTGGAGTGTGCAGCCACAAGGGTATTACAAAAGGTATGTACTGATGTAGGTGAGGTGAGGAGACCTGGGGTGCAGTCAGCGTTCACATTCATCCCAAAGGTGTTCAGCAAGGATGAGATCAGGGCTCTATAGCAGGCCACTCAAGATCTTCCTCTCCAAAGCATGTAAACCAGATCTTCAAGGAGCTCACTGTGTGCACAGGGGCATTGCCGTGCTGGAGCAGGTTTGGGTTTCCAAGGTCAAGTAAATGCAAAATTGTATTATAGCGCATTTAAAGACAATTAAATACAATGGAGTGCCTCCAGATTTGTGGTAACAGTTTGGAAAAGAATCATAAGAACAAATTGGGACTAAATGTGGAATGCGATGCTCAAGAATTACATACCGTACTCATGACCAGGTGACCCAATACTTTTGGAAATATAGTCAAGTGCTTTTTTACTCTAATTTTAATTTAAAATGAGGCTTATTTATTCTGCAGAAGAGGCAAAATTTACTTTAATTTTATTTGTCCATTGAATACTGACGGTTCTTCTACCTTGTGGCATGATACTGTCATTTTATTAGTTAATTCAAGATCCCTTTTTGATTACTTTTGTCTTTTTTTTGACCGACTTGTTTAATCTTTGTTTTATTTTGGCCTGTTAAAGAGGCTGTTGTGTTGATTTTGGTTAATGTAGTGTTGATGTGTACAATTTGATTTGTATTTTAGGATTGATTTTTATTTGAGGACTAGTGCATCTTTGAGCCTACGTTCGGTATGAGTCAAAAACTCAAGTACTGTTTAATCAGATACTCAAAAACTTTTACTTAAATCATATTGGAATTGGTGATAGAGTAATTTTTGAAGTAAGGTATCAATACTTTTACCTAAGTATGATTTTTAGGTACTTTTTACACCTCTGCTGATACAGATCGAGGTCATTCGAGAACAGTGAGTACCTTTATTAATACAATTTTGAAAGACACATTTTAAAATAGGCATAAAAATAATGTTACATTTTTTTAAATCTATTTGACAAATTTCAATTTGTCATTACAAATATTTTACCAGAATCCATTACACTGCACTGCACATATTTATTGCTGATAGCACACAGAAATAATGGACCGCTTTCAGTCAACACAAAACACTTGAACAAACACACACACACACACACACACACACACACACACACACACACACACACACACAGGCATGCAATTAGTCTGCTAAAGAAGCTTAAAAGGCTCTGTTTGTCTTTTTCTCTACAGCTGCAGCGAAACTCGAACGCTCTTGTTAACAACCGAACATTGGCGAATAATTTTACCCCGAAAGGAAAGTTTTAATAAGATTGAATAAGTAAAGGTTCCTGATTAGCAAAAGGCAGATGGCGAGGGTGTGTGATCAAAGCCAAGGCTGTGAGCAGAATAACTATGAGATAAACAATGAAGTGTGCATTTCATCATCAGCTCCTATAAATCAACCCAGAAACCCAAAATCTGCAGAATCCTACAATTTCCGCTCTTGTGTAAATCACTGCAAATGAAAAGCTGGATGTCTTAAAAAATAACGGTGACTCCACAGCGCTGCTTATTCCGTGGTTCATCACAGCTCTTCATGTTGCACATTAACCAAGTCCGATTAGCGCACTGGAGCTGGGCTTATTTCTATTTTCATCCTGAAGGACGCAGGCTTGCTTCGTTCAATCGCCGTGATTGATGACCTTTCTCCTTACAGCTATCGATTTCCCCCAAACAGAAATTGAGGGAGAAAAGCAGATCACAACCATGCAGCTAAACACCATGCACACACATCACTACAGGCAGTAGTACCTGATGGTGGTAACTCCCGTCTCTCCGGTACGAGGTCTGCACAAAAAAAGAATTCGACACACAATAATTTATTTTTTATAACACAAGGATTAATCACATGGACACGTCGCAAGTTAAGACAACAGTTTGGATTGTAAAATCACGATAAAAATATATTGTATGGCACACAATTTTATAGGATGTCTTTGGATGCGGTGAAATTACAATAAATTCGTAATGCATATTTGCTAAATCCTAGCATAAGATCATGCAGATTTACTGTGCTCTGAAAATAACTCAACATACAGCCATTATTATCTAAATAACTTCAACTAAAATAATCTAATTATTAAGAGACAAGTACTGTCATTTTTGTACCATACTGCGATGCGTTGCTGTTATTGACAAGAAAGAGAGAGTAGGCCACTGCCATTCAGACATTAAAGCCAATTTTTTTTGCATTTTTAAATTACAATTCTGGCATTGATTTGGACACACGATCTCCAAATACATTTTTTATACAAGTACAAAGCGATTACTATCATTTGAACTGAAACACCACTCGTAATAATGAGAAAACCTCTTGTTATAATGATCAAAACACTCATTACTACAAATGCATCTTGTTGTTACAAGTAAACGTCTTATTCTTGCAAAAAAAAATTTTATTTACACCAAGAAAAGCAACCATGCAGGCCATGGTAAAATGAGACCAAACAAACAAACATATTTAAAAACATAGTTATCTTTTTTCCACCAAAAATACACAACCTAGATATTTTAGCACAGCTCCATTTGCCAAAAAACAATGTAGTTTGCGTACCTTGGTACGCTGGTGGAACCCACGGAACGCACTGCTCTTAAAGACGTTGCGATTCCTCCTGCATATGATGGCGATCGCCATGACAATCACGACAATCACCAGTGACACCGGCGTCAGAACAGCCAGGATCCAGAGGTTACTGGGGACGCTTTTAACCACGGCTGCTTGGGAGAACACACACACACACACACACACACACACACACAACAGTGTTTAAAATCAATCCAATTCGTCATAAGTGGCAAACATCCATTTCTCGCTATCGCACACACACACAAATACACACGTTTAATCCTTCCGCTTGTTCCTTGTTAGCTTACAATAAGCTAAACAAAACCAGTTTGTGATGTAGCTCTTTAGCTGTGGGATTAGACTTTCCTCGGAGAAGATGTGTGTGTTTGCTGTGTGTTTAGTTACGCAAGGCTGGGGATTTGTAGGGATGATGGGTTGAATACAGAGCCTCGTCAAAACTGCCTGGTACAAGTTTCCAAAATGTTATCATAACAAAGACTAGTGCAAGAGGTGTGCCCTACGGGATGAATAAAATTATCTCTATCGATCTCGATAGTCCTGCACCGCTACTGGACAAATATCAGTAGAGGACTTGGCCTAGAAGCAAGAGATAAAACCCAGCTTGTGTCATTTGCCTTCATTTATGAGGCAGTGGCTATTTTCTGACATCGGAAAAAGTAAACACAGTCAATACACATTCTTTTATTAGACAGTTAATGAGAGGTAAATCCGGTTGGTTTTATTTGTATACACCATACACCATATTTATCTGCCCGCCAAAAATGTTTAAATGCTGTCTTACGCTCCGCTTGAATCTGGACGAAGTAGCCCAGTGTGAGTGCCATGGTCTGAGAGTCCACCATATTGAGGGTTTTGGCTGCAGATGTGCCAGTTATGGGAGCTCCATCCACCTGGACGTAGTAGGTCATCTCGGCTGGGTTCTTGGGACCGGCTAGGCGGCGGATACTAACCATCTACAACACACAGGTTAATAGGTTAATTCCAGTGAGGTTGAAGGTCGAAGTCATAAACAGGTCATGTTAAGCTAAATTGATGTGGTCATGTCAAATGCAGTCGAATCAAAGTCGAGTTGCTTCAAATCAAAGTCAAAGTGTAAATCAAGTCAAAATCAAGACAAATCAAAGTCAAAGATAGAGTCATAGTCAAGCTAAGTCAAGTAAAGGGAATTTAAGTCAAAGTCAGTCGAAGTCTATCTAAAGCACGACAGTATGCATTCATAAAGGAATATATGAAAGATAAGTCTACCTGCACAGTGTATCCACCAACGGTGGTGGCTCGTTTGATCCGGATGCCGTGGCGGCCAGCGACAAGAAAAAGCTCCGCTAAACGCTGCTCCATCAAACTGGCAAAGCTCTGATAACTGCCTTCCAGCGAAGAACTGTCGACATCCTGAATTACTATCAGAGCAAAAAAAAATGAAATAACAAAAGAAACCAAAGGAAAAATGAGGACAAAGTTATCCTTCTTTCACTCAACAACCACAAAACTGCAATAACAGACGGGCGACCTTGCGCAAACACATTTCTCCATGCTGACAGTGATAAAGGAGCAAAATGGAGAGCATGTGTGCATAGAGACAGAATGGAATTCGTAATTTCCAATTTGTTGGATTATTCAGACCGGCTCTGTGTGTAGATTACATTTCAGGCATCAGATTCCTATAACACCCCATTTTGTGAAGGAAATTTATTGCAGCAGAAATTATTATTTCTTTACATATTCCAACAATTTTAGAAAGCTGGGGTCAGAGCACAGGGTCAGCCATGATACTGCGCCCCAGGAGCACAGAGGGTTAGGGGGTCTTGATCAAAGGCCCCAAGGGTGGAAGCTTGCGACACCAGGGTTTTAAGCCCCCAACCTTCTGATCAGCATTCCATAACCTTAACCACTGAGCTACCCTGAGCTTGATGTCACCCAAATGAGGATGGGTTCCACTTTTGAGTCTGGTTCCTCTCAAGGTTTCTTCCCCATAACATCTAAGGGAATTTTTCCTTGCCACAGTCGCCACGGCTGCTCATCAGGGATAAATACACACCATTCACCTTGACTGTTGATTTCTGTAAAGCTGCTTTGAGACAATGCCTGTTGTGAAAAGCGCAATAGAAATAAACTTGACTTGACTTGATATGTATGTCAGGTTCACCTTCCCACCCTGACAGGGATTATAGAGTATTGTGAAGGAGATCATGCAAGAACCCTTCAAAACTAATAAATCGCATACTATATTATTGATTTGATTATTTTATTTTCAAATACAATTCTAGTACAATACACCAAATAGTTCATAACATGTAGTCCTGCTTGAAAATACGAAAATGTTTGATTTATTTAGTTAGTTAGTTTTGCTCTTGTAGTCACCTAAACTGCAGCACTCTTGTAAAATCTGACTGACTGTGGCTCCGTCATATGTTAATAAAAAAACTCGCTAATCAGCATAACTTAAGATGACAAATCAGGAGTGGGGGAAAGTTACCTGTGATTACCCAGTATTCCCTGGTGGCCACTGAGGTGTTCAGGTTGTGGTACTCGAGCGCTGAGACAGATAACAGACATATGTAAAAGATATATTTATTATTCAACTGAAACGCAAATATCAAACAATTAAAAGATGTATTTCTACAAAATATGAAATGTATTATATTAAAATTGAATCAAATATATTAAAATCCTTATATTGTGAAAGAAATACCATGCCTTAAAAAATAATAAAAATACTAAATTCTGCAGTTAACCCAGGTCACGGCTTGAGAAGCCGGAAAACATAGAAAAAGTTTGAACAACCATTAAATAGAGTTTCCATTCACAATCCTAGTGAACAGCCACTTTCGTGTTCACTATTGGCTCACAAGAATGAGGTCAAAGTTCACCTAAATTAAGTTTGTATTAAGTTTGTCTGTATCTGGCAGATATTCATATGCATTTCTTTTAAACTATGATTGAACTGAAAATGTGAAAAAGTGTAGTTTTAGGATATCTCCTGCATCACGAGAAAAAATGTTGGCACCCCGTATTACATTTACATTACATTTAGCAGACGGTTCTATCCAGAGCGACTTACATGTACAGTTATCTCAGGTATACAGGTGAACAATTGAGAGCTAAAGGCTTTGCCTAAAAGCCAAACAGTGGCAGCTCGGTAGTGCTTGGATTTGAACCCTCAAAAGCCCAAAATCTTATCCACTGAACTACCTCCTGTTTTTTAACCCTATTAAAAAAATGACCAAAAAACAAACTATTCATTAAAATACCAGACCAATTTCTGTATACCAGAAGTATAAAGTATCTCCTGAGCAGTGTGGTGCTGATGTGTTCACCTTGTAATGAGAAGAAATCTGACTTTTTTGCTGGTTTACCTCACAAATGATAAAAGAATTTGTAGACAACCTGGGATGTCTGTTTATTATTTCTATGAAAGAAATGCGTGTATATAGCCATACCAGTCTCAAGAAGCAAAAGTCATACACCAAACAGATATTAAACGGTTTAACCAGCTTTGTTGTAAATGGAGAATCGTGGAAATTTGAATTCCTTTAATTCCTTTAGGAATCCTGTGTGAGAATTATAATCTGGCAGGTTTGTATTGCCCTTTGATGACTGTGGAAATGAAAGCAAACGTGTTACTCACGCTCAGCGATGATCATGGGAGGGAAGAAGAGGAAATATCCGACTAGCTCTGCGCTCAGCTGGTTAATTAGCGCGCTCGCCACGGTGCCGTTCAGCGCCACACTGCCGTTCCACACCACATACACCAACGATACGGCCAGAGAGTTTCCTGCCTGATAGGTGTTTAGAATCTGCCCACACATACAGTGATAAAGAACACACACACACACATACACACACACATGCCAGCACAAAGACACACCAAGCCAAAAAAACATAGACATGAAAGTACATACAAGGGTAAAAGCATATGAACACAGATACACGTTCATAAAAAAAAAAAAAAACATAGAAAGACACATGCAGTTAAGGCTTAATATTTTAAATGGTTTTGAATTCGAGCCAATTTGTTTCAGCTCTACCTCTACTGACAGATTCCCATAAAAGTCTTCTACTTTCTCCTGAGCTTCAGAGAACACGTTCCCCAAACGCTGCTCCATGATCTGGATGAAAGCGCATGACTTGATATTGTCTGTAGGACCCACAAACCTAAGAACTGATCCAGAACATGTGCAGATGGTTAGCATTCATTTACAACACAAACATCATGAAAAAATTACTGAAATTTCTATTGATTATACCACCATGCCTGCTCTGGATTCTGTTCCTGTTCCTGATCCTGATCCTGATCCTGTTCCCCCTGATCTGCTCTGTTTCTGATTTGAACTCTGGACTGTTTATCGGTTTTAGTTTCTGTTCTGCCCTTCCTAGTTCTGTTCGCTGGTTTTTGGATTGCTTGCCTGGGTTTTGACCCTAGACTGTTTTTGGACTTTGTTTTTGCCTTGCCCCTTTGCTCAGTTTGCCTCATATTAAAGCCTGTTTTCTCCATACCCCTGTGACATCCTGCATTTTGCTCCTCACTCACCTAGTCACCCACAAGATTCCTGACAGTATAATCTGGCTTTGCACCGTGTCCCATGAGATTTCCTGACAATAATAAGTATTTTTATATTTCCATACATTTTTTCACTGTATTTATATAATACATTTCTGGAATAAGTCTGCAGTGTCAGTATTTGTTATAGTCAGAGATAATGATAAAATAATACTCTCTGCTTTGGTCTCTGTGATTTTTATCCATATACATACTATAGGAGTGTTCCTGAATCATTAGAAAAATGCAGAGGAGAAACCTTTCAAGCTCTGCTACTGCTCTACTGCTGTGCAGAGATTCCTCTGGAGAGCATCAGACAAAAAATGTTAAATATCTGAACTTTAGGTGACACCATGTATGCACTCTTCAGACGTGCTCCATTTTTCTTTTAAGAACAGTGTCTATAAAGCTGCTGAGCTGAAATTATAAATCATGATATGAAGCATGAATCTCTATGAACAGTTACACCCCTTACTAATTCTCTCAAAGCCGTGTAATCAGTATTTGATTACATTTCCTTTTGCATATAATCACGTTACATATCGTACACACAAAACGCAAAAACACAAAATCTTACATGTATAATTTACCTCACTATTCAGTTTATATTCGATTTGAAATTCAAATAAGCTCTAGTATCATTTGTTTGGCCTATGGTGCATTACTACAGCTAAATGCTTTAGGTGGTCTGAAAATATATTTAGACAACAGCCATTTAACAATGTTTTTTTTTTTTATTTAACAATATTATATAACAAAAGTGACATAGAAATAAAGATTATAACATAATACTGCATCCACTATGGGTTACTACAGCATTTAATAAATCCTCCATTTTCAATATTTTGTGAGGAAACCTACTAGTAGGAAACCTACTGAATCCTGAATCACCAACATTCAGCTCACACATACAGTATACGATTTATCACAGAAACAATGTGCAGTCTCACCTGTTTTGAGCTGCAGGTGGATGCCCAGAGAGGGCTGCCAGGATGCTACAGGGATTGGGATGGCCAAAACCACAGGTGCATGCTGTCTGAGGTCAGTCAGAAGCTTATCGAAGCTGTAGGAGGTCAGGGTCTCCACCACTGCCGCTGCCATGTACACCGTTTTCTCGCTCATGACATAATATCCCAAAGTGACATTAGACGGTGTGCACAAATCACGCTCCAGCTGAGAGGAACATACAACACTGGTGTTATACAAAGCCTTATTAGATATGTGAGCTTAATGTGTTCTTCTGTTCTGTGTGAAACTGAATCACTCTGAATCAGTCTGAAACATTCTGAATCAGTCTGAAACATTCTGAATCAGTCTGAATCAGTCTGAAACATTCTGAATCAGTCTGAATCAGTCTGAAACATTCTGAATCATTCTGAATCAGTCTGAAACATTCTGAATCAGTCTGAAACATTCTAAATCAGTCTGAAACATTCTGAATCACTCTGAATCAGTCTGAAACATTCTGAATCATTCTGAGTCAGTCTGAAACATTCTGAATCAGTCTGAAACATTCTGAATCAGTCGGAAACATTCTGAATCACTCTGAATCAGTCTGAAACATTCTGAATCATTCTGAATCATTCTAAAACATTCTGAATCATTCTGAATCAGTCTGAAACATTCTAAATCAGTCTGAAACATTCTGAATCAGTCTGAAACATTCTGAATCAGTCTGAATCAGTCTGAAACATTCTGAATCAGTCTGAATCAGTCTGAAACATTATGAATCACTCTGAATCAGTCTGAAACATTCTGAATCATTCTGAAACAGTCTGAAACATTCTAAATCAGTCTGAAACATTCTGAATCACTCTGGATCATTCTGAAACATTCTGAATCATTCTAAATCAGTCTGAAACATTCTGAATCATTCTGAAACATTCTGAATCACTCTGAATCAGTCTGAAACATTCTGCATCATTCTGAATCAGTCTGAAACATTCCGAATCAGTCTGAAACATTCTGAATCACTCTGAAACATTCTGAATCAGTCTGGAACATTCTGAATCATTTTGAATCAGTCTGAAACATTCTCAAAAAAAAGGCCAAAATATTCTAAACGATTATAAAACAGTCTAAAAGATTCCGAATCAGTCTGAAACAGTTTGAAACAATCTCAAATATTCTAAAACTGTCTGTAACATTCTGAAACAGTCTGTAACAGCCTAAAATATCTAAAACAATCTGAAACACTCGAAAACAGTCTGAAACATTCTAAAACTGTCTAAACAGTCTGAAACTGTCTGAAACAATCTAAAATATTCTGAAACTGTCTGGAACATTCTGACATTGTCCAAAACATTCTGAAACATTCTAAAACAGTCTGAAACAATCTAAAATATCAAAAACAATCTGAAACTGTCTGAAACATTCTTAAACTGTCTAAAACAGTCTGAAACAAACGGAAACAATCTGAAACATACTAAGACAGTCTTAAATATTCTGAAAGATTATGAATCAGTCTGAAACGGTCTGAAAATGTCTGAAAGATTCTCAAAGATTCTGTAATAGTCTACAACACTGTGAAATATTCTGAAACATTCCGCAACATTCTACAACTACAAGCAGTTTGATTCAGTCTAAATCAGTCTTATTATTAATCTTAACCAGAATTATTCTAAATCTTACTCTGAAACACTCTGAATTTATTTATATTAATCTGAAACTGTTTAAATCATTCTGAATTATTCTGAATCAAATTTCAATCATTCTCAACAAGTATAAATTAGTTTAAATCTGTCTGAATCAGCCTGAACCAGTCTATGTGAGATCTAAAAAGAAATAGTGGGAAAAGATACTAGAGAGAAGAAAATGGGTAAAGAAAAGAGAGAGAAGGGAGTAGGGAGCAAGGATGACAAGGAGAGGACATGAAGATAGGGAGAAAGACAGAAATAGAGAAATTAATTGAATAAACAGTAAGATACAGATGCCGGATGCATCTACAGACAAAAAAATGCAAAAGATAGATAAGTAGAGAAAGGAAGGAAAGTTAAAGAAGGAGAAAGAGCAAGAGAGGTGAACATGGCAGACATGAAGAGATAAATTTGCAGACATGAAAAAAGAGAAAGAGGTTTGCAGAAAGAAAAATCAAAAACCAAATATCATTAAAAAATAAACACAAGAGAACAAACAGGATGTAGAAACAGATAGAAATGAAGAAGGCAAAAATAAATTGGTCAAGAGAGGACAGAGAGAGAGAGAGAGAGAGAGAGAGAGAGAGAGAGAGAGAGAGAGAGAGGGAAAGTGTGGGCGAGAGATAAACAGACAGCTCCAGGAGCAGCGTTCTCCAACAGCAGACAGAGCTAATTCTCGGGTTGAGTCACTTTTGCGGTGGGTAGATCAGACACTGACACTCTCTTCAACCGGTAATAACAACAATCTTCAGTGTTACACTCATTTGCCGGTTTATAGAGCATTTTCCCTTTTTCCTGATGATTACTGACAGCAAGCAAACAATTCCTTAATCAGGATCTGATCAAATATTCACATTTTACACTGACCAGTAAAACTAAGTTGAGTAATAATAAACCAGTTAATTAAGTATTAAGTGTCTTATAATGTAATGAATGACAATAAAAAAATAATTTATTTTAAAAATAAACTTTACTAACTATAACTATAATTATTATTATATAAAAATAATTAATAATGTAATAATAAATACTTATATTCGCTTTAGTAAGTGTAATGTAAATAAAGTAAATAAACTTGGTTTTGTTCCTGTCACAGATTGATAGGAATAAAATTGTAATTAAATTGGAAATAAAAATTTTCTCCTCACAGTTATTTGCCAGGGGGGAAAATGTTTTATTGACACATGCACTTTATTGACGAAAGTTTGTGGACACCTGACCATTAGATTTGTATGTGCTCTTTTGAATGTCCCATTCCACATTTAGTTCCTAAATCTTTCCTGGAAGAAAGTTTTAATATATCAATGTTATTAATTTTTCTGTTAAGAAACTGTTTTACTGTCCGTGTCCCTGTGAATGAGCTGTTACCGTATACAGTGCACCTGGAAAGTATTCACAGTTGATCGGACATGATTTTAAAAGGCACACACCTGTATATATGAAGTCCCACAGTTAACAGTGCATGTCAGAGCACAAACCAAGCCATGAAGTCTGTAGACCTCAGAGACAGGAATGTATTGAGGCACAGACCTGGGAAAGGCGACAACAATTTCTGCAGCATTGAAGGTCAAAATCAGCACAGTGGCCTCCATCATCCGTAAATAAAAGAAGTTTGGAACCACCAGGACTTTTTCAAGAGCGGGCTACCTGCCAAAATGAGCGATCGGAGGAGAAGGACCTTATTCAGGGAGGTGATTAAGAATTCGATGGTTACTTTGAAAGGGCTCAAGCATTTCTCTGTTAAGAGAGGAGAACCTTCCAGAAGAACAACCATCTCTGCAGCACTGCACCAATAAGGCCTGTATGGTAGAGTGGCCAGACGAAAGCATGACAGCCTGCCTGGAGTTTGCCAAAAGGCACCTGAAGGACTCTCAGACCACGAAAAAAACTAAATTCTCTGGTTTCATGAAACAAAGACTAAACTCTTTGGGCTGAATGTCAAGCATCATGTCTGCAGGAAATCAGGCACCACTTATCACCCTACCAATACCCTCTCTACAGTGAAGCATGGTGGTGGCAGCATCATGCTTTGGGGATGTTTTGTTAGCATCAGGAACTGGGAGAGTAGTCAGCATCAAGGAAAAGATTAATGTAATGGTTCATCGGAACCCGAAGGCGGCGGTTCATCTTCCAACAGGACAACAACTCTAAGCACACAGCCAAGATAACAGTGGCTATGAGACACTAAGGAGTGGCTATGAGACAACTCCGGAAATGTCCTTGAGTAGCCCAGCCAGAGCCCAGACATATTGAACATCTAGGGAAAAGATCTGAAAATGGCTCTGCACCGACGCTCCCCTTCCAACCTGATGGGAGTTAGAGGGGTTCTGCAAAGAAGAATTGGAGAAACTGCCCAAAAATAGGTGTTCCAACTTGAAGCTTGAGGCTATAACTGGTGCCAAAAGGTGCTTCAACAAAGTATTGAGCAGAGTCTGTGAATACTTATGTACTTATGTAATTATTTTTGTAATAAATTTGGAAAGATTTCAAATAAACTTCTTTCACATTGTCATTATGGGGTATGTTTGTAGAATTTTGAGGAAAATAATGAAAAAGTGAAGCACTGTGAATACTTTCCGGATGCACTGTAAATGGTATCTCAGTGGGTAAAAAGTTAGAATTCTAATCTAAAAGTTGTGAACAAGACCCTTAACTCTGGATAATTACACTAAATGAGTTCCAGATGTTAGCTCTAAAATGCTGAAATATTCTGAATATCTACATAAGGAATGTATTCTAGAGGCTTTTAATACTTATTTTAACTATTATTTCATTGTCTAGTTATTAGTTAGCCCTGATTCAGTGTTCTCCATGATCGGTTGATGATTTTTGTGCAAGTACTTTTTTTTTTAATGCCATTTATTCTTTACTTTATTTGTTAAAACTTTCTTCTATGTAGCACCTCAAACGGTTTTCCAGTCGTTTCCTTTGTGTTGCAATGTTGAGCCCAATTACAGAGGATTTTCCTTTCTGAAAAGGTTACAAATATAATAATATTTTTAGAAGAAAAAAAAAACTGTTAACTATCCAAAGAACCCCTTTTCTGAGCTTTCCACAACTTCTCAGCAAACAGCTTTTTTTGTATTTCTGGACTTCTTTAAGCTGTGTGGTGTGAAATTCGAATAGAAAATGGACCCAAAGTATCATTTTTCCTTCTGATTTTGATTCTGTAAAGCCTAATAGCTGAGAAAACACCCTTCGGATGTGAGAAGATGCCGCTTTTCCACAAAGCTTTTCACAATGATTCCCAGATGCTTACAAAGAGAGGAAATTGTTCGGCGTGTTCTCGCACAATGCCGAGAAGACTGTGTGTGCAACACAAACACTTCCCACGCCTCGGCCTACAAACCACCCACAAGACTCTTCACCGTCAAACTATAATTCCCATGGTGCAGTGGTGATACATATCCAAATACCCATTAGACTCTGTGTTAGATTGAAGCACTGCAGGGGAATCTGTTACATACGTAGAAAGAGATTTTGCTTGTTTTTGTTTTATAAAGCTTTGGATTACAAGACATTAACAGAGCATATGATGTTAGGCTCTGTTTCCAATGGCAACAATACAGGGTTATTTAAAAAGAATGAACCGATTTCATTACGCAATATAAGAACTGAACGTTTCCGGAAGAACGACGTGACTACATCGCCCCTGTGGCAGCCATTCAAAACTTAGATAACTCCTCTTTCAAATGGTCACTGACTCATCCCATGACGATGCTTCTTTAGTGTAGAAAAAGAGATGCTAAGTGTATTGATCATATGGGCTAAATGAAGGTACCTGGATGTGGACGTTGGAGTCATTGAAAGCCTTCTGAAGTGCCAGGGTTAAGCCTTTCACCAAGTTCTGCCTCAGTCCACTCTCCAGATAATTCCTTTTCATCTGGATGGACAGAACTGAAGAAGGATCACACACACACACACACACACACACACACACACACACACACACACACACACACACACATACACACACAAACAAATAGATAAGCTGCTGACGGGAAAACGATTCATTGATAAAATTGTGTACAAAGGATCAGTAGTGGTAAATATAATATGTTTATATTTACTGTATATATATATATATATATATATATATATATATATATATATATATATATATATATATATATATGACACTTTTCTGGCACGCTTTTATTCTGT
Organism: Silurus meridionalis; assembly: GCF_014805685.1. Lineage (NCBI taxonomy): Eukaryota > Metazoa > Chordata > Actinopteri > Siluriformes > Siluridae > Silurus > Silurus meridionalis. Next base: position 24,759,586 of record NC_060888.1, on the reverse strand, counting down.
TTTATCCGTCAGCCATTTAAAAAAAACACTACCAGAGGACCGCATGAAGGACAATGGTGCTCGATTCAATGTCGATAAAATAGATCAGACCTCAATCAAGTGCATCCTGACATCTTCTTACTGTTTTTTTTTTTTTTTTGCCTCACAGTAAATGTGCTCTTCAGAAGAATTTATTTATAACACCTTTATCATACTGGCTGTCCTGGAATCTGGACAAATATCCCTTCAATTTCCAAAGCATCTCATCTCTGCTTCATCTGTGAATGAGAATCTGAGAATGACAAAGTGAATCTGAGAGAGTGCTTCGCTTGTAAAATGCATAACAATCTGAGATTAAACATTGCAGGTGTTATAATCTCTAGGTAATATGTATGTATGCATGTATTTATTTAAATATATACATCTACGTAAAAATATGTTTTGTTTTTTCTACTTGATAAAAGTCTAGAATCATCAAGACACATTCTTGAATTTTTTACTCAGAAAATAGAGTCTATGTATATTTAATAAACCGCTGTTTCTCCTCAGACTACGTTATTAATTATTTAATAACAGACCCACCGATGCTCATTAATATTCATTAGTTGACACATTTGAGTGTCAAACCATAGCGCTTGCTGCTCAAACATACTTGTGATGTCTTTTTCTTTTTTCATAATCAATGTTTTTGTAACCTGTTTCTCTCATAATGTAGCTGGAATATGTTGACTCTATTAATTGGACACAAAGTGTACAAAAGTCTATGTTTCTATAACAGCAGAGGGTAGCTATATATACTCTGAGTTGTAAGAGTAATTTTATTTTACAAGTACACAACACATTACGCCATCACTCATTATTTTCCTATAACACCACAACCCCAAGTGTTCATCCATTACTAATAAAATCCAGATACATTTTTCATTCGCACACTCTAGGTGTTAAATGTATTAAACAGCTTTACTTTGCTCCCATGTGGCCAATTAGGATACATGGACTTTGAACTGCTTGTAAATAAGGAAAGAATAATTTTACTGACAAACTTCAGATGCTACTCCATTTACAGATTTAAGGTTTTCATAGAAATAAAATGTCTTCAAAAAAAATTAAAATAAACTGAAAACAGGAAATGGCCACCACACACTAATAGTTCAAAGATACCTCTCACCTCAGTCATGGATTATTCACCATTCTCCCACCAGGGAGACGATACAGGTGCCTCAAAGCACAAACAGACTAAAGAATTGCTTTTTTTCCTGTGTCTGTTACTACACTGAACAGCTGATCATAGAATGTTAAAATATAATCAGAATACTTCAGATCCCAAAAGTAAATGGTTTAAAATGCGCTACTGCACTGTCACTTTCTGTCTATATTGCATTGCTTCATTCACTATGCCTTTTTGCACCATCCATAATTTATGTTTATCATTGCACTACTGTATATTCTTCCCATATTTATTTTGTGTCATCCAAACAATCATATATGTACATATGTATAACATCTCTTCTGAACATCATCAACAACATGAACTTCTTTTCTACCGCACAATCTTTGCACAGTTATACTGTGTGTGTGTGTGTGTGTGTTGTGTGTGTGTGTGTGTGTGTGTGTGTGTGTGTGTGTGTGTATATTTAGATAGATAGATAGATCGATAGATAGACAGACAGACAGACAGACACACACACACACACACTATATACACATGTACTTGTGCACAATGATGCTAAAGTTCAATCTAATCTGATCTAATTGCCTTATTTTTTGTTTCCGTATTTATTTCATGACAACAAAAATTACTCTTAAAAAAAAGTAAGCATGAATACAATAAATCTTTCTGTCATTATTAAATCATGCAAATGAGTTAAAGATCAATAAACATGCAATAATTTGCAATAGTCAAAGTTACAGATCGAGAGAAAAAAACAGATGGGAAGAATGACAGTGAAAGGGAGGGGAAAAGAGAGCATGGTAATAAAAGTGAGATAAAGAGGCAGGGTGCATAAACAGACTGAGGGAAAGCTATAAAAAGGCAGATAAGGAAAGAGAGAGAGAGTGAGAGGAAGAGAAAGAGACAGTGAGAGAAGTAGTGAGAGGAATATAAATGGTGAGCTGTGAAGTGCAGAGTGAAATCTGGAGAGATGAAAGCAGAAGGAAAAGAGAGGGAAGAGAGAGAGAGAGAGAGAGAGAGAGAGAGAGAGAGAGGGAGAGTGTGTTCAAATTACACAACATGGTTATTTATTTATACAGATTCTTAAGCAATGTTAATGATCTATAAACCTGTCCTAACTTGAATATATATTTTTTATATAAGACAAATATACAAATAAATATATTTGGTATTATGATGATAATAATGCATTATAGCATGAATCCATCAATCCCTAGATACATCGAGGTGGACCAAAATACCTTGAGTACACTTGTAAAAATGTAAAAAATGTAGCACATGACAAAAAAAAAATTCTAAATCCTAATGGCAGCCAATGATTTAGTTAGAATTTGCTTTAAAAGTGAAGGGCGGGACTCACCCGTTCGAACCAACAGCTTCTCTGTGATGTTGCAGGTTGGAGATGAACTCTCAGTGGTGGTGCTTTGCTTGGTGGTGATGGTGCTTCCGTGGTAGCTACAGTAGTGTTTTGAGTCTTTGTAGTTGTTAAAGTAGTGGTTGTAATTGGCGTGGTTGTCGTCGTCGTTGTAGTCGTTGAAGTCGGCGGTGTTGTCGGAGGCTCCGTCGATATAGTTGTGGTTTCAGTGGTAGTCGTTGCCGGAGCTATTGTGGTAAGTTCCTCAGTGGTTACGGGACTTGTACCGGGAGAAGTCACAGTCGTGTCAGTCACAGTTAAGGATGTGGTCATAGTGGTGGTCACCGTGGTGAGCTGGAGGCTGTCACTGGTCACAGTGTCTGGAATTGTTTGTGTGATTAAAGTTTTCCCAACCTTTTCTGTTCCTGGAGATGTGTCATTCAATAGCAAGGTGGAGGGGGAAACTGAGCTGGTCACGTTATCTGAGTGAGAAGGTTTGGTTTCGGTCAAGGTCGAGATGGAGGCACCGGGTGTGGTGAGAAGGTCTGGGATCAAAGGAGCCTCTTCTGAAAGATTAAATAGCTCATTGAAAACACAGTTTCTGTAGAAGGGATTTTAAGCTGCTACAGGCTCTCAAAAATGTTTCGATTATCCATCTTTTATGTTTACTCTAATGACAACAATCCTAAAGATTTGTCTTATTCTGTTGTAGCTCTTTATATAGCACTTGATCATTTCAAAATGTTTCTATATTTTAGCAAAAAAGCTCAACCTAGATCCTTTATTAGTTTTTGAGGTTTCATCGCTTGTTTAATTCAACTCTGTGGTTCTGATTTCCATGTAGAATCAAATAATAAAATAATGAAAAATTAAAAGTCTTGAATTTCATTGGTCAGAAAATGGTTTTTCATTTAAATTTTTTTTCAAAGCAAGGAACATTTGTTCTGGCTACAAGACAAAGTTTCTATTTACATTCTAATTGATTTGCATTATAATTTGCATTCTAATATGTTATTGTTTCCAGAGCTTGACCAGTAGTTGATTGCTGGAACAATCGGCTATCGGCGAAAACCCATACTGAGAGAGTATACATTCAGTTTTTCCGGGTTGCGTTATTCAGTACGAGAGCAGCCCCTAGAGGCAAATCACTGATGTTAAGTGCTGTTTATTTAAAGTTCCCTCTCAGGAACTCGAGGGAACGCCTCAATTGGGGGGCAACTTCACGCAAACCAGGAAGCTACAAAATGGGAGCACGATGGGAGCGACATTAGCTTCTTCTGTTCAGGTAAGTGCTTTGTGTGTGTTTATCTGTGCAGCCATAAGCTTACAATGCAAGCAGAATTCCGACTGCATGTTCCCCAAGCTCCCATTCCCTGGGGAAAGCACTCGCTTTGTCGGTTCCTGGCAGAGATATTAAGAGCCCGGGTGGATCTGTTTGCAACTCGGGAGACTTTGCACTGTCCCCTCTCCTTCTCTCTCTCTCACCCAGCCCCATTGGGGCTGGACGCCATGGTGTAGACGTGGCTGAGGCTTCGTCTGTATGCCTTTCCCCCTATCTCACTGCTCCCGGGAGTTCTGGAGAGAATACTCCAGGAAGGATCTCGCCTCCTCCTGGCACCTTGATGGCTGGACAGACTGTTGTTTATAGATCTGCTGTTTCTCCTCGAGGGACCTCTTCGGGAAATTCCTCCGAGGAGGTATCTCACAGGCAGGGGAAACCCTGGTTCACCCCTGCTCAGAGTTATGGAAGCTGTGGCTGGCCCCTGTGGGGATTTAGTTCCTAGCAGCTGGTCTCTCTACTGAGGTAGTAGAGACCATTCTCCATTTCAAAGATCCCTCCACGAGGAGGTTGTTTGCAGCTAAATGGCATCTGTTCGCCACGTGGTGTGAGCACCACCAGTTAACTGTCCGGTTGGTTTAGTTCTGGAGTCTGCAGTTTGCCACAGAATTGGCTCCATCAACCCTGAAGGTTTACGTGTCTGCTACCTTATTGCTAGCGGGGCAGTCGCTGGGGAAACAACCCCTCGTGACACGTTTCCTACGCGGCACTCGGAGGCTGAGGCCCCGAACACAACCCAGAGTGCCTGTGTGGGACTTGGCCGTGTTAGGGGCTCTATCTGAGCCTCCCCTTTGAGCCCTTGGCCAAGGTGGCCCTTAGGTAACCCTACACCCTGCTGACCTTTGTCAGGTTCTATGACCTTGACATCAGAGCCACTCCCAGCTCCTCTGTCCTGCATGCAGGTTGTGCTCAGGCACACTAGACAGGGACTGGTCAGTATGGCATGATTGGACACTCGTTCCCAAAGCGTTTTTGACGCAGCTCGAGTTCCCTGAGGGAGGTAACCCTGTGTAACCCTAGTTCCCTGAGGGAACAAAGGCTGCGACAACGGGCCATACTCCCTGCATCCCTGCAGCACTTACCTTCTCCTTTTTCAGAAGCTAATGTTGCTCCCATCGCGCTCCCATTTTGTAGCGTCCTGGTTTGCGCAATGTCACCCACCAATGACGTCACGACTGCCTATTGGCCAGATTTTATACATAATTCAGAGTGTGAACAACGCGAGGCGTTCCCAAAGCGTTTTCGTCGCAGCTATCATTCCCTCAGGGAACTAGGGTTATCCAGTATCCATTTTAAAAGCTATTGTTTAATTAATTGGTTATCGGCAAGTAAGATCCAACCTAGCTTTCAGTATCGGTAACTTCCACTATCGTTCAACCTCTAAACGTTTTTATAGCAAGATGCCATTTTCTCTTCAACTTTACAAAAACGTTGTTCACAGAAAATAAAAGTATACCACAGAACACAGAAAAGTATAATTTATGGAAGGAGTCTCCAGAGTCTCCAGTGACTACACAATTAAATGTGACATAAAAATTACTGCAGGGAAGAGTACTACATTGTAACATGATATTAACATGAATTATTCTGGGACTAAAAGGAAGCCTAGTAAATAATAAAGGTTTAGAACTTCTATAAGTCATAATAGTAACAAACTTTTTTTAGATGTTCAACAACATTACATTTAATCATAAACAGGAAGATGTCTGTTCTGTGACTTTTTTGATAAATGAAAATATCTTTAAAAAAACAATTCGGATATTGAGACATAATCAGTTTTAGTAAGGCTGCATCACACCACCCTGTTGTTTATTCTTTTTCAATCCCAGATTGGCCCTGGTTGTTATATCTTTCACTTAGGGACTACATTTTTTTTTCTTCTCAATATAGCAATGATGGGAAAGCAAAAATAATAATTTGGAAGAAATTTTTAAAGTCACAAACAGGGAATTTAAAATATCTTATAATTACAAGAACCAAGTCAATTTGCAGTTTAAATTTTTTTAATGATTTGTTATTAGCATTTGGCACAAAAACTAAAGTTCCTCTTTAAATCTTGAGCAAGAATCATTGTTTGAAGATATGTTCTTGATGGTCATTGTGACAACTCCTTGATTGTGACTTTGAAGGTCATTGACTAAGGAATAGTCTATGAGTGTCATTACCACTCATACGAGATGACAAAGGAGGATGAGTCATGACAGATCAAATCATAGCTAACACATAACGATGATGATGAGGCTGATCACCATACAAGGATTTTCAAGCATGATGATGATCATGACGATGGACACGACTGGGACAAAAGCACACACCACAACATCAAGTCAGAAGAAGGACTTCTGCAAACAAAACCATTTTGATCACGGTTAACCGCAAACACATGACAGCACTGGCAAACACACTATTACATCATGCCCATGCTTTAGGTTGCGTACCAGGGTTAGTGCTTAGCACGCTCTTGGTTGGAGTTTGTGGAGGTTTAGGTGGTGGATCCTCCTGGATTTTGTGGTTGGTGAGATTGTAAGTGTGAGGGTGGGCCGGATATTGCACCAGCGAGTCTGAGTTTGCCCTCACTGTCAGCACAGAGGAGAACACAGCCTGCTCTCTGGTGCTTGATGCTGCCTCTGCTGGTGGAGCCTGGGACTGAAGGAGAGAATCTACATCTACTTCTAGCGGAGAGACAGACGAGGAAACATTTGAAGACCCAGTGGGGATTGCTGAAGTAGCAGGATGATTTGATGTTTCAATTTGGCCATCACCTGGAGAAACAGAAACCCCAGTTACTCAATAATAATAAGGATTTTCAGATTGCGTTTTATGACTTAAAAAGTTGTTCTAGAATTCAGAAAATAAAAACATTTCAAAACTTGCAAACGAAAAATTATGAAATGTTATCAATTATTAAAATTAATAATTCCATGTAAAATCGATCAGAATTATTATAGATGCTGTCATTTAATATAAGAATAGAAAACTGTGGAGTTGGATGCAAGTGCAGATTAAGAACGTTTTTATTAAATAAACTGGCATAATCATAAACAGAAAACAGGCAAAGACAAACAAGGCGAACCAAGTACCTGAGTGTGAAAACCAAAAAAGCGAGATTAAAAACTGGGAAATTCGAAACATGGAACAAAGACTTGGTATTAGAAGTAAACTGAGCGTAACACTTCACGATCACACACAGCGGTATATAATCACAAATTAATTACATATTTAACCCAAGCAATGTTTGGATGCAATAACATTAAATTCTCCCTTCACTCAAATTAGGAAACTCAAACCTGGTCCCAAAAGCCCAAAAGCAAAGCTCCATTTAAATATGGTACTGTATATAGAGCTGAGGGTCCCTGGTGGTCTAGTGGTTAGGATGTGGCGCTCTCACCGCTGTGGCCCGGGTTCGATCCCCGGTCAGGGAACCAACCCCAGCCATTAGGGTTGCACAAGCCTTAGATAAATTGGAACGCTGACAGCACCCTAGTCCACCTCGCCAACATCAGGACCTCACTTTACTACCACTCTTGTGCCTGAATGATCACAAATCTCCACAAAACACCCCAAAATCTAGAGGAACATCTTCTCAAAAGAATAAAGGTTATTATAACAGCAAATGGGGACTAAATGTGGGGAGAAACATGCCTTGAAGCAAAGATACATGGCTGACATGTAAAAACCTGAAAACACAAAAAACACAGATGTAAACATAGAAAACCGGGAATGTGCTGCGAGCCGGTGCTACCAGTATAATCGTGTTGTGAGTGGTATAATGCAGCCGAATAGTATACAGACAACAAATAATTTTTTTCTGCTAATTAAGTTACACAATTAAAAGTATTTTTTTTTCCTTTTAACCTTAGGGTTTAGGTTTTTCTTTTACCCACCAACCTGCCTCTTTTGGGCCCTTAAACAAGACCCTTAACCCTCCGTGCTCTAGGGGTGCTGTATCGTGGATGACCCTGAGTGTTCCTAGGCAGAGTTGAAAAAATCAAAACAAAAAAAGAAAAGGAATTCACAGTCATGTGAATGTGGGTTTGTTTTTTGGGTTGTAGAGGAAGACAACCATGCAGTTATAATATATAGGTACAGAGAATGTGTCATCTCACCCGCAATTACACACCTATTGCCCTGAAACGGTGCCTTCATGTCATCCTGTATTAAAAAACCCTCAGCTTCACTGTGGCTGAGAGACATAGACTTATGAAGATAATATTCTAGTGAACCTTTGACTATAGAGAAGTGGTGATTAATGTCAGCAAGTCACTGCAGCCCAGGACTGTGTCAATGTTATGCTCCTCAATATAGGAATCAAATAATACCAATGAAGGCCTATTAATCACCGCATTAATCATCTCTGAATGACTCTCCAGCACCGAGGTGACAAAACCAGCAAATGGTGTGATTTTTCTCTTCCCTGAAATGAAATGAGAATAAAATGAATAATTCACCGTGGTTACCGGGAGCCTTGGTTTAACAAGACGCTAGCGTTAAAGGTCTTCAGCGAGAGTGTGGGGGCGTGAAAGTATGTGTCGGTATGTTATCAGAGGTCGTGCTGAAAGCCTCTTCTCCAACCGATCGCCACCTGCTCTGACAGTTCGAGCATATGGGGTTTCCTGAGAAACCGGGGACAGCAAGAGAAAGGCAGGGGTCGTGCGGTGATGTGACGCTGAAACAGAGAAGAAAAGCATGCATGTATGCGCTCCGGTTCAGGAAAACGTCACTGCCACTGCCTTAGACACTGCATTACCACAACAACGAGGACGTTTTAGTATGCTGACCCCAGCACGGAGAAGATTTATAAAGCCTTTAACGGCTCCTGGAGCAGTCATCGGTTTCAAATGAGGCACCGATCTGAGCCAATCAAACGCTACTGCCAGGCACAGCAGAGCAATCCCATTGGCTGACTTGTTTCCACACATCAAAGAGCATCCAGATCTCCGGCATGATATATAAATAATCAAGGGCACTACGTAATTCTTTCATTTACTTCTAATGATCTCATCAAGAATTTGGGAAATGGGTGCTCGTCTTATACCCACGTAACTAAGAATCAGGCAAGAGGCAAGCCCTGAAGGTTTAACAAGATAGGGACAGGTGGTAATGGGGGATGATGGGTAATGGGCCAAAACCAGTAAATTCCATGAAATAGCCGTGCATGGCATCACACCATTCCAACAGGATGTCTATTCATAGGACCCAATCTGCTTTTAACTGCGTCTTCATGGGGCACTGACAGCAGTCCACCTGTCCTTCATCAGAGACAAGCCACTCGAGATGCTTTCATCAAAATGGAAAACGAAAGATTGGAGTCTCTCTCAGCTTTAATCAGATATGGAAAATTCCAATTAGAATCCTGAAATCGTCCAAACCGCGACGTACCATCACTACTTAAATCACAACCGAAGAAGATTACAGCCTGCACGTTCAGATTAAAAATCCTGACTCACAGCCGTTCACACTTCAAATGGACTCTCATCAAGATCTCCAAATGAAATATGAATGTCATTTTAATTCACTGTGAAGAAAGAAAAAAAAACAAGATCGAATGCAGCATGCTGTAGCTCCGTGCAACTTGGATCGAGCCGACAGCTGCTGAGCGGTGAAAGTAGAAGCTGAGTTAAATTTAGTTTTGAAAAATCACAATATTAGCTTTAACAAGTTGAAGCACAAGGTGTAGGCTGGCCAGACTCAGGATGAATCCCTGATGATCCCTGATGATGACCAACGCCACTGCACCTTCAATAGTCTCGCTGTTAGTCACCACAGACAAATCTTTATACTATTTTAACAGTTACATAAGAGACGGTGTTTCTCTGACACTCGCTCTTCAGGGTTTAACACACTTCTAACACAATATTGTTTGCCAGGCTGCATTTGAATAAAAATCTACGAACAAATAATGGACTGTTCGGGCTTAAGGTATTACATAAGGTGCTCTTCAGCACAAAAGTCCTATCTGACAAGCAGGGTTTGTGTTTACCACAATAATTTCCTCTTCACCTTTGAGCATCTAAATTAAAAATTTAATTTAAAGTTTGTTTAAATCCAACAGATAAATGAATTGTAAATAATTCCATTATTCAGAAAGTTTTACTGGGTATAAAAAAAAAAGAAAAACGAACCTACATGTATTGACCTGTTTATTGACCTCAACCTGTTTATTAAAGCCTGTCCTGGTGACGTCTTGATTCTGATTGGTCAAAAAAATATGTATTTATTTTACATAATAGCAGTTTTGGCAATTTGGTCAAGTTGAATTCAATTCACAGGTTTATATTAATACAGTACTTTACCATTTCCATAGTTACAGGTAATTTGCATGCATTTTTTTTTTTTTCAAACAAAGAAAATTGTGTCCCCATCAAAGTTTTTACAGAGGGACACTTTGTGGGGTCTCCCGTATCAACACTTTGGAACAATCAGGGCTGAAACTATAACCAAAAATCTTTGATTTGTTTTCTTGGTGTCGAAAATGTATGGTCCTGAACTACAATTCCAATCCGCAACTGCACCGTCACATGAGATGTCACGTGTCTAATTATTCACACCTGTCATCCTGATTAACACTTGGATATAGTCTCATCTTTCAAAGCACCTTTTGTCTCATGTTGGTTCCCTGTGGTTATGGCTGTGATTCTGGTGCTATGGTTCAGGTTATGTCATCTGCACTGACATCTGTTCTTCTCGTTATTACATTACAACAAGCTGCATCGAGAGACAACCGATTGCAATTATAAGCAGATAAATATTTTGATATCATTGTTAATTGAAAAATAATTCATTCATCGGTAAAGTGCTGTGGTATAAAATAATTAAACAGAACAGTTTGTGCAGTTTTAGGAAAACAATAAACTTAACAATGTTTCTGTTCCACACCATCTGTTGATTTTCTTAATCCAACATGCCATATCATGCTTTATTCCTTACTTCAGACAAAGATGTATCCAATTCTCACAGTTATATAAGAGGTCTATAGTCTGGGAGGTTGCATTTGAATGTGAACACCAACTGTATGAATGTACTTGAGATTAGTCTGCAAACAACACAAGTATTTTGTAGACACACTTATCCAGAGTGACTCACATTTATCTCATTTATACAACCGCCCAGGTAGGGCTCAAGGGCTCAGCTTGGTAGGGCTGGGATTTGAGCTCACAACCTTCTGAGCCAATGTCTTACCTCTGGGTCACTTCGTATACAAGTAAGAACAGACAGGATAGTAATTTTAAGAAAATACTGTAAAAGTTTAGAGTTTTCTCAAGTGATTTCTCCCTGATTTCCTCGCATGCCGTTAGGTAACGCTAAATTGCCCCTAGGCGTGAATGAGTGTGTGAATGTGTGTGTGTGCATGGTGCTGTTCAATGGACCAGGGTGTATTCCCACCTCGCGCTCTGTGTTCCAACTATTTATAAGTGTGAAGAACCCTCTGGAGCAACGACCAAACATTAAATCTTCCAGACTGCTTTGAATGATCTAATCCTTGAGGAAGCTTTTCTCTCTTCTAAAAGTAGCTATAAGAAGAAGCTATCGGCCATTAATGCGACCAACACCTGAAATGCATGAAGGTGAAAATGATGATGATTTAGATCAGGGAGACCAGAAATGAATGCCGACCCTGGAGGGTTTTTTTTTTGTTGTTTTTTCTGTTTCACAATAAATCATTTTTGTTTATCTGTAATATATCGTTAATTTATTCGATGTGCACGAAACGTAACGCCAGCTCGGATCTCAACCTTCAAAACAAACGAGTACACGAAGACGATTCATATCAAAAACCGAGCTCAGAGCCTTCAGCATGTCCCACACACCGAGTCCACAAACCGCCCCATGAGCATTTTTAGATAATGCACAGGAAAAACAAGGAGGGAGCAAGAGACCATGTCTCAGTAGGATTCTGCGGTGACAGCACCGGTAGCAGATTGAGGAGCTCAGCGATTATAAAGCGTAGGCCTGAAGCTTTGATCGCTATCTGCGTTTCCAGCCTCTGTTCACTGTGTCAAGTCCTGACGACGCCTAAATCCTCTCAATCCACTATTCCTGCCTGATATAACCATCATGTTTTTGTTGCAACCTCTCGTGTCATTAACAGGCAATAACATGTCGGTTAGCTCATTGACGTGATTCCTGCAACGCTGACAAGCAACGTGGCGAGTGGGGAAAAAAACAAGCTGCGTTTAAATATATGCTAATCTAGAAGACTGGATTCAGGACAATCCTCAAAACAGCCTCAAGGCGCAGGCTGTCTGATTCCCCAGCAGATATCCTCGACCAAAATAAAACCTAACTAAGCCTAGTATGGTAAAGAAAATGGAAAGCGAACAGCAAAGTATGGTTTCATCCTATTTAAATATTAAAAAACAGTTTGTTTCATGTTCTCAATAGATTTCTAACTCTATCAAAGCCTTAGACTAAGAGTCTAAGAGAGAGTCATCAGCCCTGCATTTAAGGATGTATTTGTTTGACATCGTTTAAGCTAAAAATATTTGATCTTATATCTGAAATATGCACAAAATAATGTTATAGAAAAATGATATAAAGTGGCATGATGATTATTTTCCCAAAACAGTAAATCCTAACGTGTTTAATCCCACATACACAAATCAACGTCAACGATTATTTGTATTAATGAATCAAATACATACTTTTTAGTCCATATTTCTCCATATTTACTGCTAACAAGTTCATTTTTGGTCTCACATACATTACAGCAGCAGCTATTTCTTCATTAGTGTTCACGTCTTGAAAATAATCATGTTTGTCATGTTACAGAGAACTCAGATAAAGTAATTTAGAGACCACTAAGCCACTACTGCTCTATAAGGCATGCAGCCCAGGATAAAAAAAGTGCTGACACTGGAGACTCCTTCCATAAAGCGTCCTGAAAGCTCCACCATATAAACAATTATACATTTTTTCACTTCTTTAAATAACATCAGATTTTATTAGAGGATAATCTGCTATACAACTCTCTATGAATGACCTGTTGCTATAGAAACAAAAACCTTAAGGTTAATAAAGTTACTGAACAACGCAAGAACTTTGAGGATGGATTAAGACTGCAGTTAATATAACAGTCTACCACGATGGCTCAGGATTACAGGTTGCATTTACGTGTCTATCACTGCACAATTTAACAGTGATTAGCTGTAATGAATAGACATTTGGTGTCACCCAGATGAGGATGAGTTCCCTTTTGATTCTGGTTCCTCTTAAGGTTTCTTCCTCATGCCATCTCAGGGAGTTTTCCCTTTGCCACAGTCACCACTGGCTCGCTCATTAGGGACAAACATACAATTTACTTACAAGGAACAAACGTATAAATTTTTTATAATGGTTATCTCTGTAAAGCTGCTTTGAGACAATGTTTATATCTGAAGACACTATGCAAATAGTGTTTTGCAAATTTTTGCAAAAATGTATTGAATTGAATATTAAATTGAAACAACAATTAGCGCATTAATATCAACAGTGAAAAGAGATTTAAATACACAGAGACCACAGGGTCCACATTTCTTATTAAAACATGAGAAAATTCAGTGAGTCATCACTGTCTTGTGTGAAAGGAGATTTATGGCATCATTCTGGGGAATCTGGTTTGGGATATAATATACAATATATAAATCTTGAGAATAAATACCTTCTTTGTGGTTTTGTGAGGATTCTGGTTATCTATTGGTTTTTTAGGTGAGCCATGTGCTTTTGTCTATGTTACTGTCCTAGAAGACGCATAGAATTGTGTTCTCCTAATGTGTTCTCCTGTTCTCTATTACAGTAAAGCTTTGATTAGATGTCACTTTACACACCCACGTTTCTGACTCTTGTCCTGTCTAAAGACCTATTCCACATTCATGTCCTTAGGTCAATTATTTCCTAGTTTTTATTATTTCATTTATGGTTCCCTGGTGGTCTAGTGGTTAGGATGCGGCGCTCCCACTGCTGCGGCCTGGGTTCAATCCCCGGTCAGGGAACCCAAGCCCTTATAAATGGGGAGGGTTGCGTTAGGAAGAGCATCCAGCATAAAAACATGTGCCAAATCAAACATGCGGATGATCCGCTGTGGCGACCCCTAACGGAAGAAGCCGAAAAAAAGTTTTTTATTTAATTTATATTATGTAATTATTTCTTGTAACAATCGTTGGTGACGATTCTCAGATTGCCTCCAATAAATAATCATTTTGCAAGATATAAAAATACTGCAACATGCTTTATTTTGACAGTGCATTCGGACAAAAAAAACAAACCAAACATCCTTCTATATCTTTGTCAAATGTAAAGACACTTTTAGAGCAACATTTCTACGTCTGAATCTTCACCATATGTGATCCCATTTTTATTTAAAAGGCGACAAGGTTCGGAAAAACCTTCACACATAGACACACACACACACACACACACACACACACACACACACACACACACACACACACAAAAGCATCATTCGGTCCAACACAAGAACATTTGTGATGCCACATTTTGTCTGTGTGAAGAGAGCACTGCATTCTGCCTATAATTACATGCTGTCTCTTTTCTTGCCGTGTTTGGCGAAACGATGCTATGAAATATTGAAGAGACTGCAAAACACGCCTGGATAAACAAGCCTGCCTGCCTTAGCCTCCCCAACACATATCAGATGCTATGCTGATTGGACAAGCATGGTCATGTGATTTGCTGGCAGGCCTCTCAATAGGTCATGCAGTGCCAGTTGAGTCTGGATGCAGAGCGCAGCATGAGTATGACGGACTACGGCAAATCATCAGCACCAAGCAAGGAACGCTTAAGGGAAACAAGCACACACACCTACACACACACACACACACACACACAGCACCATAACTCAAGCCAGCGAACCACATTGAATAAAACACGGTGCTTCGAGACTACAAATCGCCATACAGCGTATGCAATGCTTCAGTGGGTGTGAGCATCCCTGTGTGATGCTGCTGACGCGACGATTTATTGTCTTATTGGGTATAACTGATGACGGCAGGCTAGCAGACGCCTGATAAGACCTCAGTGTGCTAACGCAGCAGAACGGACCACTGCGACATTTCATGCTCCGAGCTCCATCAATCCTATTTAAAGCACCTGTTTCCCTTCAGTTAACGCCCACCATGAATTGGCGCTCAACCTCTGAAATAAAGGCTATAAATAATTGATGCACAGATTTTTCGTCCAAACGTTACAGATAATCCTGAACCAAATAAGATAATAAGACGCAACATCTGTGTATTTTATTTCATATATTTTTTTGCTTTAATCCGAACCTCTGATGGCTTTTAATCAGAAACATTGTTAATGATATTTTCCACTGGGAGCAGCGAAAAATTCTCCATTTATATTTTTTGTGCATACAATTTACACATTAAAGAGAAAAACAGTCGCTTTGTTATACCGAGAGGGCATTTATTTATTTTGTGAGTGAGCCGTCTCTCTGCAAATCAATGCTGCAGCTTTTCTAACTGATTACATTCATCCTAGGATAAAACATATTTACCCTTCTGGAACACAGTCTCAGTAGGATCGGATTGAACCTGTGGATGGTGTAAAATGAGTCTACTCTACACCATCCACAGGTTCAATCCGATCCTATTGACATTGTAGTCTCAAAATCTCAACCTCAATTCTCAAGAGAATTGTCGAAACTAGCTTTCCAGCACCAGCATCAATACACAAAACTGTGGGAAGATCTTCTGGCAGCATCATGTTCATCTTTCCAGTACACTTTCCATGAATATGTTCTGGCATCTTATTCACTCACATGGTGTTGCTTTTACGCTTTTACCTTAAATTCGATACCTGGCTAACCCAATTATTGTATTGTGATTGTAAATTGATTAAATAAAGACTATTTTTTAAATAGTGAAATAGTTTGTAGTAACAAAGGATATATTGGATAATAATAAGATTTATTATTATAATTATAATATATATATATATATATATATATATATATATATATATATATATATATATATATATATATATATATATATATATACACTATATTTCCAAAAGTATTGGGTCACCTGACCTTTCCTGCTATATGTGGTTCCTAATGAACACCTTTAGGATGAGTATGAACGCTGACTGCACCCCAGGTCTCCTCACCTACATCAGTACCTGACACCCCTGTGGCTGATGAACACAAATATTCATAAACACTCTACAAAATCTAGGAGAACATCTTTCCAGAATAGTGGAGGAAATTAAAAGAGCAAATTGGGACTAAATGTGAAATGCGATGCTCAAGAAATACACACAAAACTTATGACCAGGTGACCCAATACTTTTGGCAATACAGCGTATATAATTATAGTAATAGTAATAATAATTATAATAATAATCATCTTCTCCTTTCGGCTTCTCTCATTAGGGGTAGCCACAGTGGATCATCCGTCTCCATACCCCCCTGTCCTCTACATCTGCCTCTTTCAACCCAACTACCTGCATGTCTTCCCTCACCACATCCATGAACCGCCTCCTTGGTCTTCCTCTTTTCCTCCTTCCTGGTGGCTCCATCCTCAGCATTCTCCTACCGATATACCCCATGTCTCTCCTCTGCACATGTCCAAACCGTCTCAATCTCGCCTCACCTTGTCTCCAAAACGTCCTACATGCTCTGTCCCTCTAATAAACTAATTTCTAATCCTTTCCATCGTCGTCACTCCCAATGAACATCTCAACATCTTCAGCTCTGCTACCTCCAGCTCCACCTCCTGTCTTTTACTCAATGCCACTGTCTCTAATCTATACAACATCTCAGGTCTCACTATCATATAAACATTTATAACAATAGCACAATTCGAATCAACTAAAACATTTTCATATTTTGAAATCACATATAGTTTTAGCTGGATTTTTATTTTCTTCATTCACCTAAAAGGTGCATTTAGATTATTTTGAGAAGAAGATTTTTTTCAAGAAGTTTTAGATCTGGATCATACAGATTTTTCCCCAATACTAATGCTATTTAATATTGTTTTTTAAAGCCTTTTTAAATCTAAATCTATTAATATGTGGAACATTTCCAGTTTCGACAAATCAATTTAAATCTGTTACACTAACTACAGGATGTGATTTAAAATTAATTGAGAAAGTATTCAGACCCCCTTCACTCTATTTAATTTTATATTGTGGCTTGATTCTACAATCATTCAAATAGATTTTTTTCTCATTAATCTACACTCAGTACCCTCAGTACACAGCAGCTTGGTTTATGCTCTGCTACGCACTGTCGGCTGTAAGGCCTTCTACAGAGGGATGTGTGCCTTTCCAAATCATGCCCATTGAATAAACATTTCCACAGATAGACTCCAGTCACGGTGTATAAACATCTCGGGAACAAACAAGAGAAACGGGAGGCACCTGAGCTCATTTTCAAGTGTTGTTGCAAAGGAACTGAACACTAATGTACAAGTCAAGTTTTTCTATAGCGGTTTTCACAACGAACATTGTCTCAAAGCAGCTTTACAGAATTTGAGTTAAGGTGAGCGATGTGTGTTTATCCCTGATGAGCAGCAGTGGTGAGATATTTAGATATTAGATATTATGAGAAAGAAACCTTGAGAGGAACCAGATTCAAAAAGGAAACCCATCCTCATTTGGGTGACATCAAGAGTGTGATTATAAATCTTTAAACAATACAGAACACTGAAAAGTGAGAACTTACATGAGTACTGGAGTGTGTGATTATAAGTAATGTTCTTTCTACAGTCTTTTACAGTCATTTGAGGTTATAAAACTAGGGACTACTGATCAACTCATAAAATTGCTCAATATTTGAGATCATTACAGATCCAACACCAGCTTCTCCATGTCAGAACCTTCAAACACTCAAAGAAGTTCAATGTACAAACTCTTCATAAAGTGGAATCCAAATGGTTCGGGATATTTGCGGGGTCGGCATCTACTTTTTTAAAAGTCCATAATCTTCATGAGGTGGAACACGACTGGAGCTGTGATGTGACATATACATTTACTTATTTTAAAAAATACAGACATTATTATGGAATTCGGATTTCAGGAAGGATGTTAGGAATGTTATATCTCTAATAATTGTTTATCAGCAAAATGATCATTACATCGGACAGATCAAATTTCACCAAATACATCCGTGAGGGAAAGAAAGAGCTTTGCTTAGACACATTCCAAGCAGAAAAACATCTGATGCACTTGACACAAAGAATTGCAGAGGCAGCACAGGTGCCCGCAGGAGCATTAAATGTGAATGAGAACTCACACCTTCCTCCAGCGCTCTTTCTCCATCCAACCCCCCCTCTCTTTGTCTCGATCTCTTGTAGACCTGCTCGTATCTCTGAGCTAAGCTGACCTCGTGCAGAAAGAGCTCAGCAACTGAAGCTTTTTCAATTGAGGTTTTGTGCAGGTAATAGAGTATTACAGGGGCTGCGCTGATCGGTGTCACATTCGGTCACTAAATACGTGAAAACGATGTTTTCTGGTGGCCCGAAAAATTGTGGCCTGACTCTTTTCCATCATGCTGATAAATCATGGTCCTGGCAGGAGTAAGAAGGAGGAGGCGGAAGAAAAAAAAGAAGCTGGCCAAGCTCATAAATGGAGCATAATATGATCTGTTTTATTCATTGCGATTTAATGAATGCTGCTGAGCGAGCGGCTCAAGGTGTGAAAGTTCACAGAGAAGCAGCTGAGAACTTCCATGTTTTTTTCCAGAGATGTTATGAGGAACAGGGAACAAATCGAAGTGGAAAAACGATGTGACAAAGACACGAACGCAAACAGCTAAGCCTAGCTAATTTTTAGGCGACAGAAAGTGGTTATTGTGGAGTTTCCTTCAACAGATGGAACTACAATCCATTTTTTTTCAAATAATTACAAAGCTATTTTCTGAAATGAGGACACACACACCAACACACTTTATAATAGTAATTTTTTCCAAAAACATCATCCCTACTGTAGATACTGCAAGATTTACCGGTATTTTTTAGCAACCCTGATAGAAAGCGGATGACAAAATGTTAATATTTTATGCAGAATCATATGATCCATGTTTTTTGATTTTGGAGTAATTTGGAGCAATTTGTTGAAACCGATTTGGATCTGGAAGATGCATGTTCATCTCTCCAGTATATTTCCAAAGACCTGTAGCATCATAGCCATGAATCTGCTTATTAATTATCGCCTTCATTTTGATGCCTGTGTAACCAAACGATCGTAAACTGGTTATGAATAATCTTTTTATTTTTTTATAGGACAGTACAAACACAATTCTTGATTATGTGTCCATCAGGAAATGTCTAATTGTCTGATAGAACCTTTCAAATTGTACAATTTCATGCAGTTTTTTTAAATTAGTCACATTTTTGGAATAAAAAAAATATAATTAATAAATAAATAATAATTTTTGTAGATGTTTAATCAATAAGTATAGTTAAATGTACAATTTCGCATTTTTACAAATTTACAACATTTTTATTTTGCTTCCTGTTCAACAGTAAATAGATAAAGAATTTTTTTTAGACTTTATATAAACGTATGATTAATGAATGATTAACAAAAAAGTTTTGGTTACATTTTGTACAGATTCACTATTTTCTTTCTCCTTTTATGAGTCAAATAATACATTTACTTCTCCAGCCATATTGAATTCTTGAAGTTGGAGGCACACAATGGATGTCTTTGGATGCAGGAGCATGACATTTTCATCTTCTCAGAAGAGTGGAGGTTATTATTACAGCTAAATGGGACTAAATGTGGAATGTGAATTTTATTTAAAAAAAAAAAGCACATAATAATCTTATGGTGAGGTGTCCAGAAACCTCCATATAGTGTATATCATAATACATAATTAATTCAAAATGTGTGCACCTTAGAAATGTAACCTGAAAATGTAAGAAAAGTATAATTGATTATATATTGATTATATTGGCCAGGCCTTCTGCATGTACATAAAAAACACAGGTATAAACAAACAACCAAAGTATTTCTTTAAAACACTGATGTGCCTGATTTAAACCCCGCCCACAGACCAGCTCCAGCGCCACCTATCTTCAGCATGGTCTTCTAAGACTTCCTAAACAAATACCAACCGAATGCAATTTCATTATTGTTCTGTACGTGGTCATTTAATCCAAAAGAGTTTATCTTAAGCTCTTGATCTCTCCGAAACACCAAATGTAAAAATAAATTAAAAAAAAGAGATAAGCATTTATTAAGTAGAGCACAGGCATTGAGTGAAGTATAATGAAATAAATGAAACTGAAGCTTTGGTCCAGAGTTGGCTCATTCTGTTGTTTGGTTAGAGGTGAAATAAGAACAACCTTTTCAAAGCTGTTTGCCAGAACCCCATCATCTGATCTAATCCAGCGTTACCATGTACACGTGATGAGAAAATGGCAGGCTTATGCTGAAGCAGATGTCCCAAACTAAAGCAGGTGGCGAACAAACTGCCAAAATAAGGCAGAATACAGTGAGGGTTAGTCTAAGGTTTGTCATGTTTGTATATCCAGAAAACCTTTTCAATGTGAAAAAATGATATTGCTGTTATATGATGTAATATTGATGAATTTATATTGAATTCTCTCATGATTTTGTTTGATTTGTGAAGATTATCAACCATTCAGGAGCATTAGAAAAATTTGTAGCATCAATTTTTTATTTTTTTTTAAATATCCATTAGATCTTGATCTTTCATGGACTTTCCATTTCTCAGACCCAAACCTATACAGTAGGTGATCAAGTCAAGTCAAGAATCTTTTATTGTCATTTCAACCATATTTAGCTGACACAGTACACAGTGAAATGAAACAACGTTCCTCCCGAGCCCTGGTGCTACATAAACAACACAGTTTGTCTCATGCTTGTAGTGAAAACAAGAAGAGGAAAGCCATCAGTTTGGAGCAGAGAATGAAAATTATAAATCAGCATAAAGCAGGAGAGACAGTTACAGTCATAGCACCATCTTCGACTTACGATATTTCTCCATCGTAAGTAGAGGATGTATTTCGTTCTGTTAAAGGGAATATAACAAATGCAAAAGCGCAAAAAAAGGACCATGGATTAACTTCATCAGCCTCTTTGTATACTTTATATACTATGTGGAGTATCTGTGATACCTTCCTGTGTTGTTATTGTTGTTGCAGAAATGATTAGAGTAAGTGCATGAATATAGTGAATGCTGCTTCGTAGTTGGAACTACTGTCCAACCTGCTAACAAAATTAATCCACACCTTCTGACCAATTAGATTTGAGAATTCAAACGCACTGTGCTGTAAAATCCTTTACTGCAGCAGTATAAATTATACCTATAGAGTAATCCAGTCAGGGTGGCTTATAGTGCCATAAAGATTAATCATCCAGTTCGAAAGCATTCGACATCATCAGCTCTTGTGATCACCTTCAGGACATAATTACACTTGTTCTGGCTAACAATCTGGCCACCGTGGGTTTATATTAAAATGCGAGAAATGTGCCATGCATCGTTTTAGCACCATTATCCACCTGTCTGCCAAAGCACATCGATTCCCAATGTTAGTAATGATGCTTTTTAATCCTAGGAGAAGAACCAAGGTGAGAAAAGGTGTCAGAGAGATTCGCATGCTGTAGTTTGAGACGAAAGTGTGCAGAAACTGAGCTTCAACTGCATGAACTAGTAAATAATTGAACGTCCGTGCTATTGCAGAATTCTAGCAAATATATTTTATACAGCAGGAGCAGAAGCATTTCACAGTAATCTCACAACCGAATATCGATACAGAGTTTAATACTTTTCCACTTTAGGCACCTTGCAATTGGAACTATTTTGGTCATTTTGTTTTATTTTATTCACATTTTGCATTTTATTATTTTAATTGTTTTATTTTTTTTGCATTGTATTGCATTGTCTTCATTCTTCTCCACTCATGTTTCAGCTATACTTGTGAATAATCATGGCAATAAAGGTCTCTGAAATCAAAAATTTGAGTGAAGTGTAAGGTGTTTATCATGGTTTAAGTGTAATACCTGACAAAAATTATAATTTGTGTATTACATTGCAGCAGCATTGCCATAGAATATGAGAGCAAGTGTTAAAAAAAAAGAATAAATAAATAGACAAATAATGTCCTTTGTTTGTGTCTTTAGCTTTGCACTCAGAGGCCTGAGAATATTTCTACCTAACAAGTTTTTTAAATCAACAGTTACAAGCAGATTTTCAAACAGTAGTTTTTCAGCAGTATATTTTATTCTAGACAAAAATTAAGGCTTATGATACTATGTATTATTGCCTGTTTATGCTGTTATATGCGTCAAAAATCAATTGCGGCAAGCTCTCGCAGAAAAATAAACGACAACAGAGAAGAGGGATACAATCAGCACTACCACCCTTGAGATTTCTTGACATTCCTCCCTATTTTGAAAATAAATATATTAAATTACTAGAATTTATTGTCAATAATATCAGCTATAAACGATTCTCTCATCAACTGCTATTGCTTTTTCTTTGCGTTGACGTTAATGACCAAACATTATACAGCTAGTTACTGACAAAGTGCAAAAAAAAAAAGCATACTGTGCAAGCGGTTACAATAGAAAACATAGCATGTGAGAATGAATGCATTAATATAAACCTGTAATTTGCTTAAGAGCAGGAACTACTGTCTGTACTGCTGTTAAATGAAACTAAGAGTATCAGGAACTCAACATGCCGACTATAAAAAAAAAAAAAAAAAAGGGTGTACTTCATTTTCTGTCTAAACATTAAAGCCTGAAGTGGAATGCTACTATATGGAATGTTACTGTATGGTGGCCGCCATAGCAGATAATCACAACAAGAGGTGGAAGGTCACAAGTTCAAATCCCAGCACCACCAAGCTGCTACTGGTGGACCCTTGAGCAAGGCCCTTAACCCTCAACTGCCCAGTCTGGATAAAGGCATCTGCCAAATGCCATAGATGTAAATGTAAAAATGTAGATTATGTAGTCTGAATCTGAATGAGGATTATTGCAGCATAATATAGACAAAATCAGAATCCAGATATGGGCATTGAACACAGTGAAACAGAACTGATGTGCATCTAATTATACTAATGACAATTTGTGTGGTAAACCAACAAGTCAAACGTTTTCTATATAAACACTAAATAGTCATCAATGCTGTTTACAAAAAAATGTAATAATTGTTACTTTAATTTGAGATTACTTTTTTTAATTGATGTAAAATCCCCAATTTTTTAATACATAGTATTTTTCTCACACTATAAAGGGAAAATATGACATCTTTCAAATCTCAAGTTTTATTTGTCATATGTACAGATGTCAGTGTCAGTTTGTACAATTAAATTCTTCACGTGACATCAGTAGCAGAATTACACCAAAAAAGCAAAGACGCATATGATGTAATTGTAACATTGCAATTTTAAGCTTGTAACCATCAACTGAAAGAATTTATTTATTTTTAATGAGATCTTAACAAGTATAAAGTGAAGTCCAAAGGTCTGAGGGCACAAATAAAAATGCTGCATTATCTGCTGATATAATACAAAAATTTTTTTTATCAGAAATTATATTGTCAGCAAAAACTTTGGTGAGAAGTAAAATCGTAAACATAGGTATCTGGTTCAATTAGAGGTCATAATGTCACCTGAACATTTCGCTTCAACACAAGGGATAAGACACAGAGACAAGCTGACCTTTTGTACAAAAAAAAGAAAAGTAAACTAAGAATTGTGCTGAACCTTGAAGGATTTATTTTTTCAGCTTTATAAACTGTTTACTTCTGGACCCCTTTGTATGCATTCTGGTTGAAATAAGCTTCCAAAAAAAAACCAGTACATAAAACATCTGCTGACCCATGACATGTGGAATGAGGTGGAAAGTACAAAGATGTTTCACATCGGAGCATGAGCATGATGTTACCAGTGTAACGGTAATCATGGATTTCCTTCGTTATGCTCTATAGCTTATAATAGATATACACTCTGTTTCTTTATGAGTAGTGTCAAGATTTTATATTCACAATCACAAAAAAAACTGTTCTGTTCATCAAAAAGCCCAAAGGAATGCAGAGTAGTAGCTCATTGGTTAAGATGCTGGGGTTACTGATTGGAAGGTTGGGGGTTCAAGCCCCGATATCGCAAAGCTGCCACTTAAACCTCTGTACTCCAGGGGTGCCGTATCATTGCTGACCCTTGTGCACTGACCCTCAGCTTCCGATAGAATTTCACTGTATTGTATTGTATATGTGACAAATCTTCTATTCTGACTGTACATTATTTGACAATCAGCAGCTCACGGCTGAAAAACCCAAACAAGCTCACTAAAGGCTTATAACATCAGCACACATGGTCATTTGCGGCACATACTGAGAACAGGGTATAAGACGAGCGCTCATTTGTGTCAATGTGCAGGCCTAATCAACTTTCCCATGGACAAATGCTCTAATGCAGCATGGCTGTGTCAGGACATAGAGCATGTCAGCTGTGAAATGGTCACTCAGGGAAGTGGATGTTGGACGATCAGCCTGTAGCTGACACCGGAGCATCGCTGAATGGCCTGGGGGAGAGTAATTATGTAGGGAGGAAAAGACTTTCTAAAATTAAGGCCATTAGGAGGTTCAGTTCTGCTCTGGTGAAAATTAGTCTTTATAAGTAGAAACCAGTAGGATTGTAGATTAGGCTGAACTGCTGATCTCTGTCATTCCAGTCGGTTGCTCACACGTTTGAAAACTATTTTTGCGTGATAAATATAGAAAAAGCGCAATCTGCTTTAAGGACTGTACTGACAAGCATTTTTGTGTCATAAAATATAACACCCAATCAGAATCCAGATATAAAAATATGCCCAATGAATAGACCTTTAGGATAGGACAAAGAATTGAAGTGTTTGGATCACAGTCAACTTTTTTTTCCCGCATAAAATAGTCACGGAAGCAGGTTTACGAAAAAATAAATAAAAATAACAAATTTCCCTTCGATTTTATTTCATTACAAAAATCACAATCTTTTCCAAAAAATATTCCCCAGTCTGAGGTTTTAAAAAAAATCTTTCAGTTTCTTACAATGAACAATAAAAAGGAAAAACATGACGCTTTTAAAAAAGCCTACACAATCGTTTTGTCCCAATATACAGTATATTTAACAATTACACACTGTTTCTATTTTGGACGTGAGTGCCATTAAACTGCTGACTTTCCTCACAGAAAAGCCTGATATTGGCACTGTAATGCTTTTTTTAATGCTTTACACATGACTGAGACCAGTTGTTTGCAGATGATGATTTGGATCAAGAACTCCCCGAAAACAATGTGATAAAAAAAAAAAATACGAACCAGTTCTGTAGCACAAATCTTCAAGCTCACAATGAGATTTCATCCAATCTTCATTGAAATTCAGTATAATGATGTCATTTCCAATAAAAGGAATTTCCAGCTGAAGGTCATGGCTAATGTTTTTCATGTAGGTAAAGCTTAAGCATTATGCAAATCAAGGTGGAATTTGTACATCATTAAAGGAAATCAATAGCTCTGTATTACCTTGGAATAACTTCTGCAGTCCCTGAACATACTTGGTTACTTAAGCAGACTTTGGTAGCACATGCATTGTATGTAACTCGATCTTTCACCTATTTTAATGGGTAATAATACTTTTCATATGTACCTTACAAATGCTCAAGGGTCCAAGAGTGGCAGCTTGGTGATACTGGGGCTTGAACCCCACCTTCTGATCAGTAACCCAGAGCCTCAACCACTAAGCACCACTTCCCAAGTAATAATATCTCTGATGGGGTCGATATTTGGTTTTGTTACCAAACAGCTCAATTTTGCATCCAGTTCCACACTTCAGGCTTTTTATTTTAACTACGAAATGATAGAGTTTCATTCTTTGTTTTATAATTGCAGCCTGATCTGTGTGTTCATTGTAACATCATCCAGTCCTGCATGAAACAGAGCTCGGATCCGGCGCTGAAAATAGCACAGAGTGGACAGGTGACAGAGCGTCCCTTTAGGGAGATCAAAGAAAACATGGATCCATTCTGTGCATATCTGGCAGCAAACTAAACCAAATCGTTTGGTCCATCCACACACACACACACACATACACACACAGGGGCGGGATAGGAAAAAAAATCAACCAGCACAGTTCATCATTGTCATTCTGATAATACACTCAGTTCTCTCCTCTCAAGGAGGAAAAAAATGTTAGGCAGATCAGTTCCCATGGCAACACTGCACAGTAGGCTCGCTGTTGACTCGCTGGAGCAACACTACGGAGGCTTTGAAGGAAACCAACGGCCATGATTTCAGGAAAACACACACACACACACACACACACACCCCCACATACATAGTCGACGTGGATAAAGATGAGGTGAAGAATGTGCAAGCAAACCCGGCTGCTCTGCATTAAGCTCTGTAATGCTAAAGCACATGAATAATCTGTCAAAGAAAGACACTGACTTGAAATAAAGGTCTGTGTGACACCATGTTAGCATTAAAGATTAGCATTTAATCCCACGCTATAGGGTAATCAATAGCATTCACTTGTATATAGTAAGGGCATTTCTGATTATGTGGAGTAATGGGATATCCGATTTTGAATAAGAAGCGACTTAATGTAGGTTAAGCTTAAGCGTTCATAACCCAAAGGCAAGCGCTATGCAAATCAGATTTTTATATATCAGCATTAGATTTTCCAAAAAACACACATTAAAATAGGTTAAATTAGGTAAGGAAGATTCAAGTTTGCATTTTACTTCCGCATCCGGCTTCCTCATTGAAGTTATGGTTCAGTTGCAGAACAAATCTGTGTGCTAGCGCAGACCGAGAGCTAGTCTAAAGATACACGCAAGCGAAGGCTCTGCCAGAAACAGGAGCCAGTGCTAATGCATGTGCAAACAATGAATGTGTTAGTGAAGGAAGTGTTAATGAATTTGGATGCACTTGAAAATGGGGGGGGGACACTATAATTTGTCCAAGTTAGAAACGAAGAAATGCCATTTTATTTTTTTCATTGCATGACACATGAATGCATTAAAACATTATTATTTAATAAAAAAAAGTTTCAATTATGGCAATTTTGGCAAAGGCAAATGTTGCATTGACGTTGTCTGACCTTCTATAGATCTCTCCCATTTCTACACATGCGCTCTAAGGCTCACCAAATCAAGTCCATCAAATTCTCCAATTGTTCAAACCCAACAAAGAGTCATCGTTGTACCAAACTCCTTCTTAGTAAGAATTATGAAGGCCAATGTGCTCTCAGGTGCCTTTCCTCGATTTGTGCCCTAACATGATCCTGTCTATAAGCTCTGCACTCAAATCTAATGCCATAGTTTGTGTTTTGATCTGTATTTTCTGTTGTTAGACCTTATAAACAGACTGTTTAGACAACTGTATTTGTGACATATCCACTAATAAATGATTGAGAAATAGGATATACCTGAAGAAAACAGGATAAAATAGGATGCACCTATATTTATTACGTTTACAAAGCTCTCGGGTTTCTGTTTTGTCGTTCTGTGGTATTTGGCGTAGATAAAACAACATTTTTGCATAGAATACAGTACACTGTTGACTCTGCCAGAAAAGATGGCAGTTTATGGACTGAAGTTTGAGGTCATGGTGGATTTGCTGTGGCTTTGAATAGGAGATAATAACACGAGAATAGCACCCCCCTATGGTTTGGGGTCGGGGGAAAGTCTGCGCGATGAGTATGTAGGAAGATAGAGAGATGAGATGCATGGTGTAATCCACTGAGGCGAATTTATGACTTCGATGGTCAATAAAGCAAGTGAAGTAATTTCTCGAGCTTCTTGTCGGTGTTCTGAATACAGTGTGGATTTACCCGATCAGCAAAAAGAGCCAAGAACTTATGGACGCAAAAGAAAAGCTTGCTCTGACAATGTTACTAAGAAACCTTTACACGATCCCGACTCAAAATGCCAGTATGATATATGAGGTTTAGAAGCCAACTTCCATGATCACAGCTACGGCTAAGAAATAATAAAAAATATAAATAAATTTGGATGATTCAAATATATTATAGCGATGAAATTTAAACAAATATTTCAATACTATAGATATCTGTAGTATAAAATGTTTTTTGTTCTTTTTTTAATTCCTTTTTTTCTGTGGTCATGGTAGTTGGCTTCTAAACCTATATGCCATGATACCTGTTGTGTATAATAAAAAAGTATATATCATGATATTGTATCTTGAACGACAGATATCATTAAAAATCTAAAAAATAAATATGAACAAATAATAAACTTCATTTTAATCACTAAACATTTGTTTTACTGATGCACCAAGTCTTAAATCGAGTACCGAAATCCGCCATGATGCACACATCCGGCAATTAAAACCGTCCGTGCGGAAACATAGCAAAAGTCCTTTTTGGTGTCCTGATGATTTAACACCATAATTACTTTAAAACAATTACAAGAATATTTTGTCTTCAGGCTCTATGTTGAGTTCGGTTTCACTAATAATAAACATTAATTTGCATAAAGCATCAATAATTGTCCATGTCCATGTTGAGTAGAGTATTAAAAACTTAAAAAAGTATTCATTTAAGCTACATTTAGATAAAAATGTTTGATTAAGTTGCGAGTAATCATGAGTTAACTCATGACAATCATGTGATTAATTGTGATTAACATTTTAATTGATTGACAGCCCTAATATATATATATATATATATATATATATATATATATATATATATATATATATATATATATATATATATATATATATATATTAAGACCCCTGGCACACTACATACACCTTTTTATTTTAAAAGATAAGACAACAAGGACGGAAAAAATATATATTTACACCCCTATATACCCCTTTTTCCCAAAATGCAATGAAGATCAAGAACTACTGTCATATGCACAAGTGTCCTTACGCAAGGAGCTCCTCGGTTTAGCACACTCAGTAATAATCGAATATGTGTATGGTCAGAACCTGCAAAATATAGATAACATTTAATGTATTAAATGCCACAAAATGGTGACTGGTCCTACACTTACTCACTCGAATAATGCTAATGTCAAGAGGACAAAAATCTATTATTTCACATAACTTAGCATCACAAAGCTTAGCAATGACTCAGTTATGCTGAGGATATTAATACTGGATCAGTATCAGGTGCAAAACCAGAGGCTGAATATCAGACTCTTACTGGAAATGAAAACATCGATTGAAAGCATGTTGTAACTCTATCACTAATTCAATTTAAGCTCAAGGGTAAACAGTTACATCCACAAAGGTTCAACCTTGCAGCAGGTTTCCAATCTAACTACCCAGGAACTTGCACAGTTACTCAATCAGGTCATGTTAGTGGTGATTGCTTGTGAATGATGTATGTCTGTAGGAAGAACTGTAAATAAACTGGAAGTGGGTGCTTACACTGCAGTGTGGAACTGCAGATGCAGGCAGCAGATGTCATGTATGTACAATCTAACCGAATGTCTAGTGTGTACCGTGGATTTATTACTGGTCTTTAATCCCAACACTGGAAATCTCATTCACTGCACTTCCCTCCATGTTCACTGCACTTCCCTCCATATTCACTGCACTTCCTCACCTGACTAAGCTCACAAAAGGTTTGATCACATCTGAATCAGGCATTGAAGCAGTCGAAGAACAAAACAATATATTATAATCCTCATCTGCTCTCAATCAGTGCTCAGGAATGTGTTAGGATTAAATATGTGTTGAAATTTCCAAAGCAGCTCAGAATATTATATCATCGTCTGTGCCTGACATGATATAAACACTTTTCTTTTAGCAACTACGTGATCACAAAGCCCAGGCCGAGCTCACGTCGCCAGTGCCGTTGTTCTACAAGTAGAAATAACCAAGAACCATCTGAAAACATCTTAATATAATATGAAAATAACAGGAACATCAACTCAATCTTTAGGATGCGCAAATCAGCAAACACGGACAAGAGAGACAAAGGCAGAGGCCGGACCAGATGTGCATATACACACATGCACAACACACACACACACACACACACACACACACACACACACACACACACACACTGCACCAGGTCATAACACAAACAAAAAGCCCATAAGGTATTTGTCTTCATGGCTTTTTTTTTATAGTGGCGTCTGGAGTTTATCTTCATCTCTCTCTCTCTCTCTCTCTCTCTCTCTCTCTCTCTTTGTCTCTCTCTCTCTCTCTCTCTCTCTCTCTCTCTATATATATATATATATATATATATATATATAGTAAACAATACACATTTTACTAAGACCGTTTTATTTATATACTGTATATAACTTATGAAAATTATACAAGATATGCCAGAACCTTTTTCAAAACCACTAATAGATGTTTTAATTAATAATAATAATAATAATAATAATAATAATAATAATAATAATAGGAAGAAGAAGTAGAAGAAGAATGAGATTCAAATACATACAAATAAAATAATAATAATAAAAAAATCTAGTATTATTTATTCTTAACACGTAGTCGCCTGTATTCTCCTCCTCATGAGGAAAAGGAAGTGCTGTACACACTGCAGCTATTCCCCCAATTACACTGGAGGAAGTGTTTTTGTTTTTTTCTGCACTTGTATTTATGTATATATAATAAAATTGAAGTGTATCAATAAAGGAGGCTGAGGGCAGATGTGGCGCATTGCGCTCTTTAAGGCTGCGACAATTAAAAAAAAATGTTTTCCAATCAAATCACTGAATGATTAAATATCGGCTCAGTGAACAGGGAAAGAAAAATCTGCATGGATTCAAACAGGTAGTCAGGAGGAGAAGGATGAGGAGTGGGATGATGTATCTCACCGTGTCTGGCGGATGCCGGCTGGAGGAGAAGCAGTGTGATCCCGGCGCACATCACACACCGGCGCCACACCGCGCCCGGCCGCTCCGGACACCTCCTCTTCCTCCAGCACCCTGAAGCCGCTCTTCGACTCCACACCACGGGCACTTTTCTCGAGGCCATGTGAACGTGTTGGCGTGGGGGCCTGGACGCGCAGGAACGAAACGCGCATTGGACCGGGACGTGTCCGCTCCGGTGTATGAGACCGAGGCCGTGTCCGAGTCCGAGTCCGTGGACGAGGTTTTAAATCACCAGCATGGGAAAGTCTTAAGGCAATGAGTTCGTTCCGATCCGAACCGCCTTCACACCGAGCCGCATTTCAGTGCGTAAAAGGCGCATTTCATCCCGGAGCGCAGAAATACACGCACAAGCACTCACACACACCAGACACTCATCCACATGCACCAACACACACACACACACACACACACACACACACACACACACTGCCCTGCAAGAACACCACCACAACGACGTGACACTGATAAAAACGACAAGCGAAAGCTTTCCAGGGCGCAGCGCATCTGACGCGCAAAAATACAGAGCGGGGGGCCTTCAAGGAGGAATCAAATCCATGAACGGCTCACTCGGCTCACTCAAACGATTCAATCAGAGGAATCGACTGAATCTACAGAAGGGCCACACACAAACACTATAACTATATTTATACCAGGAATGAAAGGGCATATAATAAAGTGCATATATTATAAAGAGAGACTAAAAAGAAAAGGAAGGTACATTGGGATATATTAAACAAAATGTAAAAATGTATTAAAAAATATCCAAATAATATGTTTCTAACAAATGACAACACACTAAGACTTTCAGTTTTCTGCTTTCCTTCACTAAAATTTAAGTCATTGCATGCATATGTATATTTGCACTCATATTTTAATTATCCTGTGAGTTATATACAGTAAATTAAAAAAAAAAAATATATATATATATATATATATATATATATATATATATATATATATATATATATAGAGAGAGAGAGAGAGAGAGAGAGAGAGAGAGAGAGAGAGAGATACTGTATATTCTTCTTCACTCTTCACTTCATAGCCTTTATCCTGCTTGCGCTCCTTCCTGGAGTGTAAGTTTACTTCAGAGTTTCTATCCAATCATATTTCAGCCATCACATCACATGTTGCTGGGGTCAAATGAATCTGCCTTGAGGCCTTCAGGATCAGCTGCACAGCCGTCTGTAGCATAAAGTACATGTCGCTCGAAGGTTGATGCTTTAACCAATGAGAATGCGAGTTGGCATCTCTGTGCCAATCTAGCAGGCATAAAATAATGTTTCCCTTTTCACGTCCTTTGATTGGATGCTCAGAGCTTACAGTCACACAATATGTCTTACAGAGAAATACATTCATGTGTATTTACTAGCTGTTTTATCATTTCACAATGGCTGACAGAGGAGAAGAATTGTATTTGGTCACAGATAAACACACAAGCATTTTTCAAGAAAAGCTGGGCATCGAGAGGAAAGGTCAGATCAAAACTGTTTTTAAGCTTCTTTATTAGACATTTATACTTTTGTGTTTTCTTTCCAATAGTGTTTGCACAGAAACACACAATTTGCCTTTAATTTAAATCCACAGGAAAACCCTTGAAGCAGGGGAAAAATGCACAAAATGCACGGAAAACCCGGAGTTTAAAACTGATGCTTTTGCTAGAGATGATGTATGTTGACGGTGCAGCCGTGGCTGCAGTGAAAGAAGACTTGTTGAATTGTGTTTACTGGAGTTCTTGCTTTAGTAATGACATTGGTTCTAGCTGAGATTCCTGTCTGTGATGTAGCGATCATTCCCCCCATAATTCGCGGTTCGTGACTCACGGTTGGGAAAATTGGCAGGTTCTCGTTTGGAACCTCACTAACAGCAAGTTGGCTGATTATCTTCAAATTGGCGGGAATCTGCAGCGGGAGCGAATTTTCAGGAACGTTAGGAATCAAATTTTAAACTGTTTTCACTCACAAATTTCATACAAAGTTTTTAAAACACATTTTTGTTTTAAAGTGACATAATGTCTAAATCAGGGGTCACCAACCTTTTTGAAACTGATTGCTACTTCTTGGGTACCGATTAATGTAAAGGGCTACCAGTTTGATACACACAGTTTTCAGTTTGATATAAAATAACAAATTCGCTCAATTTACCATTTATTATGTTATTTTTAATAATTAATGATATTCATCTATGTGAAGACACTGATCATGTTAATGATTTCTTATAATAATTATCAACAATGATTTAACAAAGTAGGAAACAACTATTTTTAGAAAAGTCCCGCGGGCTACTCATGTGGTCCTTGCGGGATACCACCACGTTGTTGACCCCTGCTCTAAATAATTTCATTAAGGTAAGTTCAAGGATTTTTAGAACTTTTCCGAGGGGACCTCAGTATTGCATTTCCCTATAATACTGATAGTTTATATAGTTGTGACTTCAAAATAATGGCATTAAGGGGTAAATTGATTCAGGTGGGACACCACTGAAGGCCTGGGTGTGAAATGCGTGTCCCCACAGTGATTAGTGCAATGATGCCATTATTGTATTAGTCTATGTCTTGTTTCAGTCCAGCAGTAGTGCTGTGCAGGGCCAATAAAGCTGGTCCACACCACTATTGGACAATAAATCTGATTCTGATTTTTGATTCTGATTCTAACACTGACATCTTTGAGTTTCAGTCAAAAAGATTGCAGAACAAATTCCTCCCAGACATTTTATACTGTTTTTTCCATTGAAGTGTAGATAACATTTAGCCTTGAAATGTTATTTAAATGTAGGGAATGAGTGAAGGAACACATGGATGGACACGTTTTGGTTAGAGAGAATCCTCGATGGCTCGCTGCCTCTCCCACGCTGATTAAATTAAGATTATGATTAGGACAGGTCCGACTGAAATTCCGAACAAACTTCATAAATACTTTTGTGATATTTAAGCCGTTTTACGGATGTGCTCATTTTGATTTATCTTGGGATGGATTCTGTTGTGAGGCAAGATTCTGAAATTCTACAGACGAGACCTCAAAATTTTCTTATAGCACCTAAAAATGAGCGAGAAAATTAAGCTAGAATTTTTAAGTGGTTGGGATTCTTAAAAGGTTAGCTTCTGTCTACACTTAATTCATTGCTAATCTGTTTTTTAACCTAGTTTTGATGTGTTCTGCCCCATTGTTTGAGTTAAGATGGACCTCAGTGTCGATAGGATCTTTGGAAATGGAAAGTCTTTGTCTGGACTCACGCATCTCTAGTTATTATGTCCTCTCACCCAACCAGGAAACAGTTTTAGTTCAGGTTTTTTAGTGTGTATATATACTTGTCTGTTATCTGCAATAAACTGAAGAAGAACATTTGCGCCATGCTGTGTGCTGTGGGATTCTTCCCTGATCAGAAAAGGCACCACGGGCATCGTAGATCACATGGGAAACCTCTCCAGGAATTAAGATTTGTTTGGGCATAATAAAAATCTAACACCCATGATACTGTTTTTTATGTCTGACATCTGCCTCTTTTTGACTGCAATTTCACTGCACTTCCATCCACCCATGTGATTCCTGACATTTAGTCTGTAGGTCGGCATGGCAACGCAAACAATTTGTCCAATTGTGGCTTTTATGGGAATTGTTTTTCTCCATGGAGCAAAACAAAAAAGTGACAATATTGTGTCTGAGAATCAGGACACCAAAATTTACTTGATATCAAATGATTAACTAAGCAGCTAGCAACAAACATGTGTTAGCGTAACACATCTTACACTACATACAAGCTAACTAGCCAGCAGAGTTCATTTTAATTTCACTGATTAAATTAATAATCATTCCATTTTTTTATCTTCTGATTTTTCCTTCCTAATGATATGAAGATATAATTTGACAAATAAAAAACAAATAAATAAATGTGCAGATGTTTCACTTTATTTTTATTGACACTCTTGGCATCTGGACAGTTCGTTTTTCTAAACATTCAGCTGAAATACTTTGGCGTGCCTCTCGAACCTTCCAAAGTTGTTCTTCACTAGTTGGAAATTTCTTTCTGACCTTATGATCCAGTTAATCCCAAAGCAGTTCAATAGGATTGAGGTGTGGTGACTGGGCAGGCTGTTCCATGATCAATATCACTCCAGACAACTGTTTGCTCTCTAAATAGCACTTCGAGATCTTGGCTGAACACTTCAGGTCATTGTCCTGTCGTATGGTGAAGCTTCAATCAAGACGGAATTGCACCGTGTTGAAGTATGGAATGGTAGCAATGTTGGTTCAGTATTCCTGTGGAGAAGTCTCCAACCTTCCCGGGTTTAAAACAACCCCAAACCATTAAGCTTCTACCTCTGTGTTTAACTGTGGGTGTGAGGCAGTCTGCTAACATCTACTCTCTTCTCTGCCCTACAGAAGATCTTCTGTTAGAGTCAAACATATCCAATTTGGACTCATCTATCCACAGAACTTCCAGTCCTTCACTGTCCAAATATTGTGTGCTTTTGCCTTTTACAATGTCACATTGAAAATAAAATGATAAAAGACTATGTGTTTCCTAACTTTCAAAAACTCTATATTAATTGGTACATTTGGTATATATTGCACACATTGATTTGTGATAGAAGAGTATCTGCAAGAATGAAAGGGAAAGTTTATAGGACTGTGGTGAGACCTGAGATGTTGTATGGTTTAGAGACAGTGGCATTGAGTAAAAGACAGGAGGCGGAGCTGGAGGTAGCAGAGCTGAAGATGTTGAGGTTTTCGTTGGGAGTGACGACGATGGACAGGATTAGAAATGACTTTATTAGAGGGACAGAGCATGTAGGATGTTTTGGTGACAAGGTGAGGGAAGCGAGATTGAGATGGTTTGGACATGTGCAGAGGAGGGACATGAATTATATTGGTAGAAGAATGCTGAAGATGGAGCCACCAGGTAGGAGGAAAAGAGGAAGACCAAGGAGGAGGTTTATGGATGTGGTGAGGGAAGACACGCAGGTAGTTGGTGTGAAAGAGGCAGATGTAGAGGACAGGGGGGGTATGGAGACGGATGATCCGCTGTGGCGCCCCCTAATGGGAGCAGCCAAAAGAAGAAGAAGAAGGTATTTATTGCACACATAACAAAAAATGTCTTAAACCATACTTGTTATGTGAACGCACACCATGGTTGATTCTGTCTTTCTTTTTAATTTAATTCATTATAGAGTTTATTTCAAGAATGTTTACTTTACAGGGCCCTGTGTTACTATAGCAACAGGTCATCGCTGTAGTATGATCGAATATAATATATTGATCATATAATATTACAGCCATATGTTGAATAAATATGAATTATAGATAAAATTAATAAAAAAAAGGAAAGAACGATTTAAAACAATGACAGGTTTCTACATTACTAGTATTGTTCATGTGTACTAGTCTCTACTGTTTCCTATTTACTATAGGTTTAAACATACATGGGAAAGTCGTTATCTTTATTAATCAATTAATCAATTAATCAATCAATCGATCGATCAACCAATCTATGGTCCTTTCGTGAATTTTAGTTTTGTAGCATGAAGTAAAGCGACTCTCCGTGGACATAGTTAGAAACAGCGCCATCTGCTGGAAACAATTATTAAACAGGCATAAGAAAATAAAGTAAAATATAGTTATAAAAGTATAAAGTTATATATATATATTAATTTATATTATTTTAAGTTATATATCTAAAATTTTAAATAATATATAATTTATATATAATTTATATATATATATATATATATATATATAATAATTTAATAATATTTAAATAATATTATTTTAATATTATTAAATGATTTTATACATACATATATATATATATATATATATATATATATATATATATAATTTAAAATAATATAAACTATATTTTACTATTATTTATTACTATATACTATTATTTAGTTTAGTTTATTATTTTCTTATGCCTGTTTAATAATTGTTTCCAGCAGATGGCGCTGTTTCCAACTATGTCCACGGAGAGTAGCTTTACTTCATGCTACAAAACAAAAATTCACGAAAGGACTATATATATATATATGCGCAGGATGTGTTTGCCTTCAAGGAGTGGAAGCGCTTTGCTGAGCACACTAGGAGCAAAAAATATATATTATTAATTTTTTTTTTTTTTTTTGAGGATATTGTTGGGATGGTCCTTCACTTCATCTTCCTGGCCCTTGTCCGGCACAGCTTGCTGCAGATATCAGGCTTTTTTTGTTGTTTATTGTAAATAATTTAGCAACACTTTTACACTACAGACTATTAATACAGGTGTTGTTTCATATAGATGTCAAAGCAGCTGAGAAAGACTTCCAAAATTAAAATCTTATTCTTCTTTCAGCTGCTCCCATTAGGGGTCGCCACAGCGGATCATCCTTCTCCATTCTCCCCTGTCCTCTACATCTGCCTCTTTCAAACCAACTACCTGCATGTCTTCCCTCACCACATCCATAAACCTCCTCCTTGGTCTTCCTTTTTTCCTCCTTCCTGGTGGCTCCATCCTCAGCATTCTCCTACTGATATACCCCATGTCCCTCCTCTGCACATGTCCAAACCATCTCAATCTCGCCTCCCTCACCTTGTCACCAAAACGTCCTACATGTGCTGTCCCTCTAATAAACTCATTTCTAATCCTGTCCATCGTCGTCACTCCTAACGAACATCTCAACATCTTCAGCTCTGCTACCTCCAGCTCCACCTCCTGTCTTTTACTCAATGCCACTGTCTCTAATCCATACAACATCTCAGGTCTCACCACAGTCCTATAAACACTTCCAAAGTTAAAAGATGTACAGAATCCATCCATCCTTCCATCTCTCTCTCTCATTTAGATGTATAGAAACCATCCATCCACCCATCCCTCTCACTATCTCTCTATCTATCTGTCTATTATTTAAATGTATAGATAATTCATCCATCTCTCCCTCCATCCCTCCATCCATCTGGGTTTAACTCTGCTTGTGAAAATAAAGTTTCTTCCTGAAGTTTTTATTCCTGTGACAAAGCACTGAAATAAACAGACACAAAAGACGAATTTGCCTGCAGCAATATATATTTTAATTCAAAGTAAATTTTGACAATACACCATAATTTCTTTAATTTGACACACCAAATAGTCACCAGGAAAACCCGCTTTTTGTGACAAAGTACATAAGGCTTGGTCACATAGAAATCACTGAGAACCAGAGAAATAACGACCGAAAACTGTGAGAGACATTACACAATTAAAAAGAAAAAAAAAAGTTCCCAGTCCTCATATACTGAATATTGCACAGTGCAATGGCTACATGGCAAACTAATGTAGCGTAAAAATAACTCGAAAGCAAAACAACAAAAAAAAAAAAACATGCATTAAAAAGCCACAAAACTACATGTTTTAAAACAGTAACAGTTCAAAATTTAATAAATCAAGTCCACTTACTCTGAAGTCTAAATCTATTCTCTGATATCTTGCA
The DNA here is from genome assembly GCF_014805685.1 of Silurus meridionalis. Taxonomy (NCBI): domain Eukaryota; kingdom Metazoa; phylum Chordata; class Actinopteri; order Siluriformes; family Siluridae; genus Silurus; species Silurus meridionalis. Next base: position 24,721,467 of record NC_060888.1, on the reverse strand, counting down.
GCGAGATTAAACTTCTACTCAAATATAATGTGCAGGAAGAAAATACAAAGAAGGTTAATAGCTATAAAGCAGTCAAACCCAAACATTAGGACACACAAACTGATATACAGTAGCACATGTGACGAATAACAAGACCCTGAATATCTGTACACACACAAAAAATCATCCATGGAAAAAAAAGAACAGTAAAATAAACCAAAGCCAATTACAACTGTTTGGTATTGATGGGAGTTTAGTAGTTTAAACGTGATTAAAAGTGTTTGGTGGATGTAGGATGTGTGTGGAAAGCAGTCTGGGAAAATCAGTCAAACGTTGCTACCGAAATCGAATCGAAATTCTGCTTTTCCATTTTTGTAAGTGGATAAAGATGATGATGAGGATGGACATGAGGATGGACATGTGGATGGACATGTGGATTAACATGTGGATGCTGGTAATCAAAGTGAGAACTCATTTCCTGTTGTAAACGTTACAATTCACTCAAATTTGGCAGTAGCGTTGTTTACCGATCAGCAGATTTCTAGAAGTGTTGAGGTAGGCGCAACATGTTTTCGCTTCATATTAAAAAGAAAGAAAAAAAAAAAAACTAACACAAATTTTCACTTCATATTAAGTTTTGAATATCGAAATTACAATCGGGTGAACGGTTTTTCCCAGACTGCCACACTCTTGATTTTAATTTTAACTCTTAATTTTTGGTAAATCTCGTCCAAACCAAAAACACAAACCCTAAAACAAAAAAAGCGTCAGATTATGAGGTTAATGCACAATCATACTCTTTTTAGAAAATTTTTTTGGGACCAAATTGTTAAAGCAAAAATCACGTGCACGTCCGTATGAACGTGGTGTCCTATTCTGGAGAGAGAAAGAGAGAGAGAGAGAGAGAGAGAGAGAGAGAGAGAGAGTGTGTCTGATTTACAAAACAATAAAAAAAAAAAAAAAGAATAGCTGTTAGACCGAGGTGGTAAACTAGCAGGATGATGCTTATTCAAAAGCTTGTTACAATCACAGTGTACTTATGTAAAGCTTCAATACAGGAGCGAGGACTACATCAGCGGAACAGTAATGATCCCTGATAGCATTTCATTATTGGATTTCTGTTGTTGGATATTAGCCACAAAAAAAAAAGCAAACAAATCAAATGAAATGTACGGATTTAAAATTGAAAATCTCACATGAAGACGTCACTGCATTGCATGTTTGACATGTGACTTCCAGGTGACATGAACGATATCGGAGACAAAACTATAGCAATGAAACCACACACACACACACACACACACACTACTGGAAACCAGTGCATAACTAATTTTTTCAACACTAAGAGGTCCAAAGAAGAGAAGAACACACGCAAGACAAGATGCAACACTTTGACCTCGCAAGCGAGAAGAGATCTGGGTCGCTCTGGACATAAAGGTTTGAAGCACATCTGAAAAGGCACTAGTTTAGTTCAGAATACGCGTGTGAGAGTTTTCACACCAACACCACGAGCTGAAGGAAAAAAATAAACCCGCCGCCGGGACTAACCATGCATCCGGAAATCGATCGTGTGAGTCGAATAAGTACGTCAGGCTGCATCTATAAAACGTGGACTTGTTGAGATCGAATCGAAAGTAAACGCACAAGATTTCTGAAATACCACGCTGATTAGCGATAAGCGCTGCGTTCAGTTAGAAACGAGCAACACGCCTCTGTGCGAGCGACAAACCGGAATAACGTACGATCTCGTAGCGGCTACGGTTTTTTTTCCTCTGTGTCAAATCGATTCAAAAAACAACGGCAAACAAAAAATCTAATCAAATCTATCCTGCAATATATATATATATATATATATATAGATATATCTATACGTACTCTGATATACACCAATATGCAGCTCAAAGGCAATGACGAGCCCCAAGATTTCCATTAACACAACGGATAATACACGGATATGAGCAAAAGGATTGAGAGAGAAAATCAAACAGAAGAAAAAAATTCACACACCCGAAAAACACAAAACAAACCCAAAATTCTTTTCATCAATCGCAATACAGTAGTTACAATGACACTTCAAACAGAAAAGCAAAATATACATAGGCGTTAAAACGGGTTCGATGTCGCTCAGTAGAGTAAAACCGAAAGAAAAACCTCACGTCTATCTTAAGGTCGTCGAGACACGTACACAAAAAAAAAATTATATATATATATAAAAGAAAGCTAAGAACAAAGTTAATCACTTTACCCTCACAGCTATGACGAAGTGGCGATCAGTGAATAGCAGCTTATCTATGGTACATTCAAGGATAAATGAAATCATTAAACTTGCCAAAAAAAAAAAAAAACCTAAACAGCTAAACAACCTCAACCTTTAACACAGAGTACATGTGTCATTTTTTTTGTTTAATACATCCCCCATCTAGAGTAATATCTGAGGTCTAGGCTAGAACAGTAGCTACATCGCTTAAGAAATCAATTACTGTCTTTGGTGTAGCGAAAGCATTTTGAATATAGTGATGGCAAAGGGAAAAAATATATATTCTGAATAAACACACACACACACACACACACACACACACACACACACACACACACACACACACACACACACACACACACACACACACACACAGACAGAAAATGTATTTCTCCCTGACGGAATGTATTAAATTATTTAACAACCAGCACTGAAAAGCCAGACGGGACGGCGTGGACGAGCTGAAACGCGCGTAGAAAGCACTAAATACTCCGAAAATGAAAAGATCGACAACGTTAAATACTGAAATCTCTGCACAAACTACCAGAAAACCACGTCAATGATTTAAAGAGCTATCTGCAGGTTAATGCCAATACCAGAAATCATCTGAATCTAAAAAAAAAAAAAAAATTAGATGGTAAATAAAAAAAAAAAAAAAAAAAAACACACACTCCAAGAAACTATGGATTGTATTGCAGTTGGGTTAAACAGTGTAAATACTGTAAGTATTAAGAGTCACAACTGATTATCAAATAGGAAAATCGAAATCAAGACTGTACATAGTTCGTTTCGGTGAAAAACGCCTGCTACGGCGAAAAAACGTGTCGTACAATTTAAAAAAAAAAAACACCATCCACACCAGTGATCAAAATCAAACCATGAATTAGGAAAGGATCCTCCCGTGTGCTGAAAAACGAGAAGGACGACGTGAACGAACAGTGATCGCTGAACCCCTCTGAAATCTTTCCTATAGCAAATCGATCCTGGTACTTTCTGTCCAAAAAAATAAAAATAAACAATTGAATACAGCAGGAGTGGAAGAGGCACGAAGAAATGCATAAAAGTGTACGACCTCGAAACTTCCATTACAAGCACAAGAGCAAATTCATAAACAAAAACAAGCGGGGAGAGAATTGAGAACGTACAAAACGTAAATCACGTTCTATCACACTTTGCGATAAAGGAGACAATCTGTGAATGTTTTTGTTTTTTTCCCCCCCGATCGTCCCAACAGACTCAAAAAAAGGTGGGGGACCACAAATAATTCATGTTTAAATCAAACACAAAGTGAAATTTCAAGTGCTGCAGTCCTGTTGCAGTCATGTGAATGCAAGCGTCTCACGTCACACCTTGCACAGACATGATTTTTCTTTTATAAGGCACATATTCCTGTTTTGTTGAGGGATCAGTTTACACTCCGTAAAAAACACACACAATGTGAGTCTTGTGTTTCCTCTATGCAGAGTGTAGTAACCTTAATTTGTGGGATGTACAAGAGTTAACACTGGGAGTGAAAGGAGAACGAGTCTGGTACAAAAATACACATGTAACACCGACAAGAAGGAGTCTCTCTCTCTCACACACACACACACACACACACACACACACACACACACACACACACACACACACACACACACACACACACACACACACACACACACACACACACACACACACACACACACACACACACACACACACACACGTGGGCCCTACCACCAGACTGGGATGGCTTCACCGAGTCACATTTAGAAGGCAATATAGAAAAATAGCTATATAGTGAGACAATATCCCATCATGCCTCTGTATACAGGAAAGGATTTAATGACTTAAGAGTGTGGGGGTTAATATTCTTTTCAATATCAAATGTGCAAAAGGCATGAAAATGTTTTTTTTTATCAATTCATATAACAAGCTGTTTTCTTTTATCTTCTATAATATCTGTTTTTCAAATGCATTAAACCCCATGATTTTTAGAGACGATCGTATTGGAGCATTGAGGCCCCCTGGGTTTGGTGTGTATGTGTGTTTGGGTCAGATGTAGGGGTACTGGGGTAGTTTGGTGGGGCTGAGTGGGAAGCCTGTGTAGGCGGGCGATGTTACGTACGAGTGCGGCGTGAACAGGGCTTTGAAGGCGGCCGGTGGGTGCAGAGTGGGTGAGGGCAGCAGGCGTGGATCGATGCCCATGCTGATGCCCTGAGGCACCAGACTGTAGGCGGGTTGCAGCACGGGCCGTGGCGAGGGCAGCAGGTGGGCGACAGGGGCGGAAGGAGGGTAGGAGAGCAGGGCGGGAGGAGGGGCTGGTGGGGGAGCTTGTGCAGAATGGGTGGGGCTGGCGTGAGGAAAGGTGTGGCCGTGCACCATGGGAGGGATGAAGGCCTGCGGACGGCGAGGTTGGGTGTAGTTGCCGTTCCACTCGTTGTGACAGGAGCTGTAGTGCTGGACCTGAGAAAGAGGAAGAAAAAAACTAAAGGTAAAATATTTTCCTTTAATTACAATCAAAACACAAAACACCTCTTTAATGACATGAGAGATCTGGACATCTAAACATTCTTCATGAATAAATCTGGTTATATAATGAGAGAAAGTGAAAGGTAGAGGGAGAAAGACCTGGCCAAAGCCCACAGGTGGCTGTTGTTGGAATGTGGAGGTGATCTTGTGCTGGCGGGGTAAACTCTGAGCGGAGTGCAGACTCAACCGGCCGGGAGCGCACCGTCCTCGCAACTGGCACGATGAATCGAACACTGGGGGGAAAAAAGAAAGAGAGAGAGATAGAGAGAGTAAATAAATTGTATATGGGCCGTGACTAAACCCACATGTCTGTAATAGGTGTCCAGAAATGTCCATCGACAATCAGTAGCTTCACAAACTCATCTGCCACCAAACACACTTTCATTTCCACACCGCACACAAATCATAACCTCGTTCTGCGCTTTCGAGATGATCTCCAAATATAACACGGTGTTCATTATGTTCTAACTGCATGCAATCACACAATCAACAAAGAGCTAAATGGGAAGAGAGACTGAAGAAGTAGAAGAAACAAACCAAAAACGTTTTTCACTCAACACTGGGATGTAGTGCACATGACACCCGGGTCACAGTGCGACCACTACCCATATTCACCTGTAATTGTGGTAACCTCCTGTCTCTCCTCTCTGACCTGCAATGCAGACATACGAGCTGTGACCGTGCACACACTCTAAAGCACATGCCGAATTGGAGTGTTTCTCAGGTCATGCCACAACAATGATAAATTGTAAAAGTATGCATATACGAAAAACTTTACATCGGCGTTTTTTTCCCTGAATTGTTTATATTTTCCTTCAAGTGATGCAAAAAAAAAAACAACAACAACAAAAAGCGGATAAAAGTCAATTCACAAATCAGTTAGAACGAGGTCGGTTAGTGCGTGCGTGTGTGTGTGTGAATGTCTTACCCGTGTTGCCGTGATAGTGCTGGTTGTTAATGTTGTTGATCACTCTGAGCGGCGGCACCACCACTGTCCTGACAGCCGGTTTAATCTGCGTCCCTGTGTGAGTGTTGCTCCGGCGCATTTCGGATTCCCGTTTCTGATTCGTGTTCAAAAAGCGTCTTTCGGCAAACGGGCTACTGTGCGTGTCTGATGCCGGAGAGCCGTCCACCGTGTCGCAGCCGCTCTCATGACTGTCATCCTCAGACATGCTGGTGAGACAAACAAAAAGAGACAGTTACAGAAAGGACATCTTTTGTGTATGAGATCAGCAGCACCCTCTAGTGGTTCATGTCTCTGGGCAAAAAACTTGTACTGCTGGATCAGTATTACACAACAGTATATTTAATTATATAGATCAAATTCTAATAATAGAAATGGACATTTAATAAATCGATAGTTTCTTAAAACTAATTGTCATTTCATTGCTAAAAGTAGCTGAATATACATGTATTTTTTTCTATGCTGTTTAAAGTAAAAAAAACAGCAGAACCGGTGGTTTTTCTACATTTTTATAATTATCTCGTAAATTTAGATTATATACCGTATCCTTTTGTGCTGTATAATGTGTAATTAATTTCCCCCACTGTATTGACTTTCACAGTTGTTTTTGAAAAATTACCACTTCTGCCTATGCGAATTTCTCATCCTTGTTTCAGTTCGTTTTTTTTCTATACATCGACAAATTAAACACCATAATGCAGAATCACTGGGCAAGTTGTTACATTATAATTATATGTAATATTTATTTAAACAAGTCATTATATTAAGACGGTTAGATACACAATGCTTTTTAGACTGAATAAGAAAGAATTGTGTGTGTGTGTGTGTGTGTGTGAGAGAGACACCTGTTGGGTCTCTTGCAGGGTGAGGGACTTGACTGAGCAGAGGCTGAGGAGCTTGTGCTCAGGCTGCTGTCTGGGCTGCTGAGTGAACACACACGCTCCATGTTCAAAGAGCCTTTACACGTCTCACAAGCTGAACTGCCCGTACATCTAAAACACACACACACAAGCACAAAAATATGTTTAGGAAGATATTTTCCCCTAAATCGTTCACATGTATTGCAATTGCAGTGAAAATAACCACAAGCTTAAACATAAAAGTTCATGTTTGTGTCACAGAATGAAAATGAGATGTTTATTAAACTCACTTGTTAGAGGAACACCTCTGTTGGTCTTTATCTCTCTCCTCCTCGTCTGTATCGCTGCTAATGCTAATGACGCTGACCACGGGGCTTGGCGATTCACCAATAACGACCGATTCTCGTTGCTGATTGGCCGCTGATAGCTGCTCGTCAGAGCACTGCTCTTTTGTCTTACAGCAGCTCTCTTCCTCCGCCTCTTCTATGTGGTTTGGCTCCTTCTTGGGCTGTGAACCCACCTCCCTGTCTCTAAGCCCCGCCTCTGGGTTTCGTTGGACGTCTTGTCTTTGAGTTTTTGGCGAGAGGCACACTGAATTATGTTTTTCTGTGTAGTGCGACATATTCACACTCCTGCAAAGCACGCAATCGTCCGATCAGATTAAACCGTTCGAATTGAACATAGGACACTGATATTTGCACATTTTATCGGCTTACCTGTTCTGACTGGGCTTGATGCTCTTGTTGGCTGTAGTCTGAGGCCACACCACATGAGCAATGCCTATGTTCATGGGCTGGTGCGCAGATACGGCCATTTGATTGGGCACGAGTGGCTGCGGCAACATGGAACCATAATGGCTGGTGTGTGAACGCATTTTCCTGCAGAAAAGAACAACAACAATTCTGAATCTTTAAAAATAACCACATGGGTACTGTGATAAAATGAATCATATCTGGGAACTTGATGAATCATATCAGCACTTGGTACAAGCAAAACAGGCAATTGTCATGGGTGGCAACACTGCGGTGTTTAAAATGCCACTCTGGACTCATGAAATAGTTTAGTGCTGCTCTGCCCCATTATTAGACACAGTTTCATTAGTTGTCGCTTGCCACTCCATCCTAAAAGGTGCATTTTCTATTATTATCTGCTACATTACTCACACTGCGTGCGTTGCATACTTGCTAATTATAATGGCAATTACACTCGGAACCGAATAAGTCACTGTGGAACGCAATAACACAAATTCGGAAGCTCCTATTTCATGTTTTGAAAGCATTTTATATTTATAAAACACATTACATGTAAGATGTAGTCACTGTGCAATATTACATCCTTTATTATATGCATTAGTCTGTCCGACTGGCCCCTTAAATCTTATCTGTATAATCCAACACAAATCTATGTGTGGGGGAAGTAATTTTATAGTTAAAGTGGTTAAAAGGGTTGCATTCCAGTCCTGAAGTTCTGCAGATCTAGACCATGCTTCAACTTGCTCAACTGAGCAACAACTTGGACAATACGGTTCAATAATATGCATGAAAGAACAACAAAAAAAACAAACATCCACCTGAATGATCAGATAGACAAAATGAAGGCAGGACCACATAAACACAGTTTTTTCAGTGTCTTACCCCCAGTCCCCTCTCCTCTGAGGGCATGAGACTGTGTCCGAGGGCAGCGTGGTGGGGGGAGGAGGCACCTGCTGCCATGCTGGTACCAGGATCTGTGGCGTTCTATTGGACCACGGCTGCTGCAAAAATCCACAAAGAAAAACAATCAAATAGGAAATGCACTGAGAAAGTATCAGTATCCTGCAGGTGACTTTCGGGTTCATTTAGAGGAACTGCTGCAGCATAGGTTCAAGTTCTGACCTGTGCTATGACTCCCGGTCGGAGAGGTAAAGGCTGGATGGCTGGAGCTTGGGTGACCAATGGCAGTGTATTATCCATCCGCACCGAATATCCTGAAGGCTGGTTTGGGTTGGTGCCGATTCCTGGAAAATGACGATGTATATTATAAAATAAATTCAGAGACACAAAGCCTCGACTTTCATCTTTTTGTACTGAACAACATGAACGAGCCGGGTTTATATTCCCTCGTATATACCTTGAATGGCCGGCGGGCAAAGGATGAGCGTTTGCTGAAATGAATCGGTGCAGCCAAACTGCGCACTTCCTGTCTGCAGAGGAATGCCAGGATGTACCACAGGTGGCGCAGGTGCAGCCAGACCCTAGATCCGAAAACAAAAAGGTCATATTAGTGTGTTTCCCAGGAACATAAACAGAAACTTGTCAGATGTTATGCTCGCATTGTAGCTGACCAGAAGGCTTAATTGGGCAGTATTAAAGATTTATACAAGGAACAAGGAGTACAAAAGCACAGGTACGTACAAGATGTACTCAGTACAGAATAATGTCATACATTAATAAAAGATAAAAGGTGTACTTGTTAAAGAAATGTATAATAGGATATTGAAAGGGAATATATATTTAATTTAAGGAGCTCTCTGATGTCTAATAAAGGAAAGGTAAAAAAAATAAATAAATAAACAAAAGTATTAAAGCTGCAGGTCCTTTCAATTATATTTTTAGTACCTGTGAGTGCATTGAAGGCATTTTGTTGAAGATTGCGATGTTTGGGCCGCTGGGTAGCGTGACTGGTTTCATGAGAGGGGGCGGGGCTTTGTTGCGGTTCACCACATCGTAGGTGCCGGTCCTCGAGTGGCACACGTCCATGATGTGAAAACACGACTGAACGCTGTAGGGAACAGTGGACAAAGTTTTAGCTTATTTGCTCCCTTGCATCTTTGTCTGAACATGCAACAGTCAGATAGATTCGGATTTAATTTTCCCACGTTCACACACACATCAGGCCGATGTGATCTAACAGACCGACAACCTGCTCGGATGATGCAGAAGAGATAAGTGTGTGAATGGAGCAGATTCCAGATAAAATGGTTTTAAATGGAACTTGGTTCTATCGTTCTCTGGTGAGAACGGCTGCCTAAAAAGCTTTAACTATTACGCGTATGCGCGCCACTTCACGCTAATATGATTTGCATTGTGAATGATTCCAACGCCAAAAGTGTTCAGTGTGAGCGTACTGGTTACTGTGTGGAAAGTCCAGTAAGTGCTGCATAGTAACGAAAGGATGGTTGAGAACATCCGAAGGGCTGATGCGCTGGTCAGCGTCGATCAGCAACATCATCTTGAGCAGATCCACAAACTCTCGCCTGTCCGATTTCTCCGCCAGCTGATCGCAGCCGTCCATATTCAACACCAGGTTTACCTGAGACACGTGCGCACAAAAAGTGTTTTTTTTTTTTACATAAACAATAAATAAATCATCGCTGCTTTGGTGTGGATGTGTGATCTTTTACACAAGCCGAGATCAAAGGCCAGTAATCTATTAATAACTCACATGGCCGATGTCATCCAGAGAGCTGAAGATGTACTTCCTGGCCTCCTTCGATTTCATTCCAGTCTCCGCCTCGTGCTCCTCTGTCGTCTGTTTAAAAAAAAAACAACAAAAAAAAACAATACAGGATAAAGTTTAGAGTGCAGCAAAGCTACTGTAATGCATACACTGGGGACATCTGTAGTACAATGGAGACGTGGATTGAATGTCCAGGAAAGACAGCAATATACAGAGGGTATTCAGTAGGCCGGAGTTGAAGATGCTGCGATTGACAGAATTACAAATAAGTGCATTGTAACGATCAAAATTACAAGACCAACTCGGTTACCTAGAAATTGTGTAGAACAGTGAATACTGAATATTAAAGCTTTGAGGTGGGAAAATTAATCAGATTTTCTTTAGAGGGTGCAATCTCAATCATGGAAGACATGGATTCTAATTCATCGGCTCATGTATGACGCAAGTAGGGTAACCTGATGAATCTATATTCATTGATCACATGCATGACCTACTTAACAAAACCTTTCCACATCACCAAAAGGTCAGGGATAAAACGTTACTTCCATTACTTCACATTAGTGGTGTACAAGTCCAACATTTTGGAGATCCTACAATTTTCTCTTTAATGTAGCAAAAAAAAAAAAAAAAAAGAAAAAAAAGCAACCTAAAAAAAAAAAAAATCACATGAATAATTAATACAGGTTATGAAACATACTGGAGTAATGAACTCCCTGGGAGAGATGAGTTCATGCAGGCAAATTATTTTATATATTATTTATATATTTGTCTTTCAATCTTTCAATTGTTGTGACTGAAGATTGGTGCGGCGATTGGGACGCCGATTTCCGTTTACCTTTTGGTTTTAAGGTTCGGAAGAAAATGCCAAACATCAAAACTGTTGATTTGGAACAAAGCATTTAAATCGTGTTTGATGTCCCAGACGCGAGCTCGTTCCGCTTAACAGTGTCCAAACATCATGAAAGACGGAAGGAAACATTCATTAATAAGGGATTTGCTCCTGTCATGTAGAAATCTCTCTGTTTACGTTTATTCGTAGATGATCTTATCCAGAGCCATTTCAAGATGGATGAGGGTTGGGGGTCTTGTTCAAGGGTGTCAGCAATGAACACAAAAATATATATACTTTCAGTGACACTCCTGCCTTTTCCATTCCTTTCTCCTGATGTAACATGCAAAGTGAGATTTTCATCCTACAGAGCACATTTATTCACAAACTTGCCTTCAGCCTCCAGGCTGCGTACGGTGAATCTGACTCCTTGCAGAAGAAGCGAGACGTTTTCGTCCCCACGTTTAACAGGTGCTCACCGGGCAGCCCTTGCGTTTGAGAAATGTAGCGAATCTGAAAAGAAGAACGGCAACATTAGCTCCTTTAGAGCGACCGTGAAAACAAATGAATCATTCAAATCAATCTTGGCCATTAAAACATTGCACGCCAGAAGACACGATATGGTTAAATGGTTAAGAAGCAGATCTTTAACTTAAGAGCATCATTTTCATTAATGTCCTGGTTCCTGATCCAAAAAACTCCTAATAGGATACAACAAAGAAGGACTAACTTATAATAGTTTGCGCATTTCTTTTTCCGTTGCTTTCGATTTTGGATTTATAATATATACGTAAAATATATGCATTTAAAAATACTTGTGGGCGAGTATTATGGTTACAAAAGAACCCATTTCATTTCCAAAACCTGCCCTGACTCTGAGAATTCAGGTGATCGTGGTTTGGTAATATCCGTTACCACGCAGCCCTACACGTCATAGTTAAAAGAGAAAAGGTTCAAAATGGACTGTGGGATGTTTCCGTGATGCTGTTACATTCCATAATCCACACCCCGATGCAGTTGTTGGTTAAGAGCGTGTTTTGACAAAACCGGCGATTTCATCCGAAGAAAAATATCATAATTGTCATCTACATTCAGCCCTGGTTCAACACGTCACAGCAAGGTGTGCGTGTGTTTGGGGCAGCTGAACATCTCAAATAAGAATTACGGTTTACTAATGGAACAACCGAATGCAATTCAAAGAATTCGAGATGGCGTTAATCCAACCTCCAGGTTCGATACCCTGCAGTTAAAGCTAAACGAATCAAACCAGATTGTGTAACAAATCGCTTGATGTACAACGAAAGAGCAGCAGCTGCCCCGGTTACCTTAGCAACAGCCAGTCATATGCAATTTTGCAACGGAATTAGGACGAATTCGACCAAATTTGCATACAAGTTAGCTGGATGAAAAATGGCTGCCTCTTTGTAAGTCACAATAGCAACCGAGGACTTCAGTTTGAGTGTAGTCGTTTGGGGGCATCAAATTATTCATTTTAAAATCGGAAAGAAAAGTGAATAGAGCAGAAATCTTGCTCTCTAATTACAGAGACCATGAAGGGGACATTTATAGTCATAAAACAAGACGATTACAGGAAGTCAACAGAACAAATCTGATACCGTGTAACTGCTGAGGGGGAGAACGAAAAAAATTTAATAAAATAAATTTTAAAAATCTCCAAACTACTCACTGTTAGTCCCAGCAACGGGGGAAAAAAAGATGACTAAAATAATGCACCACAACGTGTTTTTTCTTAGCGTATGCTCATTTCCTCTAGTCTTGGGGAAGGAAAAAAAAAAAACTCCAAGGTCAATGTGGTTCCTCTTGGTTTAGTAAGAACAATTCTACAGACACCACTTAAAGCACCAAGCTTGAAAGTGGAACCCAAAAAAAAAAAAAACCACAAACCGTAACAAAAATAAAAAAATAAAAGTCATCCGATACCCAACGCCAGCCACAAAAATGGCCCATTTCTTTATTAAGACTGAAAGAACTTCACTGACTGCTTCTGGCACATCGTTCATGCTCAGATTTCGCACTCATTTCCTCACAACGTTGTGTTTTTTCTAAACCAGGCTCAGACGTGCAGGACACCGGGTTCTCCCAGACCAGCGATCGCAATCGGTGCATTATTCAAAGTATTGCATCGATCAGTTTAATGGAACCGAAGTCCTGATATCGAATAATGAGCACACAGTTTATGAACGGCTTCCGTGCTTGTTTGTGCATGCCAATACAGACTGAAGGGGAAGGGAAAGAAAAAAAAAAATTCCCGTTCTTCAGTCCACACCCTGGCATCCTTGATAGGGCATGTTTTAACAAAGCCAAAGATTTCATTGGCCCAAAGAGAAAGAGGAAGATTAAAAAAAAAAAAAAAAAAAAAAAAACACCAACAAACGGATTACTCAAGCACAAGTATGGCTCTGGCACGTCACAATAGAGTGAAGATCAGCCTGACTTTTAAAACCAGCATGTCGTTTATAATAAGCGTGACCTCTTTTTGACTTCTGGTCGAAACATCTCGCTTCTAAGAAACCCTGCGTCATAGAGGACCTCTGACATATAATACGCCGGCCACTGAGGGGAAAGGGAGGGTTAGAGTGAGAGAAAGACAATAAGAGAGAAAGTGCAAGGAAGTGAGAAAGCATGTGAAAGAGAAAGGGTGGGAGACTGAAACAAGAAACAAGAAAGAGGAGAAGGAAAGGGGCAAATTCAGAACTGAAAGAAAACATGAGCGAGAGAGTGAGAGAGATGCAAAGAGTTAGAGAGAATGCATGAGGATAATAGACAGAGAAAAAGAGAGAGAGAGCGAGAGAGAGAGAGAGAGAGCGAGAGAGAGAGAGAGAGAGAGAGAGAGAGAGAGAGAGCGAGAGAGAGAGAGAGAGAGAGAGAGAGAGAGAACACAGACTAAGAGCAGTCTGCCCTTCCCAAAATTACCCACCCCGAGTCTTTTTCTGTCCCGTCTCGTTTTACTAGCTCTGGAGCTCAATGCGGTTTTGTTGAACAAGCGCAGTTACTGTTTGTGGCATCATGAGGGAGTTATAGAGACGCGATCGAGTTGCCACAACGCAAACACAGAAAAAGCACTCAAGTGAGAACCTGCTGATAGTGCAAGCTGGAAAGTGTGTGAGAGTGTGTGTGTGTGTGTGTGTGTGTGTGTGTGTGTGTGTGTGTGTGTGTGTGTGGGGTACGGCATTAGGTGGGGGGGGACGAGACGACTGTGGCTTTGGGTTATAAATACATTCTGCTGTGTGGAGTGGAATTGGACCCAGCGCTGGCACAGTATGAAGTTTACAGTCAGCACAGAGCACGAGACTCTCCTAAACATCGCACACAAGCAGATCTGACCAGGACATCGGAATTTTTTTTTGTAACCTTCTAATATTTAAATGTCCTCCTGTGCATGTCTGAAACGATTTTATGTCCTACACCCTGGGTTCTCCTGCACCACCTTACTGCTACACTTCTACCATGTAGCTCAATTTACTTCAGAGGGGTTCAGTGTTCCAATGCATCCCCAGTAGGGCTCAGTAGAATGGAGCTCAGAGCTCTATAGCAAACCATATCTTCATGGTATTTGGTCATTGTCATGCTGAAAGAAGAGGTTTCCATGTTTTCCCTTTGCTGGGATCTTTTTTCCCCCCCGTTTCCTCCCCCTTTAGCAGTTATGGTATCTGATTTGTTCCACGACTTCCTGTAATTGATGATTTTCTTATTTTCTTATTCTAAAAATGTCCCCTTTGTGGTCTCTGTGATTAGAGAGCAAAATGTCTCTCAAAAAAATCTATTCACTTTCTGGTGACTCCATCCTTTTATATTTCTAATAGTAACACTTTGAAGCCAATGACTCTAATGGTTAAGACACTACAGGCTCAGTTGCCGTTCAGGTTCGCGGAGGTCTGAGAGGATCTTTAGCAGGCCACTCAAGTTTGTGGGTGAGGTTTAAAGCTCTATAGCAGGAGATCTTCCACTCCAACCCATGGAAAGCATATCTCCATGGAGCTGGCTTTGTGGCATTGTCATGCTGGAACAGGTTTGGGTCTCCTAGTTCTTGATGGAGGATAAAATGCGATGCTACCTCATCCTAGACAATTATGTGCCTCCAACATTGTGCATAAATAGTTGTCTAAAAAAAATTTTGACAGTAGTTCTGCATTCGAGGCAGTACTAGCCTTCTCCCAATACGTTATCGTTTCTATAGGAACGGGGATTGAAATTACAATATTTAATCAGAACACTGACCCTTTGTTTAAAAGAGTTATCAAGCAGTGATGGAACGGGTCTTCAGTGTCGGAACTTTCTGACAGCAAGCAAGTTCTCTGCCATGGCCTTGAAGATAAGAGACTTTTTTTACGTTTACGAGAGAAAGAAAGAAAACAAAGGCTCCTGAGGAAATAGTTGCTAATGGCAGCTATTATGTAAAATAGAACAGGAACTAGCCACAATGCACGCCGAGGTGGAGTGATCTCACGCTCTCTGACACACACACACACACAAAGCCCAGCACATGCACCATAAATGGCAAATAAATTACTCCTAAAGGAAAAAAGAAAAAAAAACCTCTGCGTGCACAACATTTCTACATCTCTAAAGCTTTGGGAAAAAAATGAAGAATCTGATGTGTGGTGGAGAAACACTTGGGCACAGACTGCAGGTGGCAGTGACCTGGAACAGCATTTAACCATCAGCCCATTAGCTTGCTGAGTTACCTGGTCATATTCCAGAGCTCCGGGGTAAAGCGGCCAGCCGAGAAACAGCTCAGCAATGACGCAGCCCAGTGACCACATGTCTATGGCCTCACAAAAGGGCAGACCCAGGATGATCTCTGGAGCCCTAGGAAGACAAAAAAAAAAAAAACCACATACACAATGTTAATGGAGATGTTACTGTGACAACTGGCTGTTGACTGGACAGCTCAGGGCTGCATGATTTGTTATGAACGCAAAGCACAAGGCCAATAAACGAGGTCAGAGTACTTACACACACACACACACACACACACACACACACACACACACACACACACACACACACACACACACACACACACACACACACACACACACACACACACACACACACGTTTAAGCAGATATACAGCACTGAATAAGACCATAACAGCACATTTACATCCTGAATCAATAATGCTTTCAGACCCATATTTCCCAAATACCATTGAAATGATCCTCACCCTCGTGTCCTTCTGCACGCACGCACGCAGACACATCAAGTTTACAGCCAAAAGACGTCACAGCAACACATCTGCTACCTTGACAACAGGGGGATAGAGGTGTATGCGTGTGCCTAGCGACAGACAGGATGAGGTAGTTGACGAAGGCCATCATGGGGGTGAGGAGTGCGTGTCAGCGTGCGACACTAAATGTCAGCGCCTTGAAGAGTCGCTTTCCAAGTGTGATTACAAGCGAATTTAATTGGGGAGTAATAAAATTTAAGAGAGAGAGAGAGAGAGAGAGAGAGAGAGAGAGAGAGAGAGAGAGAGAGAGAGAGAGAGAGAGAGAGACACACGAGACAACTAACTCTCGCGCCATCTCCAAACTAGATGCCTAAAAGCCTGGTCCAAATCAGGAAGTGCGATGACAGCAGGACTTGGGTAAATATGGAACAGACAGAGATCAGCGTCGATTTGACAGGCAGCTATCTAGGATTAACCCTTTCTAAATCTGCTCTCAGCCCAGAATAGCAAAAAACCCAACAGCAGACATACATATGGGCTAAACGCAAAAGCTAAACCCACCCTGTGTACAACACCGAATGCCGCAAATAGCACGAGAAGAAACACCTGGCAGGATTCAACTTGTGAAAACAGACACAGTTAATAGTCACCAATTATCGACTACCAGTTAACGCACTCTATTTCAACGCTGCAAAATATAAATTTTTGCAAACAAGCCGCTGGAGGAAAAACAAAATCGTAGTTTGTAAATGTTATCACTGACAGTTTTATTGCAATTTGACTATTATATAATTCTCACCCTTAGTTTGCATGATTCTTAACTGGAAGCTCTAACACTCATTTACCTGTTAGCAAAATGATCCATAAAGCTCCAGTGTAACGATAATAAAGCAAACTTTCCTCATCGAGCATGTCTTGGGAAACGCAGGCCCGAGACAACAGACGTCACAGGGGAGAAGTGGCAATGCTTTCTATATTTACCTCTGCTTCAGTTATTCGAAAAACGAATAGTCATTTGCCAAAAATAAAAGAGCGAAATCAAATCATTCTAGATGATAAGTGTACACCTGCAGACAAGCCATACTTAAAAGTCTACTGTTAAATATATCCAAGTTTCATTTCTATGAAATTGTCCCTTGAGAATATCTACCATATTTCCAGACTATAAGCTGGTACTTTTTCCCTACGCTTTGAACCCCGTGGCTTAAACAACAAAGCGGCTAATTTATGGATTTTTTCCCGGTTTCACAAACTTTTAGCCAAAAAAACTGAGCCCAATAACATTAGACCAATGAAATTGCCAAACGGGTTCAGGTGAACCAATTAAACTCTTTATATTAAATTAGATGCGCTCCCACTGAATCGGGCCGCACCACATCATAAATATGGATGATGTTCCTCTGACGTTTGACCTGCCATTCACTCGGACTGTCTACAGGAAATGTGAATCATTCGTCACGCTGAAAACAACCGGGCATGAAAACACACTTCACCTGTGTTCTGAGCTGCACGGCATCGGGAGAAAAGCTTCACCGATGGTGGTTTTTAAACACATGACGATGCCAAGAGAAAAACTCTAGAGAGAAATTGTTGTGAACGGAAGGAGGAAGACAGTGAACAATGACTGTCTTGGTAGGCTACTGTTTAGATACAAGCCGTGTAACAGACACTGTCTTTCGTTAAAGCCTGTGTAAAGTTCATTAGTTTCAGTGTAGCACCTGCGGCTTATAGACAGGTGCGGCGTATTTATGTTCAAAATAAACATCTGTGTCAATTTCAGTGGAGGCGGCTTATATTTGGGTGCGTTTAATAGTCCGGAAATTACAGTAATAAAATGGTTGCTGAAATGTGAGGGGTGCACTCACTTTTGAGAGATACTGTATATTGGGTATGTTCTCAATAGCAGAGTCTTTTCTACAACGTTAGGTGTTACTGCTGTTCTGCCATCGAACTCAACTCGATTTGCCATTAATCATACTACTGAATCCTTTTGCCAATGTTTGATCTGCTATATTTTATTTCTTTTTTTTTTTTCATTTTTGCTACTGACTTGTGTCTACCAGAAAAGTCCAATTTTGAGACTGGGTTCCTGTTGTTCTGGGCTCCTGTACTTGAAACGTTTCAAAAGCCCAATCCAGAAAGGACTCGACACAATTGTAGGACTTCACACCCTATGACAGTGTGCTGTTGTGACATACTATTAACTACTAGAGCATGCAGGCCTGGATGTATTCCAAGCCAACAGGGTGTGTAGAGCAGTTTAGCTTGGTTGACAAGGTGCCATAAGGGAGCGAATATCACATGCAAAAAAAAAAAAAAAAAAAAAAAAAAAAAGTGAACAAGAGATGCAACCTTTCAGTCACTGTTCAGCCCCATTTCAACGATGTTAGATTTTTTTCGTTCTAAAGAAAACAGATAGTTTTCACTGTAAAGATCACAATCGGGTTTCGGTGTGTGATTCTGCAGAAATTTCTCAGATCTTTATTGAATACGCAGAGAGAGAGAGAGAGAAGTGTGGGAGAGAAAAAGGTTTGGGGATTTTCACAGAGGTTACATGCACTCAATTATGAATCTAGGAAAGCTGGTCATACAATACAGTCAATCATAATGTCGAAAACGTCTACAAAGCTGAGTTTGATGGTCCGTTTATCAGGTTTCATCACCACAATGATCAAGCAAAATCTGTACTCTCAGGTGAAATCCGAAGTGTGTTGTCCAAATTTTGATCATGATAATGTTAATAAACTAAAAACCTTAAAAACTAAAAAGAAATACTATTATAAATAAGGCCAAATGCAAGCCCAGACAGACAGACAAAGAGGCAGGCAGACACAGACAGGCATGGCAGACAGTCACAGACAGGCATGGCAGACAGTCACAGACAGAGAGGCAGTCAGGCAGTCACAGACAGACAGAGAGGCAGGCAGACAGAGAGGCAGGCAGACAGAGAGGCAGGCAGACAGAGAGGCAGGCAGACAGACAGTTAGATTATTGATCCCGTGAGGGAAATTAGAGTCTTACACTAGCAGCAGGTTATACAAACAGCAAAAAACAGTAAATACTTCTACTTTAACAGAGTGAAGCAGCAGCGCTTTAGTCTTTTAGTATGTTTAGCTCTCACCTCATCATCTGTACATTTGTCTCATGCCATTCATTCAAATACCTTCACGCACTACGTGTTTGATTACTTAGCTACAAAAGTCACTTGGAACTCGCTGATATACATGTCCGTATAAACATATATAACAGGTTTTCAGGCTTCTTCTTCTGGGCCATATGTTCACTTCTTCGATAACAACAGTATGAATAAGAGGCGTGTGACACAATGATAAAGTGAGCTATATGTATGTCACCAGTATAATATTAGCGTTCAGGGTAACAGAAGGTTTATTCAACAAAACTAAGTTGTCCTTGGTCAGGGCCTCCAGTGTCCTTGAACCTCAGAAGAGCTCAAAATACGGAGAAAAGCTCCGACTCCTCGTTTTACACAGAGCTCAAAGGGCTACGGTTGTTTTAATGTCCTGAAGATTAGATGTGCCACAGGGCAGAGTCCAGGGGTTTACACTTCTCCAGAGAATGCGCACAAGTAGAGGGCAGCGCTGTGTTCTCACACGGTGCAAGAGCTAATAATCCACACATGCCTGTTAGAGTATATCTGTGTGGCATGAATATCTGGGCGTGGAGGAGCATTAACACACACACGCAGATAGAGAGAGAAGGAAACGAAGACAGATAGTGAGAGAAAGAGGGAGTAGGGGGACAGAAAGAGATATAAAGAGACAGAGCAACATATGGCACAGCAAGAAGCCACAGAGACCCACCAAAAAGGCAGGTAGAAAAGGTGAGACTGACCGCACAGAAAGATAGAAATTAAAAGAGAGAGAGACTGAAAACTGAACGGTAAGAAAGCTAAAAAGAAAGAGTGACAAACATGCAGAACGACAAAAAGATTAGAAGGGCATAGAGACAGAAAAATATAGAGGAAGAAGAAAAAAACAGTGAGCGAGAACCAGTCTCTGAGTTCTCTGTAAACAAAACCCACCCAAACACATCTTATCTAATCTGTTAGAGCAGAGAGCGGTTACGTGGCCGTCTCTTCCTCAAACAGCCGTCTATCAGAGTCACAGCCTCGGCGCACGCCCAAACCGAAACTACGGTCCACCGCGTACTGCGACGGAGACGCACGAGTCTTCCGCAGAAGCGTGGGGTCGAATAGAACCTGGCCAGAGCGAAGATCAGCAGCTCGAGCATGTTTCCCTGCCTCTTTTAGAACCGTGTCTGATTTCTCCGGCTGGTGCAAATTCTAGACCTGAGCCAGGGCCTGGCTTCTTTCTTCTTGTCCCTTGTCCAAAAAAAAAAGAAAAAAAAAGCTCGAATTTGTTTGTGATAAGGAAAGTCTGGGAGATTTGGAACAGGGGAAGAGAAGAGGAGGAGAAACTTAAAGCAACTCTTACAAAGTTAGGCTCGCAGCTCCGTTCATACCGGTTTATACGTGAGCGCAGCATTAGGGAAAAATCAGACGCACGTGATCACCTTTCTTTCAGCACAGGGCGGCTACAGAAGGGTGCGAACTGTTATGACATACCGGTCAAGCTCTGCACAAAACACACTGAACGCTGTATTTGAAGGAATCAGCACGGAGCCAAATCATTTTTTCATCGTTGCATCATTCACACATTCGGAAATGAAGAAATCTCGCATCTGCAACACATCGAAACGCCTCAAGACCACGCCTACCAGACTCCTTTTCTAGTCACTTGTGCTGCTAAAATTATTTCAAAACACATCTGCAATCTTTTATGCTCCATATGGTGATTCCAGATCTTAGAGCTGATGGTCTGTAAATGTATTCCTGGATCAGGACCAGCTACATCCATGCGTGATTCTTCCTCAAACTGTTACAACAAAGTCAGAGGCACACAACTGCATAAGAAGTCTTCGGATGCACTTGCATGTTCCACTTCACTTGGACTAGGAGACCCGAACCTGTTCCAGCGTGACAGTACCCTGTACAGAAAGCCAGCTCCATAAAGACTGCAGTGGAAGATCTTAAGTCGCCTTAAGACGAATTTGAACACTGAATGCACCACAGACCTCCTCTCCATCAGTACTTTACTAATACCCTGGTAGCTGAAAGAGCACAGATCTCCATAAACACACTCCTAATATCCTACACTCTTCCAGGAAGATGTCCAGCACATTGATAATTTAATCTGTACTTAAGTCTATATGGGTCATACATATCCATCCATCTCTTCTGTTTAATTCATACACGTGAACCAGATTTTCCGGACTATAAGTCGCTACTTTTTTCCCCACGCTTTGAACCCCGTGGCTTAAACAACGAAGCGGCTAATTTATGGATTTTTTCCTGGGTTTTTCCCGGTTTCACAAACTTCAAGCCAAAAAACTGAGCCCCATAACATTAGACCAATGAAATTGCCGAACGGGTTCAGGTGAACCAATGGAACTCTTTATATTAAATCAGATGCGCTCCCACCGAATCGGGCCGCACCACATCATAAATATGGATGATGTTCCTCTGACGTTTGACCTGCCGCTCATTCGGACTGTCTACAGGAAACGCGATTCATTCGTCACGCTGAAAACAACCGGGCATGAAAACACACACCTCACCTGTGTTCTGAGCTGCACGGCATCGGGAGAAAAGCTTCACCGATGGTGATTTTTGGACGCACGACGATGCCAAAAGATAAACTCCCGAGAGAAATTGTTGTGAAAGGAAGGAGGAAGACAGTGAACAATGACTTTCTTGGTAGGCTACTGTTTAGATACAAGCCGTGTAACAGACACTGTCTTTCATTAAAGCCTGTGTAAAGTTCATTAGTTTTAGTGTAGACAGGCTTATAGACAGGTGCGGCGTATTTATGTTCAAAATAAAAATCTTTGTAAAATTCAGTGGGTGCGGCTATATTTTTTATATATATATATATATATATATATATATATATATATATATATATATATATATATATATATATATATATATATATATATATATATATATATATTTATACACACACACACACACACACACACACTAATATAATGAGTGAGTCAAAATGTGTCCATCCATCCATACACACAAACACGGGTCTTAGAGGCTCTTCGTAAATTGAAAAAAATCGACATTTATCGACTAATGTACTGTATAAATCAGCGATTACTGCTCTAAACAGTAACATTCCCAAAGAATAAAATGTTTCATTTTAAAAGAAATAAATGAATCATGTTTGAGGCCGGCTATTAAACTGGTCGAGTTTTGTTCCAGCCTCCTGATCATAAATCGGTCATGCAGATGAGGAGAGATTTCCCAAAAACCACCCTGAAAAAGAAACAAAGAAATTATAGAAGGGGTCGATTTAAGGACACACTCCACCCGGAGTAGAAAAGAAGTGCAAGATATTCCGCCGCGGTCCGTTTCTTCTCCCTCCAGGCGATATGCTTTTTGTGTGTTTTTTTTAGGTTTGTACGACAACCTTGAATGTGACATGGTCTCTATGTAAACCAAACCTGTTTATATTATGACTATCCTTTTTGTCGATCAAAAGCGCATTAAGGAATGCTTCTTAGCAAGATACAGCAGACCGATTCCCAAAAGAGCAACTCTTATCAGGAGAAGGGACTCTGATAAAAACCGTGCAACATCTCCGAGCTAATGGCTTCAGGCAGTGTTGAGGAGATAACCTCGAGCATGCACACGCACTCCAAAACTAAGAAGATAGTAGCAACATCTGCTCGACATTCTCACCCACCATGCACGAGGTGGCCAAGAATAACAGGATCCCAGCGGGGTTGAAGTTTATCGGTTTAAGCTGATATTTTATTGATGATAAATAAAAAATTTAGCCATTTTTTTTTTTTAAAGAAAAATATAAAGCGTGTATCAATTTTATGTGCCAAGATTAAGTACATGAAAGAATTGCAGGAGTTTTATATAGTTCACATTTATATCCATGTCTGATGCATACTTTCAGCTTCAGATGCTCAACCACAACCTTTACAATCTTGAAAATCATCACAGACTCCGAAACGCACCAATTTCCTGTCAGATCTTAAACACTTTTTTGCCTTTTCCAATAAACGGAAGGGAAAAAAAAAAACTTTGATGTACTAGAGGGAAATTTGCAACTTCTTTAAGATTATGCAGTTCACGATCACATTTAGAAACAAAACTATATACTATATATATGTGGAGTTTTGACATTGGACCTCCTTGAGTGTTTAAAGGCTCTGGCATGGAAAAGCTGGTGTTGGATCTGTGATGATCTCAAATGCTGAGCTATTTTATGAGTTGCTCAGTAGCTCCTAGTTTTATAACCACAAATGACTGTAAAAGACAGAAGAAAGAACATTACTCAATCACACACTCCAGTGCTCATGTTAGTTCACACTCTCCAGTGTTCTGTATTGTTTAAAGATTTATAAATCACACTCTTGATTTCACCATTTCCTTGCCACAGTCGCCACGGCTGCTCATCAGGGATAAATACACACCGTTCACCTTAACTGTACATTCTGTAAAGCTGCTTTGAGACAATGTCTGTTGTGAAAAGCGCTATAGAAATAAACCTGACAACATATGTGGATTTACTGCAAGACCTTTTAAGCCACAAAGACCAAATCATTACACCGAATACTCAGCATAGGTATCTGTGCTCATGCCGAGCGCCGAGTCAGCAAAAACACCGTACAGAAAATTAAAAGCTGAAACTGTGCACCAAAAAGGCAATCAGCACAGAAGGAGACGAACCTGAATAGCGTGAGACAAATCCTGTAACCCTATCTTAGCCTTAATTCAGATGCTACGCTAAGCCGTCATGGAAAGATTAAGAGGACCGGGCTTTAGTTTCAGCTGGCTATAAAGGGGAATATGAGAACCTGTGTAGGATAAATGAATTCGAAAGAGACATCAAGTTATTACGCTTCATTCGAAAAGTGGTAGGTCAGTGGTTACGGCTCTGGTTTACCGATCAGAAGGTCAGGTGTTCAAGCCCCAGTATCGCCAAAATGCCACTTAATGAGCGCTTCAGGTGCGCAGTATCATGGCTGACCCGGTGCTCTGACATACAAAGAAAGAGTTTTCACTGTACTTATGACAAGTAAAAGCCTCTCTCTCTATTTTCTTTTTGCCACGGATACATCCAATTCCTGAAGCGATTGTAGAAATCGGAATGAGGCCAGACATTTAGAGTTCAAGATTTAGAGTTCACACTTGGTGTTTCATCTCGAGAGCATGCCAATGGATTTGCTCAGGCACTGATTAGGTCGGTTCCCTTTTAGTTCCAATGACGGGAAGTACATTACTTTACAGCATTAAAAAAAAGGGAAAAAAAGCAACTGCTTGCGGAAGTGAAACATTTAGCGGTTTTGTCAGGTGCGAACGAACGTTTGTCCGCGTTTATGAGGTCTTGAAGTTGAATTTGAGGCAAATCCAGACAGTACCACAGGCCACTCAATGTGGAATTGCCTAAAGGGAAAGCAGAACTGTTGTTTCTGCATTGATGTTAGAAATGACTTGCCTCTCTGTATCTCAAGCAGATGAAGGTGCCCCATGTGGAGACGGAGACAGCTATCTGTTCTAAGCACTAAGAAGTAACAGTGGAAAAAATCGTCCGGGAACAAACGGTACTCAATGATGATCCTTAAACTTTGTATATTTCGCAGGGACACTACAGCACACGCCATGTGCTTTTCACCTGGCATGAATTCCATAACGAGGCCTGCAAGGATCATCATTCTGAAAGAAACCCACACAAGGAAAGGAATCTGAACAGAGACTCTTCAGCGCAAAGATGTCAGAAATTCCACAGACTTGAAGTGCGACTCTAAAAACGCAGCTCGTGTAACATATGAGCACATTTATTCCTAGAATTAATACAGGGCCTGTCTAAGGTTTGGAAACACCCAGTCTTTTCTATTGAACATACGTAATTTTTATAGTAGGAAGATTTACTTTGACCAAAGCAAAATGTATCAATGTGCAAATGTCTTTCTGACCTTCATCCCAGAGCAGTTCAATAGTATTAAGGTGCAGTGAATGGGCAGGCCCTTTTTGTTCCATGATCTTTAACACTCCACATGGAATTGCATGATGGTGAAGTATAGAATGGCAGCCATGTTTGTGTACTCATTTGCCTTCCAAACCATTAATCTTCCACCTCCATGGATGTCTGTGGGTGTGAGGCAAACGTCTACTCCCTGTACTCTCTTTTATACAAGTTCGCCTGTTTGAACCATAATTGTCCAATTTGAACTCATCTGTTCATAGAACTTTCTTCATTCACTTTCCAGTTCTCTCCTGCCTTTCACTAGTTTGTTGCATAGAAACAAAAGGAACATTCCTGTGTATCAAACACCATAAAAGACTAGGTGTTTCCGCAGGCTCGGTA
Source organism: Silurus meridionalis (assembly GCF_014805685.1). NCBI lineage: Eukaryota > Metazoa > Chordata > Actinopteri > Siluriformes > Siluridae > Silurus > Silurus meridionalis. Next base: position 24,696,022 of record NC_060888.1, on the reverse strand, counting down.
AAGTCACATTCAGCATTAGATTTCATAACGTAACTATGTGACCTTTACAAAATTTGCATTAGAGATGCAGAGTTAAGAAGATTTTACTAGTAAATTATTACCGAGTGACTGTTCGTCCAAATTGACCACTTGTGAACTGTAACACAGAAATACGCACTGATGCGTTGAAGGTTTCACGAGCAATACCACGCTCAGCGCCAAAGCCAAAGCGAAAACAGCGGCGAGGAGATCGCATGAGTCACACGGACGTGTTGGTAGTCGTGAGGTGACTTATCAGTAATCACCGTAGTACTGTAAACAGTAATCAGATTAAACATACGACGGATTGTTATAAGTGTTAAGACATGCTGAGCCACAAGGCGAAAACGGAGTCAGCAGGAAACACTAACCGAAAAGAAATCGCTGAAGCTGAGACGCATTCCAAATCTGCTGATGCTGCGTTTGTAAAAATGTTCACTTTACTTTTAATTCTGAGGATTCGCACCACTATTGGCATTATATTAACTAAGTGGTGTGAAGGAAAAGCTTTCACCCTTTGCAAATTCCAATCCTGACATTACCGGAGCTACTCATGAAAAGAAGCCGGAAAACCGAAAATGGCCTCCCTCTTCCCTTGTCAGAGCAAAACTAGCCAATCAGAGCCACCTGTGAGCTCAAGTATGTAGAAGAAAGCAGATAGCATTTTCATTTCCCGACATTGGCAGCAGTTCGAAAGAGATACTGACTGGATTCTCCATCCTTGACTGCAATTTGTGGAGTGTTCGATGGATCACGGACATCAAGTTCTCTTCTCAAGATCACACAGCATATTTAGCCTTCACCAGGAAATAATGTTAAATACGTATAACACACGTCTTCTGTAAAAGGTCTTTTAATTTACTGTAGGCACTCAATACACTGAATTAAAATTTGGTGCTGAAATCCTGACTAATGTAATCAAACTAAGTTTTGTTATATCATAATATTAGACAACGAACGCATGTAAAGCGTGCACAAAAGTTGCGCCAACGCAGCATTTCCATGACATCATTAACCAAATTTTGGAAGCACAAAGAAAGTTCTCTAAACACTTAGTCTTCCGTGCTCAGGTTTGGTCCGGCGAGACATAAATAGACATTCTCTTTATCGCTATGCGTCGGCCTTTACATCAGAGTGAACAAGATTTAACTTCGAACTTCTAAAACACTAAGCAAAGCGGAACGGTTTTAAAACAGTGGACGCTCAAAAAAAACGTTCATAGCACATGTCAGGTCTGTATGCACAGCCCCGGTTATCTCCTGGATACCTTTAGAGTCACACACTTCAGATTTCTGAAACCGTGCACGTTTTTTTTTTTTTCTCTCTCAAATCGCCATACCAACAAACAGCCTGCAGCTTATTTTAAAACAGTCGCAAGCACCATTTTTTTTTTATATATAACAGCACACAAACACTTTGAACTCTTCCATATCAGGAATCAACAGCTGCTGTGCAGAGAGATGGAAAACTTGCTTATCAGGTACAGGAGGAAAAACAGAGCTGTTGCCGTACAACGCTATCACAGCGTCGTTACGTTAAACATAGAACGGCATTGAGCGTCGGCGATTGCGCCTTAACAGCTCGCAGAAGAACCAGCGCCGAACCTCGTCGAAAACATGTACAATTCGGCACACAAAAAAATAAACATTTTTGAAAAATTTTCTTGAATTTTTTTTTGGAAAATTCTTTCTTACACTTTCAGAGTCGTCTATGCAGATGGATACGATTAGAGTCTAGAAGCTTTTGCCATTAGAACCATATATAGCTGACGCAACGTTCCCCCACAACCAGAGCCGAGAAGATGATCAGACCCGAAACGTGTCAATCAGGAGAACACAAGATGTATACTCGCTAAAAGCTAAAATATCGGTGTGTAAACACAATTGAATTTGGCGGACTGCTTTATTATCGGTCACGTCTTCTGTTGACGTTCCTTTGCTGCTCTTATACTCTTGGATGACGGGGTCTAAAAAAAGAAAGAAAAAAAACAAAGTTTGGCTGCGTTTTAAAAGAATCTGTGAGCGCGACTTCGCGGACCTTTACCGCATGAATCTGTCCGGTTTTGTGTCCTTCGTAAGCAGCAGCAACAAGAACAAAAAAACCCCAAAGTAGAACTAACTGTACTCTTTTACAGCGGTTTCCTCATTATCTTGACAACTCAGACTCGCCACATTTCACACGCCCCGTCTCTGCTAACGCACAAACCGCACAACGGTTCCTCGGCGAGACATGCTATAGAAGTAGGCCGAATGAAAGTATACAGCGAGTGGTCCTGCAATTCGTCGAGTGATTCATCTTCTATCACAGCGGCGCAACGAAAAATCGCATGTTTCTATGATCTCTCGTTTTTGATACAATATCATTTCAAGAGTTAAACAAGGATGGACAAGATTAGAAATGAGTTTATTAGAGGGACAGCGCATGTAGGACGTTTTGGTGACAAGGTGAGGGAGGTGAGATTGAGATGGTTTGGACATGTGCAGAGGAGGGACATGGGGTATATCAGTAGGAGAATGCTGAGGATGGAGCCACCAGGAAGGAGGAAAAGAGGAAGACCAAGGAGGAGGTTCATGGATGTGGTGAGGGAAGACATGCAGGTAGTCGGTGTGAAAGAGGCAGATGTAGAGGATGGGGGGGTATGGAGACGGATGATCCGCTGTGGCGCCCCCTAATGGGAGCAGCTGAAAGAAGAAGATCATTTCAAGAGTAAGACATTTTCTACCCGAAGACAAAAGGAAGTCGGACTTCTTGAAAAGATTTATTTGCATCTCCCACTATTTTCCTCAGAGAGAACGTCCGTATGTCTGTCCATCATCTGAAAACGCTGACTAGCCGTCGTTGCGCCAGAACTGTGAGAGTTTCCTCTGATCTGCAGCTTGCATGTAAAATATAGCTACGATATTACTACATAAAAAAACTTAAGGAAGGAAGTACCATTAAGTGATATTCAAGCATTCACCTCAGTTTACACGGAAACTTACACGTGCTAACCTGAGAAACACGCTGAATAATGCACTGTTTCGCAGAGCTGAAAAAAAAAGGCAGATGAAAGTTAACCTGTGTTTACTTTCATATTCCTTTAGATCACTTATAAAGTCGTAAAAATCGAGTCCTTGAGGCCGAATTCAACCTTTTCTGCACTGGAGGCATTCTGAAACCTCGAGAGCAACTCAAACATGGTGCATTTAGACACGTTTCAATGTAAAAATTTCCACCGTTTTTAAAGAATAAAAGTGAAAACGACATAAAAAAAAAATCAGAAGTTTATTCCATTGTGTGAACAGTGAGAACTTTGAGAATAGGAAAGAAAAAAAAACGCCTTTTGTGCGACACATGAGCTCCGAGGCGACGATCGGGTTCACTTCCTGGAGGCGTAGCTGCGTGCTTGCTGTAACACAACGCTCGGCTTGTCATGACATGGTGACTGTGGAGAACACTAACACACATGCCCTACATTCGTGCCAGCCAGATATGCGTGCGAGTGCGAGAGTGTGAAAGGACTCTCTGGGCAAAAAGAAGGAAATTCTGGTACTGGTACCAATTTCCACTCAGTCTGCACGACATTTGCATACTGAAGATCATTCGTTTTCAGGACAAAAACACCCAAAAACTCATTTAGCACCTGTTTTTTTTTTTTTACTTTAATACCTCTATAGATGTAATTACTCGCTTTTCTTTTAGGTTTAAAATAATGTCGCAATCCTTGTTTGACTTGTGCCGTGTTATTGTTCTGCACTTCAGACATGCAAGTGGTTTTGGAATTCTCTCCTGATGAGATACGCAACGGTTTGCTGGTTTAATCGTAAAATTTAATTACACAGAGAAGAAAAAAAAATATATACGCTTTTCACAAAAGTACACATTCCCGATTCGGACTCGAGTGACGCAGGAACGCTGCGTTTTCTTTTTAATTCACTGAGAAGGGAGTGGTTTAGTCGTGTGAAAATAGATAGAACTTATCTCGCTTCCACCACGGTCGCCGTAACGACGCGTAGCTTTCCGCACCCTTGGCGCTTGACTACGCGGTATGATATTAAGAGCTCGAGTGGAAAAGGGTTTTCAGACGATCCTGTGAATCATTCACTGTGAAAGAGATTGCATTGTTTTGATGCCGCGCCTCGTTCGAACGCAAACGAGCCATATTGACCCGTCCTAGATGAAGGAGGCGTGGCCTCCGGATCCACTAGGAGCCTAAACATTTCCTCCCGATCCGGTTTTCGAGCTGAACCCAGAACCGTAAGAGGAGCCTCAAGCGGTGAACGAGTGTGTGATTTTGTAACGCAACACTAGTTTGCTTTGTCAGCAGCACAGTCACTGTGTACTTTGGTTTCGCAACCCATAGACATGCAGTGCTGAACAGAGCTCAAGGAGAGGCTGCAACATTTAATTCACTACATGCAATCGGTATATATATTTTTTTAATAAATAAAATGTAACACCTAAAGATAAAGTAACACTCAAGCGCAATCCGGAATTTAAACGGTGTCTATATTTTATAGTTTGATAATCCAAACTGTTATTCGGTACATGTACAACATTTTGTTTGTACTAGATCGATATTAGTAGCAAAACGTTCCCTTGCTGCAAAATTTTTTATAATAAATCATTGAAAAAAAGGAAATGCACGGAGCAGAATGTCTTGTTCCCGTGTGCCTGGTTATTATTGTAACCATGTATTTGTAAAACACCAACCGCAAACTCTCCTCAGAGCACGACCGAAGGGGGAAACTATGGAACAAACCAAATCTTTGAAAGAAAAAGAAATAGCCAAGATTACTGAGGTTGGGGACAAAGAAAAAAACGATAAAATCTGTGCTTTGAGAGCGAGAGAGAGAGAGAAAGACGAGTACTGACGTTTATTCACATAGCAATCTCTCAGCATGAGATCTCATGATTCTACATCAGTCTAATTAATGTAGGGCTACAAATCTTTCAATGTGTGTCAGTGTGACTCAGTCCTGTGTGGAAAATGCAATAGGAGTGCGCGCACACACACACACACACACACACACACACACACACACACACACACACACACGAGACCAGTGCACAAAACACACAACAGCTACATTCACAGGTGCCAAAGTACAAAAAAAAAAATAATAAAAAAACATCACTGGTGCCATTTAAACTGCAGAGAGAAGCACCCAGTTCCTCTTTATCCGTTACAGCTGATAACCGAACCGCGTAAAGGTCACGTCTGTGTGCTTACAAAGATTGCTCTTGTTCTCTCTGACGTAACAAAATATAATGTCCTCTGGCCGGTTTAAACACCTGAATAAGTAAAGGAGGCGTCGCCATGTCGTAATGCATGTAGTGGAGAGGGGAAAAAAATGAATACAATTAATGTAAAAACTAAAAAAATTATTAATGAATGGACAGTTGGTGCCACCCAGATGAGGACGGTTCCTTTCAAAGTTTCTCGATCATCTTTCAGCTTCTCCCACAGCGAATCCTCCTTCTCCATATCACTCCGTCCTCAACATCTGCCTCTTTAAATCCAACTACATGCATGTCTTCACTCACACCATCCATAAACCTCCTCCTTGGTCTTCCTCTTTTCCTCCTTCCTGGTGGCTCCATCCTCAGCATTCTCCTACTGATATACCCCATGTCCCTCCTCTGCACATGTTCAAACCATCTCAATCTCACCTCCCTCACCTCGACTCCAAAACGTCCTACATGTGCTGTCGCTCTAATAAACTCATTTCTTCTTCCGTTCCATCCTCTTCACTCCCGATTGTTAAAAGCGCCATACATATAAAACTGAATCCATGTTTGAAAACATTATTTATGAACAAACCTTTTAATTATCCAATTGTTTAAATCAATTTATCGATTAAATCAAACGGATCCGTCTTTCTCAGCGCAGAAGTTCTTATATCTTAGACTGCAATGAGTTCCAGGTCAACACTTTTTCGAACTAGAACGTGGTTCAAACCAAAACAGGCCTTTTTATTTCCATGCCATGTGTTCGTGCAGGTTTCATCACAGAGGCATCGGAAGAGGAAGAACTCGAAAATCGTGCTGAAGCAACAGATATCAACAGATATCAAACAGGACGATTCAGACGGACAACCTGAAGCACAACTTCTCAGGCTGATACAATCCATGTCAAACTGTTTCTTTAAAAGTCCCATAACCAGATTTGTACACAACGTGATGACTGGTTGCTGCAACAACATGCCCGCAGGCCTACACAAATACCTCGACGGAAAAGACGACTGTGAGGAACGCTACCGAAACATACGGATCGCGGCTTAGAGCTCAGCGTGCATGTAAACAAACAAGAGTCTGGGTGAAAATGTCGGTAATGTTGAGCTCTAATTGGGTGAAGAAGAAAAAAAAACGTATATTAGTAACGTCTGCGATTGTGCTGCGAGTCGCCGTTAATTTCGCAAATCTCAAAGCAAATATTACAGCTGTGATTGTCAAGAGTCTGGGTGTGACTACAACAGTCGAGTAAAGGAGGTAACGTCACAGAAATGAAGAACAGAAGAAAAATATTGCAGAATTGAGAAGAAGGAAAAAAAGAGAGAGAGAGAGAGAGAGAGAGAGAGAGAGAGGGGAGAGAGAGCGCTACATAATCTTGGCAAGCTACAAAACTTCTTTTGCTGAACTTCCTCAAATTGAGAAATAAAACCCCACAAAAGCAACAGCTCGGCTTAAGAAGAGACGAATGAAGTGAAGCATCGGATATAAACTGCTTGATCTTGTTACTACTCTGATCCCAAAAAAAAAACAACTACAGACGGTTTGAGTGTTGATTGATAGATGACTGTAGCTACGTATGTTATACAGTAGATGAAGTAACAAACACCTGATTAACTTTAGGTGCCGGAAAAAAAAATCAATCTCTCTCAATGTATCTATCCACATACCTCTCTCTCTCTCTCTCTCTCTCTCAATGTATCTATCCACATACCTCTCTCTCTCTCTCTCTCTCTCTCTCTCTCAATGTATCTATCCACATACCTCTATATATCCATATATCTATCCATATCTAGCTATCCATCTATATCTCTCCATCCACCTTCATATATAAACATATCTATCCACATACCTCTATTTATCCATATCTATCCATCTCTACTTACCTTCCAATATCCTATATAACGTTTCTACCATTATGTTCCTCTACTCATATAGAATATTGGGTCTATTGTCTGCAAAAAAAATCCATGTCACCTTGTACACCATACAAAGACAAAACCTCATCCGGTATCTCACTCAGATTTTTCTGTCTCTCTCTTTCTCTTGATACACACACACACACACACACACACACACACACACACACACACACACACACACACGAGGCAATGTAAGGACACGTGTCTAACCTGTAGTAGCGTGACTGCAGGTAGGTGGAGCACACAGCCTTGGAGACGTGGCTGGCCGAGCCAAAGTCGATGACCTTGACGCGGTACGGTTGCCTGCGAGGATCCACCAGCATGATGTTCTCCGGTTTGAGGTCGGCATGAATCAGGCCGAGGCTCTTGAGCTTGCGGAGCGCGGTGGCCACCTGCTGCAGCACGGTGCGCATCACCTTCAGCGGCAGCGGGCTGAACTTGTTCTGCTTCAGGAAGTCGTATAGGTTCTGCTCGAGCATCTCGAACACCAGGCACGTGTGGTTGCGGTGCTGGAAGCACTCGAAGGCGCGCACCAGGTTGTGCTCGTCGGCGTTCTCGCTGCTCAGGCGCGCCAGGATGCCCACCTCGATCTGACCCTGGCGCGCGTACGACGGATGCTTCTTCAAGATCTTCACGGCCACGACCTCGTTGGTGCCTCGCTTCCAGCACTTCACGACCTGGCCGAACGTCCCGCGACCCAGGAACTCCAGCACCTCGTACGTCTGCTTCATAGAACACAGAACCTCGTGCTGCACCAGCTGGTAGTCCCCATCGTTTGTCCCGCCCCCTGTGCCGGCAACATTCTGATTGGAGGGCACCGTGGTGCTCACGTTGCTCTGCATCATGGCCGGCAGCGCAGGATGCTCCTCAACGATCTGCATGGTCCTCACGCACCTGCTCTGCTCCTTGCCTTTTTTGCGTTCAAACCCACATCCGTCAAACGTCCCTCTGCTCTCGTTTTCCCCTTCCTCACCCTCGTCCTCCTCTCCTCCAGCTCCTACACACCTGTAGGAGGAAAGATTCCCTCTGCGAGGCTCTCCAGGAGCCACAGTCTGTAATGAAAATCCCGCTCCCTCCTGCGCTTTTGTCTTTAAAGACGGGCGGGCGGAGATGTTGGTCGGACGCGCGATGCCTAGGTTCACGCCGACCACGTAGGTGCGAGGAGGCTTCTCATGGTACACACAGGTGCTGGCCTCCACTGTCCTCTCGCTGCTAAAGGCACTTGTCTGGGGCTGATGCGCATACGGTGGGCAGACCAAAACCTGTAAGGCCATACCTGAGGAAAAAATAAATAAATAAATAAATGCTGGAGATCATGAATATGAACACACTCTTTCCTGGCAACAAAACTAATACGGTTGTTAAATACAGCTGAGTGATTTATAAAAAGGATTCATGTGCACGTTTGAACTGAGAGCTATTAAGTGACAGCATTGCAGTTAGCTGATAGGGATTAGGCACGCCAAGTTACACACAAGAGCTTCTTATGTTAGCACAACATATGGCACAAGTCTGGACAGGAGGACACACACACACACACACACACACACACACACACACACACACACACACACACACACACACACACACACACACACACACACACACACACACACACACACAACCGTGTCCCAGCAACGTGACTCTGCAGAAGCCTGGAGCGGGTACGCGAACTACGGAGACGGTTATGAAATTCTAAGGCACGTCTGAGAATCTTAAAGAGGGAGCTAATGCTGTTTTTTTATAAAAAGGAACGAGGCAGACTTGAATTGGAAAAAAAATCCTTTAAATAACAGCATTACAATATAGGCCATTTTAGCCAAAGCATGTGGTCAGACAACTCAAACATATGTTAGCAGGTCGTTTCTGAACCGGTGGCAGCTCGACTCTGCTGAAGAGCCTCCAGCTAAACGCATCGAGTTACAAGGATCTCTGTTCAACTGCTGCCAGAGACAGGTGTCCTCTCACTGATCTCAGAGTTCACAACCACCAGGGTTTACGATGAGGAGAACGAGGAGGAGGAGGTGCAGTGCAGAGAAAGACACCTGTTGATACTGCAGCTGTTTCGCCGTAAACAAGGGGAAATTACCAGGAGCTGCGTTCGGCGGTCAAACAAAAGCAAGCTTAATGAGCGCGATTTTCACCCTCAGGGTCAGAACGTGTTAGTAAACAAAACGGTTTGCTTCCACCTTTTGTTACTCGCATTATGTCTTCTGTGAGCATGGCAACTCCGGGGGTTTCCTGATACGAAAAACACTGGTGTAACATTAAATATAATCTCGATTTGAGGCCGGCTGACACAGGGTTTTCTCTGGCCGATGCCGATATTTAGAAAACAGGACGGCCGATATGTAATGCAGATTTGTTTTTGTAGAGAAGCTGATCGACTGAACCACGAGAAGTGATCCAGATACACACGTGTTTTGGATATCTGGTTAAATAAAACAAGAGTAAGAAAAAGAGATGCCGCAAACTAACTACAAAATAACTACAACTAACAATTAGCAAATAGTTTAGTTAGTTAGTAAGTTCACTTAATAACTAGTTGCTATAAGAAGTTAATCTACTAACCAGTAGCTTTAACTTAAGTAATACTCAACTTTTGTAACTCTTGGCTACAACTAAATCACTTGGTAACTATTAGCTAGAAGTAGTTCACTTATTAAACAGTAGCTTTAACTTGTATGTCTAGTAGTTATAAGTAAAAGTCCACTTAGTAACTTGTTCCAATACTAGTACACTTGGTATCTACAAGCTATGACAGTAGAATACTTAGTGACTGATAGTCATAACTTTTAATTAACTTATGAAGTAGCAGCTATAATCAGTTAGTTAATTTTGTAACAAGTAGGTTACTTACTAATTAGCTATATATAACTAGATCACTTACTAACTAGCTATATAATGTAGTTCTAGTAGCTAGTAGATCACCTACTAACTAGCTATATCTTGTAGATCTAGCAGCTATATATAACTAGTTCACTTAGTAACTAGTACAGATTAGCTGGTCAAATGTGAAACAAAAAGTCACATGTTCTGGATATCTGGTTAAAAGAGAGAGAGAGAAAACCAATTCTTTGATAATTGCCAAATTGTTTATCACTGTCTCTTTGCAGACAGGGCACAAAAAATAAAAAAAAAATTACCCAATCGTGGCAAGCAAAGAGCCTGACAAATTTCATCAATCTTGCGCCGATTCAGACTTGAGAAACAACTTTTTTGCAATTCTCTAAAACATTTCCCTCCAGAGTGTTGCACCATGAAAGCACCAAAAAATCCAGTGCACATAAAAACCTCAATGTAGTGCAACAGGTGAGAGTTCCACATGAACTAAACCGAGGGCATAAAACATCCGTCACACTTTTCTGACTGAAACATTTTCATATCTGGAGCAAAATGAGATTCAGACAAACATGTTTTAACTGTCAAAGAAAAACTAGGAGTTAAATAAAACTTGCTTCATCTCATTCTTCCTCAATTTGTATTAATATTACAACCTGCTGGAGAACATTTAGTACCATTAGGTTCCCACCTGTATGTACGATAATCATGTACCCAGAAACAGCACAGTTTTGAGCCCAACCTCAATATTGTAGAACATTATTTTAATTTGGGATTATAATAATTAATTTAATAAACATCAGTTAGTCATTAGTAACTTGTAGTTCACTTAGTAACTAGTGACAATAAGTAGCACTTCACTTAACCGGTTCACCTTGAAACTAGTAGCTATAACTAGTAGTTCATTTCGAAACAGATACATTTCATATTTGTCCCTAAACTTATTAGTTTATCATTAGTAACTTGTAGTTAATTTACAAACTAGTAACTATAACCAGTAGTTCGCTTACACGGGTTACTAGTTAACGAACATAGCTGATTGCAGGAATGTGACATTCAAATTAAACAAACATACATTTACCCACACCCCCTACTTATAAATAACACTTAGCTATAAATAGTACTTAAATTACTAACTAGTAGCTAGTTTATTTAGTAAAAGATGCATTTTATATTTTTTGGCCTAAACTTATTGGTTTGTAAACAGTAACTAGTTGTTCGCTAAATAACTAGTATTTAACTCAGTAACTAGTACTTCATCTAACAACTAGTGCAATGCCCCAAACTTAATAGTTTGTCATTAGCAACTCGAAGTTCCCTTATTAACCAGTAGCTATAACTAGTAGTTCACGTGCACATGCTACTAGTAAACAACCAAAAGTCCAAGAATGTGATGATATTTTAATCTTGGACAAACAAATACATTTCATATTTCTGTCACAAAACTATTGTTCTGTCAATAGTCTGTTAAATAATAAATAGCATCTATAACTAGCGGACTACTAGTTAACAGTCAAGAAACACCACTAAACGTAAAATCTTGGATTACGGAATTATATATAATGTTTATGTCCCAAACTTATTGGTTTGTAAATAGCAACTAGTTGTTTACTCAGTAACTAGTACTTCATCTAACAACTAGCGCAATGCCCTAAACTTAATAGTTTGTCATTAGCAACTCGTAGTTCCCTTATAAACTAGTAGTTCACGTGCACATGCTACTAGTGAACAGTCCAAAAATGTGATGATATTTTAATTTCGGACAAACAAATACATTTTATATTTCTGTCACAAAACTATTGTTTTGTCAATAGTCGGTTAATTAATAAATAGTCTCTATAACTAGTTTACTTACACGGACTACTAGTTAATAGTCAAGAAACGCCACTAAACGTAATATCTTGGATTGAGGAATATCTAATGTTTATGTCCCAAACTTATTTGTTTTTGTAAATAGCAACTAGTTGTTTACTCAGTAACTAGTACTTCATCTAACAACTAGCGCAATGCCCTAAACTTAATAGTTTGTCATTAGCAACTCGTAGTTCCCTTATAAACTAGTAGTTCACGTGCACATGCTACTAGTGAACAGTCCAAAAATGTGATGATATTTTAATTTCGGACAAACAAATACATTTTATATTTCTGTCACAAAACTATTGTTTTGTCAATAGTCGGTTAATTAATAAATAGTCTCTATAACTAGTTTACTTACACGGACTACTAGTTAATAGTCAAGAAACGCCACTAAACGTAATATCTTGGATTGAGGAATATCTAATGTTTATGTCCCAAACTTATTTGTTTTTGTAAATAGCAACTAGTTGTTTACTCAGTAACTAGTACTTCATGTAACAACTAGTGCAATGCCCCAAACTTAGTAGTTTGTCATTAGCAAATCGTAGTTCCCTTATTAACTAGTAGTTCACGTGCACATGCTACTAGTAAACAACCAAAAGTCCAAGAATGTTACGATACTTTAATCTAAACAAAAACATTTTATATTTCTGTCACAAAACTATTGTTTTGTTTATAGTCGGTTAGTTAATAAATAGTCTCTATAACTAGTTTACTTACACGGACTACTAGTTAACAGTCAAACCGGAGTCCATAAACGCGACAAACAACGTAATATATTGGATTACAGAATTATATCTAATATTTATGTCCCAAACTTATTGGTTTGTAACTACTAGTTGTTTACTTAGTATCTAAACACTTCACTTATAAACCAGTAGCTATAACTAGCAGTTCACGTACTACTAGTTAACACCCAGAACTGAGCCCAGAAACGTGACTTAGACGTTTTAACTTGGACAAACAAATAAATGTGTTGTTTTTTTGTCGGTGAAATTTCAAAAGGATAAAAATATAAAACTCGAGTTTGTTTGTTTTAATTTGTCTCCACGGCGAAGCAACTTTCCCACCCGTGTCCCCGTGCACGCGCCACCAACTGTTGACGAGGCCAAAACTCCCAGTAAACTACCGAAAACAACCAACTCCCCCCCCCCCACGTAACTCTTCCCGTTCGGTCCGCTGTTTACCTTCACAGCCAGCGACTGGAGCGGGACGCCAGAGACATGTCCGGGCTTTAGTGTTCCCCTTCAGCAGCCTGTGATCTCTCGCTAGAAGCTGCCATCTTGTCCTCCTCCTCCTGCTGCTGTTGCTGCTGCTGCTGCTGTTCTTGGACAACGAGGGAGAAAACAGCGTCCGTCGCCTCCCTCATGTCGAACTACACACAACTCGCTCTTTAAGCCATGCACTCAGCCCGGAATTAGTCCACGGTGGAATTCACGGTCCTCCTCGGCATCAAGAGTGAGTTCCGCTCGTCATATCGAAGGGAAAACGGGGGAAAAAAATTGAGGAAAAAAGTAAAAAATAAAAAATCCTCCTCCACCGAGAACCTTCTGCTTCCTGTCTCCGATTATGTCTGCAACTTAGCGAGGCGCGAGCTGCTGCTCCACAAACAGCGCCTCCCACTTCCGCCTTCTTCTTCTTCTTCGCTCCCGCGTCATCTCGTGGAGGCGGAAGTAACTTTTCCCTTATTACCCGCTTCGCACGCTGCACACCGTCATTCATTTTCACTTCCATTCTAGTTCAAACTAAAACATTTTGGATTAACCTCGACGCGTTTAAAATACGATTTACGCCATATATTTATATATGCACGCCCGTTTGCCCGAAAAGTTATTTTTGTAGTCCTGATTCATGCACTACATTTCCCATAGGCACTCAGTGAGAAACGTCTGGGGAACCAATCATAACACGACATTACATCCGGGTATTTTAAAGACGGACACGCGTGGTCTAAAACGAGGAATTTCGTTTATATTTCCTGTTTATATGATCGTATAATTCTTTTCGACGAAAAAAAGAAAAAAAAAATGAGTTTGAGTTTGAAAATGCGGGTTATTATTGTGTGCGTGAAGTATCATTTCAGACTAGATTGAGAAGAAAAAGTTATATATTAAGACATATGTTAATTTTCTGAATGATGACACTGTATAATTAAAAAGGACCCTGTTATTTATATATAACAAAATTAAAGTGAAGTGTAAAATGTATTCTAACTGAAAAAGAATGGCAGAGAATAGCGTGAGTTGCTAAAGGTCGTTACTGCCATCTACTGGTAATGTTAGGTAGCACAGCCATGGAGTTTAAAAACACTATGTTATCGTGGGTAATGGAAAAAAAAACACAGGATTTTTTATTAAGTTTCTATTTAGGTAATTTTGTTATAGCAGCTACAAACGCCGCTTCCATTCCTTTGTCTCCCCAAAAAAAACCCAAAAAGCCTCAGGCCTTAAACTTTCTTGGGTGCTGGAAACTAAAAGGAATATTATACTAATTTAGGAAAGTAATTTTAGAAAGAATAATAATAAAAAGGAAGGAGTCTCCAGTGTTTTTAACTGCCAGAATAAACCGGACAAACTGTATTATTGATATATAATAAATATATATGTATTTGATAGATGCTCTGATCCAGAGTGACTTCCAAGGTGCTTAGAAGTCTCCAATGATAAATATATTCTAAAGCTGGTTCATTAGGACACAGAGTAAGAATATAGTCAGTCTAAAACTGAGTTGGGAGAAAAAGATAGTTAGAAAGTAAGATTTCACTCTACACTGATGCTACACTGAGTCTGAGAGTAAGAACAGTGAATTTGTCACTGCAGTTTGTGTTGTAGGTGAAGAAAACAGCAGTGATACACGAGCTCGAGTGCAGTCCTGTTTATTAAAGGAAAGCTACTGGGTTAAAGATGCGAGTTAAAGACACACATGGCAAAAACGACCTTTTACGGTACACACAGCGATGATAAGTAGGACCATCTGTACAGCATGTGGTGTGGTATCCGTTGCAAACATGCTTCGTGGACACACGGTTTGATCAAACGATGCTACAGGAAGAAATAAAATACACCATCGCCTTTAATGCCTCGTCCCCTCGTCAAACACTCGCTGAATTTTCTACTTCGAGACTGAGAATTCACAAATCTGTTTGATCTCTTTATTCCCTCTTCTCTTTGTGAATACTGCATTGTAACAGTGTAGGACAGAGACACGAAAAGCAACGTGGAAACGATTTCTTTCGTGAAACATGCGTAAAAATGTAATCGAGGAAAAATTAAAATAAATCATTTAAAAAAAAGATTACACGGATTTACCTCCTGGACCAAACACACACATACACACACATACACACACATACACACCACCCAAATAAATGTGGAACAATTAGAATCGGCACAAAGCGAAAACGGGGAAGAGAGCAGCGCACATTTAACCGAGGCCGGCCCTCCACTAAGGCACCAATCAGATTCTGTACACCTTCGCACCATCCAAAAAAAAAAAAAGACAAAAAAACAAAAGGAAAAAAAAGGCACACACACACACACACACACACACACACACACACACACACACACACACACACACACAGTAGGATCTTGTTTGGCCAAACATGATTAAGATTATAACAATGTACCAGTTCAACTGTTGTACAGGGAAGTTGCGAAGAAATGTTATTTACAGTAGTTCAGCGTTAGAGGTGTGGAGGGGGCGGAGCTTAAATCTCCCAATAGTATTTCTTAGATTTTTATTTATGGGTTTTTTATGAAGTTTCTGAGGTGATTATTTTGAGATAAAGGTAATATTTCGAAGCAACAATGATCTCCTCAAAAGGGTCCTGAATTGTACAACTTCTGTGTCAAGCTCAAATGTTCTTGGCCTTCCTGGTCATTATTCCAAAATGGGGAAATTTTTTTTTTTTTTTTGCGGAATTTGTGCCAGAATGTGTGTTTATGCATCAAGTGTAATATTATCAATCATCTACATTCTTAGGTTTCTGTAACAATGTCGTTATAAACGAACTGATTTCTTGTCTTTATTCATTTTAATTTCTAATAGCTGCTATGAGTTTAAAAAAAAAACGACAAAAAAACAAAACATTTGTGGCCAGGAAACGGATTTGGAAATAATTCAATGGAGCCCTTAAAATATTATGTCATATCATGGCCACTATATATTATTTCCCATAGCTCCCCTTTTAAATGTACAGTACAGACCAAAAGTTTGGACACACCTTCTCATTCAAAGAGTTTTCTTTATTTTCATGACTATGAAAATTGTAGAGTCACACTGAAGGCATCAAGGGCTATTTGACCAAGAAGGAGAGTGATGGGGTGCTGCGCCAGATGACCTGGCCTCCACAGTCACCGGACCTGAACCCAATCGAGATGGTTTAGGGGTGAGCTGGACCGCAGAGTGAAGACAAAAGGGCCAACAAGTGCCAAGCATCTCTCGGGGAACTCCTTCAAGACTGTTGGAAGACCATTTCAGGTGACTACCTCTTAAAGCTCATCAAGAGAATGCCAAGAGTGTGCAAAGCAGTAATCAAAGCAAAAGGTGGCTACTTTGAAAAACCTAGAATATGACATTTTTCAGTTGTTTCACACTTTTTTGTTATGTATATAATTCCATATATAATTCCACACGTGTTAATTCATAGTTTTGATGCCTTTAGTGTGAATCTACAATTTTCATAGTCATGAAAATAAAGAAAACTCTTTGAATGAGAAGGTGTGTCCAAACTTTGGTCTGTACTGTACTTGAGCTATGTTTTTATATGTAAGTTTAACACTGTTGTATTTCAGTGTAGCAGATTTTCCAAATCCCCTTCGTTACAATCGTTTTACTAAACGTGGCTTAAATCCGTTCGATTTTGGATGCTGCCGAATAGTCGTGTCGACATCCTAGATGATTTCTTGTCTATGCCTTCACGCCATTCTAGTTATCACGACTTTAACCACGTACCGAGTATGTTCGAGTACACTATATTATTCAGTGACTTGTTGAATAACTGAATCCTGATTATTACGATCTCTTACTGCCATTTAGACATTGAGAAGAAAAAAATAAACACCATCCACACCTTCAAGTGGCACAGAACTAAAGCAAGAACGAAAATATAAGTTTGTGGGATACGAATATGGCAGGATAGTAGGCTCTAAATGTTTTATTTATTGATATAAATCCTTTGTTAGCGTAGACAGAAGGTGAGTTTTGGGGATATAATCTGCAAAACCATAAACCCAGTTGTTTCTAGGACCCTACGGTAGGCTGCCTGGTTCATTCCACTCGTCAGTTTTATGTGACCCCCCACCCTAAGTAGCCCCACTCCCCCCGGCCTGAATGGCGTCCTCCAAAAGGTTGTGGTAAAACGGCGAGTAGACGAGCTTGTTGAAGTTCACCAGACGGTTCAGTCTGGTTCCGATGTCTTCCAGCTCTTTGCTGATAGGAACCAGACCACCAGGAACAGCCGGTAAGCCCCCTTGAGGACCCAGTTCCATGAAGGCCAGGAGATATCCCTGGATCCGGGAATCTGTTCGACAACAACAACAAAGAAAGAAATAAACAGCTGTTTAGCCACAAATCAGCCACAGAAGTACACTATATGTCGACACCTGACCATAAGATACACGTGGGCTTTTTTAAACATCCCATACCACATTTAGTCCCCATTTGCTTCTCTAATAACCTCCAATCTTCTGGGAAGATGTTCCACTAGATCCTGGAACTGTGCCCAGTACCCCAGTACCCCAGTTTACTAACACCCTTGAGGCTGAATGAGCAGAAATCTCCACAAATGGAGAGATGTTAAATGGGATAATCAGAAATTTGCACACACAAACCGTATGCTCTGGTGTTTACAAACTATTGTCAATATGGTTTATATTGGTTTCAGTTCTGAACAGAGCTTTAAAAAGATATATAGTACAGAATATATGATAGTTTCCTGTATTATCCTGTAATTATTATTATTATTTTAAATAAAATTTTCTTGCACCTAAGCCAATGAGAGCCCTGTAATTCAAACAAATAAAGTCATTACCAACGAGTTTACGGATGGGGTTATCGTGGGACTTGACGGCTGCGATCTGGCCTTTCAGGGTGTTCTCTCTGTCTGGATGAAAAGGTGAGAAGCCATGCTGAGTCAGACGTTCCATCAGCTCCAAACACAGTTTCTCTCCGATGGCCGTTAAAGTCTCGTCTGCTTTGAAAAACCTGTAAGCCCCACACACACACACACACACACACACACACACACACACACACACACACACACACACACACACACACACACACACGCACGCAGACAGAGATTCGATTGCTCTTGTCTGTGAGTATGGAGAGAAGTAGATTGATTGCCGGTGTGCAGTTTCATGCTTACGGTGTGTGCATATCAGCCAGCAGGATCCTCACGGTGCTCTTCAGTGTGTCCATAAGACCTGGCAACCCTGTGATCGCCTCCCCTGCAATGTTATACACGATCAGCAGCACAGACGCCACCATTGCCAAGCGCTCCAGCTCGAGCTGCATCTCCAGAAACCTGCCGCGGTCCATCAGCAGTGTCTAGACAGGCAGAGAGTGAGAAAGAGTGAGAAAGAGAGAGAGAGAGCGTGCGCTATAGTTAGTGAGAGGATTTAATTTCAAGAAAATAAACATTGAAAATAAAGGAGGGAGGGGGAAGGGCAGGTTGTAGAGGACGAGATGATGGTTTATAGAGGGAAAACAGATACGCATAGAAAAGTGGCAGACAGGATACGAGCAGAGGGCAAGACAGAGAGAAACAGCCAGATAGTGAAATATAGTCAGACAGATGGAAAAAAATAGGGAAAAACAGAATGACAGAAATGGAAGTAAAGGCAAATACACAGATAGAACAGAAAAACAAACAAAAGAACAAAAAGACAGACAGATTTATAAACAGATGGTGTGTAGTTGTGTTATAATGGCACTCAGAAATGTCAGAAGCCACTGGCCCACCTCGGGGAAAGTATCTGGGCTGTCCTCCCAGCGCAGCAGTTGTAAATAGGCGTGGTTTTGGATGTTCTGTAACAGCTGTGAGGATGACCCGGGTGAGCCTGCTGCACCCTCTTCAGCACCTTTAACAAACGAGTCTGCCGACTCCCTCAGCCATTTCTGAGTGTAGTCCAGAGCATCTGAAAACAAGCACAAACTTATATGAAGGCTGATGGACACTTTTGAGTTCCTGTCATCACTCATCGTGCACACACTATGTGGACAAAAGTATCAGGACACCTCACACGGAACCCTGAAGGCGCACGCTTGTATAGGATGTGGTAGGACGAGCTTGAACTAGGAGACTCAAACCTGACCCAGCATGACAATGCCCCTGTGCACAAAGCCAGCTCCATGAAGATATGATTTAGAGTGGAAGATCTTGAGAGACCTTCTATAGATCTCTGACCCAAACACTACTAAATACCTTTGGGATGAGTTGATAACACGATGACAGCAGCGCCCCAGGCCTCGTCACCTCACCCACATCCGTACCTGAATTTACTATCACCCTTGTGGCTAAATGAGCACAAATCTTCACGAGTGGAACATGCCAGAAAATTTTCAAAAAGCACGTACGAATCTAATAGTCAGGCGTCCACAAACTTTTGACCATATAGTGTAGCAGCTATAAACGGTCCTTATATTTACACCTTTAGCTGCAAAGCTGTGACACTGGAGACAAAAATATCTCCTTATAAATATATTCAACATCGATAAAATGTATTTTATATATTCACAAGTATTTTGTTTGATGATTTGTAATGTATAAGAAGTCGTCTCACTAGGCTGTTTGTTGAGTAACTCCTGAAACTTGTTCCTCTCGTACTCCACCGAGTGCTGCAGCAGTTGTGGCCGGAGACTACTGACAGCAAAGTTGGCCATGTCAATCTTCATTTTGTCCAACACAGGAAAAATAGACCTGCGAGGCGGGGAATATAGTTGTACACTATAAATACTGAAATGAACCTCCCTATTCAAGGAGACTTTAGGAGAAGGTTGGTGATCCCTCACCTGAAAAGAAGCACGGTGTCCGTGATGTCCCGCAGCTGGTGCACTTCTTTGTCCCGACACGGCGCGCAAAAGTCGGCCATGGTGTTGATAATAAACTTGGCCACTTTGCCGATTTCCAGCGCCCCGTTCTCCGCCTGCTGCTGGATGAGCGACAGGTCCAGCGCCTCCTCGATCTGTCCTTTCAGACGCGTCTGGTACGGCATCAGGAAGGACAGCAAAGTCTAGAGATGGGCATCGAAAATGAGTAATTGCCACGAGTTTCTGACCTGAGATGATATTACTCTTGATCTAAGCTGAATTGATTATTATGAATGCTCATACATAAGACCTTTACAGACCAGAAGATCAGAACAGAAATCAGTTTATTTTCATCAACACCTATCAGACACATCAATCATGTCAGGGAGAAAAAAATGCAATCTGGCGTTCTTTATATTCATTTTTTTATTTTTTTTCCCCAAAGACATTTAATGTTCCTTTGAAAAGCTTCAGAACAAAGTAAACTGCAACATTGTATTAACTTCAAAAGGGGCGGTATGGGAATGGCTGTTTATAGCTGCTAGAAACGGAAAGCATTCGTACCTATAATTGATACTTGGATTTTACGGAACCGTGATCAAGCCTCTGTGGCTTTGACGATCTTACCTCTTTAATTTCCCCAACCAGTTTGATAGCGTGCTCGTAGACAGGTGGGTCATCGTTCAGCTGGGTTTCGAGACAATCCCAGAATGCTTTGTGAACAATTTCCTTAACTCGTTTCTCTAAACTGCAAATAAAAAAAGGAAATAAAAGTTAATGTTCTCGTCTAGTTTCATGATTGAGTGATTTAAATTCATGATTAAAAATGACTGTACCTTCCCTCAGCAGGTTCATTGGGTTTGATTTGGAAGCCACCGTTCACTACGATCTCGTGAGCCAGCGCCATGTTAGTCACGCCTTTAGCAGTCTCCATCAGCTCCTCCACCGACACCAACTTGGACGGGCTGGCTGTTAACACAATAAACAATATACAGCCCTCCTTTTTACACCAAATACAGGGTATACAAAAACCTCATCATGTAGTTATTTGGCTGGAAAAGTCAGATGTCACCATATTTTTTATGAAAAACTCAACATCTTCAGCTCTGCTACCTCCAGCTCCACCTCCTGTCTTTTACTCAATGCCACTGTCTCTGAACCAATCAACATCTCAGGTCTCACCACAGTCCTATAAACTTTCCCTTTCACTCTCACAGATACTCCTCTATCACAAATCACTCCTGCTATCACTCTTCTCCACCCACTCCACCCTGCCTGCACTCTTCACTTTACTTCTCTAACACACTCTCCATTACTTTGCACTGTTGACCCCAGGAACCTGAACTCCTCCACCTTTTCCACCTCTTCTCCCTGCAACCGCACCATTAAACTGCCCTCCCTCTCATTCACACACATGAACTCTGTCTTACTCCTACTGACTTTCATTCCCCTTTTCTCCAGCACGTACCTCCACCTCTCCAGGCTCTTCTCAACCTGCTCCCTACTCTCACCACAAATCACAATATCATCCGCGAACATCATAGTCCACGGACACTCCTGTCTGACCTCGTCTGTCAACCTGTCCATCACCACTGCAAACAGGAAAGGGCTCAGAGCCGATCCTTGCTGCAGTCCAACCTCCGCCTTGAACCAGGCTGTCGTTCCTACTGCACACTTCACTGCTGTCACACTGTCATCAAACATGTCCTGCACCACCCTCACATACTTCTCTTTCACACCTGACTTCCTCATACAATACCACAACTCCTCTCTCCACCCTGTCATCAGTTTTCTCTAAATCCACAAACACACAATGCAACTCCTTCTGACCTTCTCTATACTTCTCCATCAACATTCTCAAAGCAAACAATGCATCTGTGGTGCATCTTCCTGGTCACCTCTTCTCTCAGCCTGGCTTCCACTACTCTTTCCCATAACTTCATAGTGTGACTGATCAACCTTATTCCCTCGTAGTTACTGCAGGTCTGCACATCTCCATTATTCTTAAAGATCGCTACCAGCACACTCCTTCTCCCTTTCACAGTTATAAATGGGTATAAATCAACAACAACAAAATTCAGTCCTGAACCCAGCTTTCTGCTTCTTCTGCACTACTTCTAAATAGCCACTGTTAGCAAAGAAAAAAAAACTAAAACAAAGCATTCAATGTGCTCAACATAAAACTAGCCAAAAGGTAAATCAGTAAATTCCTCTCTTTTATGTAACATGTTGCAACGATTGGGGGTTGAGGATTCTTGACAGTGTGGAGAAGGAACTCCATGATGCTGAAGACACACCAATTACCATAGCTGTAACAATTACATTGTATTATTAAATACAATTTATCCAACTTAGGAAAAAGCTTCTTTATACTCGTACAAATATTTACACACATTGAACAGGGCAGTTTCATTTGGACATTTCTTGGGCAACAATGGTTTTGCAACAAGAAGTTCATTTTTTCAGACACATTATCTGCCAGCAAGCACATGCAAAGGGCACAACAGGGTGGAATGCAGAAATTCGTTTGTTCTCCAGATTTGGGAACAAGACAACATGTGGCTGTCATGAGATCGACATTCTTTCTGGAAAAATCTGTTTCCCATTTTTATAATAACCCCATCAATGTTAAGCAGATATCTTATCAGAGAATGACAGAAGGTGATGGTGGCATTATTGGAATCATTAGAAACATTATTTGTATATGATGTCATGGTCTAAGGTTAAAAAATAAATAAATTGGGTCTTCGTAGACCGAGAACAAAACAAGACCATTGATTTGTGGTCTCGAAAACCAAAACAGGGTTTAGTACCAGAACACAAGACAGCATACGGGGCAAATCTTACACTATGGTTTGAAATGTAACCTATTCTCAATCTGATAATAGAGATCTCAACGAGATTAATGACTTATACTTCAGAAATGACATTTATGATAGAAGTGGTAGAAATAAAAAAACTCTGAGGCGCTCTTACATGGAGGAGTCTGTCGGTGAGGACTCGGCGTGTTCGTTCTGATTCGTTTACGCAGCATCTCTTCGGATCCATCTGTCTGGCCTTTGGAGTCTTCTGACCCTTCAGAGTCGACCTTCTTTCCCTCCTCATTGGATGAGTCATTGGGTTCTTTGGGCATCCTCTACAAGTCAGCGGTGATCTGGACAAAGATTCAGATTGGTTGATATAAAGAAATTTTAGGAAGAAAATACTGAGGAACATCAGATTATTGCAAACTGGCATGATACTCTGAATCCATGCTTTCCATTATGGTACATCCATTAAAATACATATATGCAAAATTTTGAAATAAAATTCATAAAAAAAGCACGAGAGACACCCCGAAAAACTGTGCCGCATTGCCATTTTACGGTCTGAGCATTATTTCCTGTGTTACTGCTCATCCCTTTTCTTCATGTTCTTCTTCAGGTAGGTACAGTGGTGTGAAAAAGTGTTTGCCCCTTCCTGATTTCTTATTGTTTAGCATGTTTGTCACACTTTAATGTTTCAGATTATCAAACTATCTTAAATATTAGTAAAAGATAACACAAGTGAACACAACATGCAGTTTTTAAAATGAAGGTTTGTATTATTGAGGGAAAACAAAATCCAAAACTACATGGCCCTGTGTGAAAAAGTGTTTCATCCCAAAGGTGTTCTGTAGGGATGAGATCAGATCTCTATAGCAGGTCACTCAATACTTCCTCTCCAAAGCATGTAAACCAGATCTTCAAGGAGCTCATTGTGTGCTCATTGCCATGCTGGAACAGGTTTGGGTTTCCAAGTTCAAGTGAATGCAAAATTTTATTACAGCGCATCTAAAGACGTCCTGTACAATTGTGTGCCTCCAGATTTGTGATAAAAGTTTGGAAAAGAATCACATATAGCAGGAAAGTTCAGGTGACCCAATATTTTTTGAAATATAGTGCATGTTAAAACAATAATCAACCAGAATCAACAATCTCCTTCTCTCTCTCTCTCTCTCTCTCTCTCTCTCTCTCTCTCTCTGTGTGTGTGTGTGTGTGTGTGTGTGTGTGTGTGTGTGTGTGTGTGTGTGTGTGTGTGTGTGTGTGTCAAATTAAACATGCTCCTGAAATATCAGTGGCTTGGGCTCCTGTCTCTTTTATCTTTTTAGATCTGCTTGGTTCATCTCGACACCCAACCTCTGGATGGAGTTCTCTTTAATTGGAGAAACTCTGTGCAGCTGAGGACGGTTTCACATAAACAGCCTGAAGATCCATAAAGTGACTGAGCAACTCAAGAACTACAAGGTTGAATCTGGACTGTAATTAATATCAGTAACAGTCTACTACAACGGCTCATAGCCACAGTTTGCATGAAGATTTCTGCATGTATAGTTTTCCAGACTCCAATTTCCAGACTTCCCAAAAGATTTTTTTTTTACAAATGCTTAATTTTATATTTTAGAAAACTGAATATGGAAATAGTATGGAAACAAATATTTTTCAATACTCAGCGGTTTTATTTTTCCATACTAATCCAAACCTGGAAATCCCTCAACTCAAATTCCATACTTTTTCGTGCTTTTCCAAAATGCGTAGGAACCCTGTCTCAAGGTTTCTTACTCTTAACTCTTTCCACAGTCGCCACTGGCTCACTCATTAGGGATAAACTTCCATATATAAAGAACAAACTTACAGCCGCTAAACTAATACGTTCTTTTATACAACAGTGTAACCTCTATATCTCTGTAAAGCTGCTTTGAGACAAAGTGTTCATATTGTTTGACCACTAAAAATGAATTGAATTTAAAGTTGATTTAAGGATCTTCGGGAAAGCGAGTATAATCTGAAAGTACGAGTTCAGATTTTGAGTTCAGAAATTAGTTACAAATTTGCAGCGTCAGTGTTGTAAAGCCCAACCAGCTGGAAAGCACTTGAATTGTGCTGGAAAATCCCCCAACAATCCTCATTGTTACATGTTGCTGGTGCTCAGCTGTTGCCAGAGACTCGACACCGTCTCACGCTGGGGTCAAGAAGTGAAAAAATAAAGGCTCAGAGACTAAAAAAAAAACGTTAAACGTCCTTTTCATCGCTTGGATATTTGATCTGCAGGTTACCAGGCAACATGACTAGACTCGGCAAGGCAAGCCAGGTTGAAGAAGTGCGCGTTGTTTGCTCGTTACCTTTCGTAACGTTTCACCAACTCATATTGACTAAAGTTTAACGCAGAGCGCTGGCACGTTTTACTGACTCGTGCCGAGCTGAGGGAAAGATCATTTACAGCATGATGTAGTCAAGGTAGCAGATTGCAGTTTTCACCACTAAGATTTGCCAATAGATTGACAAATGTATTAGAAAAATATGGAGAATGATAGAAGGACACATTTCGACACATTTAAAGGTGCTATCTACAGTAAGTGGCTTTGCTAAGGCATCATAGTAATAACAAAATGTCCCAGCATTAAATTGGTCCAAAATCATGATGCTGTCACTGTTATGTTTTACATCTGGGATGAAGTTATGATCTTGGAATGTAGTGTTTGGTTGCAAGAAACGTTACGTTCTTTTGTTGTTGTTAATTTTTCACATGCATCTTGTCCACAGAACAGTCTACCAACAGGCTTCTAATGCTAAACAAACCTTGGACAACAGAAGTGTTTTTTTTTCTTAATACAGCATAGCAAACACCTACCATGCGCACTGTACATGTTCAGCGGTTTCCTGATAGTGGACCAATCAATGTAAAAGTAACCTATAAGTGTGTTAACCTCAGATGTTACCCTTGGGTCCGTTGTGACCTAGTGTGATATTATTGAGATTATCCTCACAGGGGTTCACTACTCTCCACAAAAATAAACAAATAAATGCTGTCTATCTGAAGTTTGTTCAACATTGGAAGCCTTTTGGTAGACTTTTTCCATTTACAAAAATATATGCCAGAATCAAATGTAATGTTTGGTGCGAACCGAACACTGCATTCCAACATCATAACCTCACCTCATAGTGCTGGCAGCATCGGGGTTTATTGCTTGATTCCATTACTGATGGACCTATGAATCCTAGACACCTGCCCTGCACACTGTACATTTTCAGAACAAGTTCTGTACAAGTTCCTGAAGTTAGACCCATCAATGCAAAAGTACCTTGTACGTGGCCTCAGGCGTTATGGTTTGATCTAATATCACTTCCTGTAGTGATTTTTTTTTTTATTTGTATAGTGCTTTTAAAAGCATCTTCATAGAAATAAATAGGTTATATAGTATAGATTTATGTTAGTGCCTATAAGTTTTTTTAATAAGTACATTTCTTTGTATCACTACAATGTCAAAGTCTCGAAGTCGAAGTCTACGCCAGTGGTGACCGCATCAAATAAAGAAAAATTCTTGGGAGGGTCACAGTGATGCTGAAAGTCTGTTGGAAATCCTCTTTCAGATTGAAATTCTTCCTTCTTGAGATTTCGATAGTGAAGACCTACTTTAATATATTTGTACAATTCAGACTGGCCTGATTTGCCATCCCTTTGACTTAAACTCTGATCGAACTCTTATAGGATCATGGTGGAAGTGGTAGCTCAGTGCTTAAGGCACTGAGTTATTGATCAGAAGGTTGGGGGGGGATCCTGAGCTCTGATCACAGCTTCCTAACATCATCGGGGACTAGACCCATTTTAGTGTTGTCTGCTTATCGTAGTTCTCTGTATTAACTTTTTGGACAGAGGTGAAGATCTGATCAGGATTTAGGTCCAATATTTGCAGAACTACACAGCTGGAATGACAAACTTCCTAGGTTTTGTGTGTGTGTGTGTGTGTGTGTGTGTGTGTGTGTGTGTGTGTGTGTGTGTGAACAAACCATAAGGGTTTGGACCAAATGTCAAAACAGGACAAGGCCTTTCCACGTCCCTCCAGCTGGTTAGTTTGTATTGGTATGACACTGACATGACTCCGGCTCAGTCTTAAATGACTACTAACACCCTATACTAGTGCACTATGTAGGGCATGGATTTACAGCTCATAAACCCTACATAGTGCACTATAGCTACTTCAGCCTTGCATTTCAGATGGTATCTATTTTCTGAAAGCGAGCTTTTTAATATCTACGCAGATGCTTTGGTTTGTGGATCAGGCTCCTCTGTTTTCCTGTCCCTCCATTCCCTAAGATCTCCCTACAAATAATACGCAAGCTTGACACGTTTTCGCGTCAACACCCTTACCTGACTCTGCCGAGAAATAAAAACGACTCGATCCCAAAGCTCGGCTAGGATCAAAATAAAGTCTTCACCTCGTTCCTCACCACACAAACGTTGGTTAGATTCTCGATGAATCCTGATGGCCAAATAAACGTTTTCCTATCCATATTCCGTCAAACCCCGCCTCGTGTGCCGCAATTGGTCATTAGTTTGTGTTTAAACTCAAAAGCCGTGCGCCGTTTTGACGTTTACGAATGTTTTGAACTATCAACCAATCACAATCCAGAAATCTGGTGCTACGAACCAATCATACCGCGGGAGGCGGGACTACCCCAATGCGTATAGGAGGAGAAGAAAAAAAAAAGATCGACGCGTCTATTTACGGAAGTAGAACCTATTGAAGTTCTTTAGCTTTCGGAATGAGCGAAGAAGCAACGCGGACAACTACATTTCCCATAATGCAATGCGGGTTCATGCTTGTTTTTGTAATTTAACGGTCAATTTTCTAAAACAGAAGGGATTATGGGTAGGCTGGCAAACCAATAAACAACTATTGTGTCCTGTATATGTAACTGAATGCTGTTAGTCATATGACAAGTCAATTACAATACTTTTATTCATTTCACTGACAAATTGTGCAAAAATATCTTTTTATTCAATAGCAAATGTTTGCATTCTCGTGTTTTTGAAATGCATGAAACATTTTGTGCAGTAATTCGTTAATAAATCCACGTAAATAATTTAAAGAGATGATAAATGTGTCAATAGAAGCAGCAAATGAGCACAACAAATAATATATCCTGGTTCGGAGGAGTGTCATGAGTAAGAAATGTGTCAAAAAAAAGAGATTGGTGGCCAGGATAGAGCGTCATGAAGCGGCCATACGTGAATTACTTTTAGAAAAATTATGATGATGAGCTTCGCCAACATTATTGAAAGAGAACCTGGGCATTCAAGGATAAGGATGGCGGATGTTTGGGACATAAAAACAATTGGCCTGTACACAGAGGGTACATTAAGACTGTCATTGTATATACTGCAAATGGAACTGTCTGGATTTATTTGTGGATTTAAGGATTTACTATAGCTCATGACATGATCACCAAACATACATAGTCCATGTTTCTGAGAGTTCCCTTCAAAATATCTACTTCAGAAACTACCATGAAGTGTACAAACAAGAAAGCTTTTATTTCCAATAAACTAATTAAATATTTCCATAACCCATATTGATTGAAGACATGGAAACTAGATTAGAGAGTAGAGACAGGCTGACTGTCTGGACTTCTCCTTCTCCAGTTTAGCACTTTAACTGGGTCATAGAGCCTGTGAATCTATAGTTAGTCATCTCTATAAATGGACACTGAATGGCATGTATAAGTGAATGCCAGTCTCAGCTGACAGAAAACGATAGAATAATGTTGCGTCTATTAATAATCATTCTCATTTTGTTAAATCCTCTCCAGGAACTGATGTATCCTGATCCATGGTCCTGGTTCATGTATTTGACCAGTATGACCAGTTATGGTTTTTGTTGGTTCTGTTTAAGCAAGAAATCTTCTTTTAATGTTATGTGACACTTCAGAGCGATTATTCCAGTGACAAAATAAACCTTGTTTCATTCCTGTGCATATCCAAGATCTACACTGTTTTGCATTTGGTCACTACAGTAGGAGAAGTGATTGACAGGTGTAAGGTGCTCATGTATTAGGATGTGTACTAGAATGGAGATTTTGCTGGTCAGGATGGTGTTAGGAGGAGCTTGAGGTTTTCGGTTGGATTTAGCTGGTCAGACGAATTTCCAGCTGGCCATAGCAGCTGCTCGTGGTGATTTGTGGAGAGGGGGGGTAGGTCACATTCAGGATGGTTCTACTACAACTCTTTTCTCTGAAGCGTCAAGTTGATTGAGGGCTGTGGGCCGAAAAAATAAATGTTGCATTGTACCAAACATTATATTTAAATTAAAGTTGCCATGGTTCTTCCCATTTATGATATTGTAATATATTTATTCATTAAATTCGAACGGGAGACATTCTCCCCCCTCTCTTCTCATATCTAGCACAGTGACCAAATCAAAGGTCACCAAGGGGCAACTTTGTGCAGGCCCTAGTTTGGGCATCTGTTCCAAATGATCAGACTGGGTCCAGCAAGTCAGGTTCAACAGCTTTGATGGCTGAGCTGTTTTTGGCTGAACTATTTAAAGGACTGACAAAAGATTAAAAAAAGATGTCTAAATAAATGGTGCCAGCCTGAATGATAAAAAGTGATCACATTGATCTATTCCAATACCATACTCTACAACACTCATCCAATGTACTCATGCTCGGACATCCAGAGAACTGAAGGGAGATCATGAACATATTCACAAAGTATGAAGTCAAATAATATTTCATAGAAATACCTGAACACCGTACTGCTTTCCTGCTAGGTTTTCTAACTCCTTTTCATCACTTAAAGTGGATACCATAAGAAACTGACAGGAAAAGAGTCAGGAGAAGCTCGCCTAACTTACACTACCCGAGCTTGATCTCGAAAAATTATACAAAAAAGTTTTGTAGTGAAACAATTATTTTATTATTGGCACATCAGAAAATCATCATATAAGCAATTTACAATATCTACATTTATTTTAAGAGCATAGTGATAACAATTCATCATCATCATCATCATCATCATTTTTGACAGATTCTTTTCGACCTGGACCAGGTGATGGAAAGCTCGCCACTGATTCTGTGTAAACATGATTTGTAACGCTTTAGGTTATTTTCTTAGTTCTCTTAATTTAAGATTAACGTCTATTAGTGCTTAGATTATAAATAGGAGTAAGAATGATTTAAACAAGTCATAAATTTGAAATCTTTATAAACATAAACAGAAAGAAAATGTAAAGTGTAAAGTGTCCATTCCACATGCAGTAAAGAACACAGCCGTTAGGGGTCACCAAAGCTCACATTTTTGATCAGGTATGAGTTTTGTGTTGGGTTTTGTTTTTCTCCATATTTAGAAACGCTGAGAAAATGAAAAACCATCCTGAGGCCTATTCAGCACATAACCTGGCTTTACATAATAACATACCTAAAAAAAAAAAAAAAGAAACTTAAAAAGGAAAAAAAAACTAACAAGCAAAAAGGATGACTGAAAACAAGCAGTCTAGAAATGTTATTGCATAAAAGTATCGTATCTATTACATTAATTTTTATGTGGTTTAGAGTAACAAGGTTGTTGGTTTTCGCACATCACTAATAATAATAATAATAATAATAATAATAATAATAATAATAATAATAATAATAAAGTCTATTTGATAAATATAATAGACATTTTAGAAGAAAGAAAGAAAGAAAGAAAGAAAGAAAGAAAGAAAGAAAGAAAGAAGATATAGATGAAGCTAGAAAGAAGATATTGTAAGAAACAAAGAAAAAAAAGAAAGAAAGATAGAAAGAAAGAAAGAAAGAAAGAAAGAATAAAAGAAAGAAATAATATATAGATAAAGCTAGAAAGAAGACACTGTAAAAGAAAGAAAGAAAGAAAGAAAGAAAGAAAGAAAGAAAGAAAGAAAGAAAGAAAGAAAGAAAGAAAGAATAAAAGAAAGAAATAATATATAGATAAAGCTAGAAAGAAGACACTGTAAAAGAAAGAAAGAAAGAAAGAAAGAAAGAAAGAAAGAAAGAAAGAAAGGAAGAAAAAAGAAAGAAAGAAAGAAAGAAAGAAAGAAAGAAAGAAAGAAAGAAAGGCGATATAGATGATGCTAGAAAAAGACATTGTAAAAGAAAGAAAGAAAGAAAGAAAGAAAGAAAGAATAAAAGAAAGAAATAATATATAGATAAAGCTAGAAAGAAGACACTGTAAAAGAAAGAAAGAAAGAAAGAAAGAAAGAAAGAAAGAAAGAAAGAAAGAAAGAAAGAAAGAAAGAAAGAAAGGAACATTTTTTTCTGTCATATCCTAGTCCATTCATAGCCTTAATCTTACTGCCAGTGGCATTTGATTGGTTCAAACATAAAATATGTAAATGTATGGACTCAGACTACAATCTAATTGGCTGTTGAATTTAACAGTAACCTGAACTCGCTCGCTCGCGCTTGAGGGCTATTTCCTGTTGAACAATTCAGCAATAAGGTAACATTAAAAGGCTAATAATACTATAACGCTCGGTTTCACCAAATAAATGTGGTGTCGAATTAAACATATTTGTAATTGATAGTCTTTGTGCTAATTTTAAAGAGTATAAATCCTGTGCGGTTTGTGAAAAGGCTAGCTAATTACCAAATTAGCTAGTCAAGCTAACTATCGCGGGCAAAATGGCGGATATGGCGCGCGCGCATAATCAAATATATATATATATATATATATATATATATATATATATATATATATATATATATATATATATGTGTGTGTGTGTGTGTGTGTGTGTGTGTGTGTGTGTGTGTGTAGTATTACTAGTTACTAGTTATTAAGCATAACTAGTTATTTCTAGTATTTCTATAACTAAAATGCTAATACTTGCAAAACATCATTACTATTTTTTTATATTTATATTAAAATGTACATTATAATTATATGCATTTAGTTAACGTTAATAAGGTAATTGTAATGTAAGATTATTTTTTTGCTAATGAATGCTAGTTGTAAATGTTTGCGGTTATTCAAAGTTGTTTGTTTTGAGAAACCACATTTATCCTCCATTAATTGTTTTTCGGAAAATCGCCGCGAATTCAGTTGTTCAAATTTGAATTCGCCAATCAGAGGCGAGCTTTACATTCTTGAGGCCTTATACGTGACTTCCCGCACACCGCCTCGTTAGCGCAGTAGGTAGCGCGTCAGTCTCATAATCTGAAGGTCGTGAGTTCGATCCTCACACGGGGCATGGAGTTTTTTATGTGGGGGGAAAAATACCCGGATCGGTTTTTTGGGGCACAGGCTCCAATCTTTGCTCATGGAGAAAGTTTTCAACATCATTAGTCACCAATTGACACTTGATATGTGTTGATAAAGTATTTTTCAAAAGTAAGTGCACCCCTTAGATTTCAGCAACATTTTTATTATATGTTGCCAAGGAACAAAACTATAGAAATGAAACTTGGATATATTTTACAGTAGTCAATGTGCTGCTTGTACAGCAGTACAGATTTACTGTCCTCTATAAATAACTCAACATACAGTCATTATTGTCTAAATAACTGGCAACAAATGTGAGTACACTCTCAGAGAACATGTCAAAACTGCGTCTAAAGTGTCTATTTTATATGAGCACTATTGTTATGTAGCACTGCCTTAATCCTCCTGGACATGAAATTTACCAGAGCTGCACAGGTTGTTTCTGGGATCCTCTTCCACTCGTCCATAATAACATCACAGAGCTGCTGGATGTTAGACACATGGCGCTTCACCACCTTCTGCTTGAGGATCCCCCACAGGTGCTCAATAGGGTTTAGGTCTGGAGACATACTTGGCCACTCCATCATCTTCCTCAGCAAGGCAGATGTCATCTTGAGTTTTTGCAGTGTGTACGTTTGGAACACGGCATACAGCAGTTATCACTTAAGGTGTACTTACTTTTGTTGCCAGATGTTTAGACAATAATGACTGCATGTTGAGTTATTTTTAGAGGACAGTAAATCTGCACTGCTGTACGACCTGCACATTGACTACTGTAAAATATATCCAAGTGTCATTTCTATAGTGTATATATATATATATATATATATATATATATATATATATATATATATATATATATATATATATATATATATATACGCACTATAGAAATGACACTTGGATATATTTTACAGATAGATAGATAGATAGATAGATAGATAGATAGATAGATAGATAGATAGATAGATAGATAGATAAAATTTTAAAGTATAAAGTGATCAGATGATCACTTAGTCTTATACAAAAGGTCATGAAGGCATCAGAAGATTGACATCAATGCATCCATGTTTTAATGTTAAAATTTTTATATATATATATATATATATATATATATATATATATATATATATATATATATATATATATATATATATAATTTACTTAATCATTTTTATCTTCTGTATATGTTCTGTATTTTGCAGAAGGTAGAGATGTGAAGCTTCTCAAACATTTATTTGAAGATCCAAATACCATATTAAGTTCTATATTTAGATTAGAAATAAATGTACCGAATATGTGTCTATCAGTGAGTCTAAACCGTCAGCTTGTTCCTGTCTGCCTTGTTAGCGCAGTAGGTAGCGCGTCAGTCTCATAATCTGAAGGTCGTGAGTTCGATCCTCACACGGGGCATGGAGTTTTTTTTTTTTTTTTTTATAAGGGTGGTGTGACGTTTTGGCACATGACACACTAATCAGTTCAGCTTGATAAACCTTGGATTTCTGAGTTATTTTATGCATTAACTAATTATACACCTTAATAATGAAGAAGATGAATGTATATTAAAATGAGACAGGCAGCTGATGACCAATGAACTGAAGTAAGCAAGTATGTGAAGAAGAAGAAAAAAAGAGACGTGTAAATCATGATCACACTAAAGAAAAACCACATAGCTTTATAATCCTCTGGTTTGGAGTGATTTTAAGTATCACACAGGGGATGTTTTGTGTGTGTGTGTGTGTGTGTGTGTGTGTGGGGGGGGGGGGGGGGGGGGGGGATTGAAATATTTTTCAATCAAATTAGATTAAACTTGAAAGTATAAAGTTGTTTCAGGCAATCAAATCTTATGAATATCCATTAGCATAATTATCACAGTTAATCTGATACAGTGTGAAGGTTGTGAGTTCAAAGCTACCAAAGGTTTAACACTGTTATACCGCTAAGAAACTCTGGGTGATGCTTTTGAACATGTGTGAAGGTGATGAAGGTAAATGATTTTTAATAAATATTGGACTACAGACGCTCCCCACTTTACGAACTTTCACTCTACGAACTTTCGCGGATACGAACAAATCTGTTCTCAAAGTGAAATTTCTTCGTAGTCGAAAAAATTCAAAGCGGAGGAGAGCCATCGCAAGCTAGTCGTCGATTGTAATTCGATTTGTTTGAGTCTATTTTATTGTTTATTTGATAGTATTTTTAGCTCTTACATCATTAGGAGATTTGCGTAGTCAATAACGTACAAAGTAACAACTTACGAAAAAAATTCACTCGTTCGTAAGGTGGGGAGCGTCTGTAAACTGAAACGTTTATTTCTTTTATACGTATTAACTTATTAGCTACTTAATACCCTTCAAATGATTAAAAGAAAAGGCTGACTTGAAATGGTGCTATTAGCAATGTAAAATTAGTTTACTTTCTCTTTATTTCTTTAGAGTCGGGTTTTTATTTCTGACTCTCATACATGCTTACTTGTTATTTCTTATATATTTCTTATTATTTCTCGATGGATGTTAATTCTTTCTGCAATGTGTGTTGCAGATGCTTGTTGGATTTTGAAAAGGTGAAGCTTCACAGAAGAAGGTCTAAGCAGTTAAGGTAAGTCTCTGAGATTGTTACAATTTCCTGCCAGAGACATTCAGCCAATAAATTCCTATAAACACGTCTTTTACATTCTCTGTTCGCACAGTAGTAGTTGGACAATATTGTAATTCAAAACCATACATTTATACTGTATTAATGCTCTTGTTTCTATAGTAACATGTGAATCAGGATTCATCTATATGGCAGAAAGCTCCCTAATCTAATCTAATCTAATTCTCATAATAAACAGATTTAAATGTGTTGTTAAACAAAGGAAAAGTGTGGAGTT
Organism: Silurus meridionalis; assembly: GCF_014805685.1. Classification (NCBI taxonomy): domain Eukaryota; kingdom Metazoa; phylum Chordata; class Actinopteri; order Siluriformes; family Siluridae; genus Silurus; species Silurus meridionalis. Next base: position 24,661,243 of record NC_060888.1, on the reverse strand, counting down.
ATTTATATGATAATGTTTTCTGTAAGAGGATGCGACTGTTAATTATCAATATCGATATGCACGACACGAGGACGCTCTCAATTCTACAAATTACGCATCATGTAGGTCTCATGTACAATCAGGTGAGCACTGAATGTGTCAATATTATACTGTTAATAATATAGTCATATAAAAATGCTTAGTTGTATCTTTCTTTAAACTTCTTTGGTTCTTGGCATAATCTACTAAACGTAGAACATTGGCAAATGATGTTTTATTCACACACAGTTGTAAAGTATTTGCAGTGTAATGTGGTGTTGATGGTGTGCTGAGAGGTTCTGAGGTAGCAGTCGTATGTCAGAGCAGTCAGTGTCCCCATACACACACACACTCAATTTGACCTGGACATACAAAAGTATGACCACTGCCAGTCGCTGCACCCAGTTATAAAATAGTTCACCAAAGGTAATGCAGACCATCATCCTGTAGGCAGGGGAATTATCCCATTTTATGGATGGTGTCCTTTTAATTTTGCCTTTCATGGCTTATAAAATTGTTTAATATCTGCTGAAGTGAATCAGTGAAGAAGCAAATAAAGACATCGCCCCCCCAGGTCATTTGTGATAGTAGCAAATTCTAACGGGATCATTTCATTCCCGCACATGATTGATAACGGCTCCAGCTAAATGGACAAAAGCATCTCTTCTATTAAAGCGTCAGGCAAAGTGAAGACCTCCCACTTTCCAATACAGGAATGGTGAGGGTACAGGGGACCAACCACAGGTCAGATTAAATAACTTGTATAATTCCACACCAATGACATTGCAATCTGTCCACTCGGTTTTATAGCTCTCACCCCTATTACGATCTTGCCCTGGCATCATTTTTACCTTGATGGGTTAGAGCTGTTCATCCAAATCGGTGCCAGGGCTGCTCAATGCACACGTTTGAACGATTGAACTGATTTCTGTCTTTTTTTTTTTTTGCACAATGATCTCGCAGGTGATATCTTCAGCATCCAATGGAGTTCAGCTCTGGCAATGAGACACATCATCTTGGGTCTGTGGTGGGTAAAGAAAAGTAACTATTATATACACAAAATTGGCATAATTTTTGAAATTGTAATGTCCTTTTTTAAAAAATAAAATATTTCTTTAATTTAGACTGAACATGATAATTATGAACTGAAGTCGTCAGATGTTCCCGAATCGGACATTGGAATCATTTCAGTACAGCTTCTTGAATTTAAAACAAGTCTCCTCGAAGCAGTGGAGGAATTGCATATTTACAGGGTATGGACCACCAGTCCTTACAGTATGTTCTTTTCTTTTAAATCATTATCAATGAAATTGGTATTTGGACATTAGTTCCTTGTAGAGACTCAGTGCATGGATACTATAAAGCCCTGTTTTTTCTCCACTAAAATATTACAGAAGTTTTTTATTTTTTGTAATTTTTTTTATGACTTTTACATTCCTGTGCAATGCCATAAATGTCCTCATATTTAAACTTGGAATTCCGACAGTGGTCTTCAATTATAGTAATAGTTATATAACAGCTCTTTTCGGTTCCATCCGGATAGACTAGAAAGATGTAATTTTGTTTCGTGGGGGTGTTATGGGTTTTTGAACGAGGACGATGGCAAACACGCTTTCGTCCATTTGTACATCAGTGCATTTACATCAGCACGGGGTCATGCAAGCAGGACCTGCTACCTTCATGTCTTCGTGCTTGTAAAACTGTTTCCCTCAAGCAAGCACTTAAACGCTGACACTGTACACGTAAAGGTTGTAGGACCAAAACTAAGCATTGGATCGTTCTTCTTTTTATTGTTATTATCCTGCTGTTGGGGAACAAAGGCATTAAATCAGTCCGCTCCTCAGGCATGCCATTAAACTAACACTTTGTAGTTCCCTGGTTTATTGGGCTGAAGGTTGAGGCAGAGGACGGCTGTCAGGTTCATCTTACTCAGCTGTATAACATCGTGCATCTTCTAATGTACGTTAAGTACTTTTTTTTAGCACAAATATGAGTGAAAATTCAGCTTGGACCGTTTAGACTATGGGATGAACAATATGGCAGGAGTTTATCTAAGTTTAAACAAATTTGTTTTTCGAATTGTCCTAAGAATTTTGTACTTTTTGTTTTTTTATTACTTGGTTTGTAGTATTTAGTTTTATAATCCCTTTGATATCGTTTCAGCTTATAAATCAGCTCTTCTCCTCTTCTCTTTCCTTATTCCAATTACCAAATTTAATGTTTTTTTTTTTTTTTTTCTTACCCTGGTTAAAATCTCTAGCGAATTTATTGTTTACCTTGTGTGCATTTCCAAGTATGTGCTATGTCTGTAACACACTTTAATAGGAACATATAAATAAACTCCTACGTACGTATAAAAAGTGACCATGTAGAAAGCCGCTGACTTTTACCTTTCCTGTAGGAGGATGAGGAAGTCTTTGTGCTAATATCTACTCTTTAATGCACCGCTGGTTTCCCGAACATGCCGCGCAAGCCATTAAAATGTGATTTGTGTATATCTTGTTTCTTTCTTTCTTTTTTTCTTTCTTTCTTTCTTTTTTAAATACGAGTTTGTTTGTAGCTCAAAATCGACTGTAAATATCGGCATATAATCGAGTCGCAAAAGGGATTTAAACTGAGCGTGAACAATTTTCATCCAGGATGCTGAAACCCGTCACGAGGCGCAGATCTGCAAACTTGTCCTGGAGAAGCAAGAACTAGAGTGGCAGAAGGTGTGTTTTCAGGAATATATATATATATATATATATATATATATATATATATATATATATATATATATATATATATATATATATATATATATATATAGTTATTTGTATGATTTCTAATGTTTTGCAAATTTTTTTTAGGAGTCTTTGCAAAATCAGATCAACAAGATGACGAATGAACATTCAGAATCGCTCGCTGCCGTTAAAAAACAGGTCTATATTTATTTCTTTATTCGAAAGTATCGGCAGATATAAAGTTTACACCGCACAAAACATTGGGATGCGCTAGTTATCGTTAATAATGTACTAAATACTTAATACAACTTTAAGTTTCAGGCTCAGATCCGAGTCGTAGAGGGAGAGAAGGTAACATTTTGTTTGTGTTTTCTAATGTCTGTGCTAATATGCATATTAGTATTCTGTTATTTGTAAATGTGACTAATGATATGCTAATGAATTCGAAAGGGGAAACACCAACTCTGTGCTGAGTTAAAGGACAAAGAGATCACCAGCCTGAAGGAAGAGTTAAAGTTGCTGCAGGTACGTGTGTGTGTGTGTGTGTGTGTGTGTGTGGGTGCGTGTGTGCGTGTGTGTGTGTGTGTGTGTGTGTGTGTGTGCAGCAACACACGTTGTTTCCTACAGCAAAAATGTCTTTATTGGGGAAACCATCATTGGGAAAATTCATCTCCTGGCTGACCTTTTCGAATGGGGGTCTGTGTAGGTCTGTTTGCTGGTTGTCAGACAAATGAGTGTTTGCGATGGATACAGACGTCTAATTCTCAGCACAATCTCTTTATAAGCATCTGATGGAGCGATAATGATGTTTGTTAAATACCGACTAAGGTGTTAGCAGTGCTTAAGAAACTGTACTGGATCAATGAACATGTTCTTCCAAAGGATTTTTCTCTCAGTTGGTGATGGTGCTGGTGAAGAAAAGATCCTGTTTGTTTGTTTGTTTGTTTGTTTGCTTGCCCCCTCCCCCAAGGCTCCAGTTGGTTAGTTTGGGTGAGTCTGTGTCCTTGATATGCTCGATAGAAGATATTCAAGTCCTACCACCACTAAGCTGCCACTCAACTGCTCAGTTGTACGAATGAGATGATCACTGTGTATACAGGCGGCTGCCAAATGCGGAAAATGTAAATAAACTTAGATTTTTTTTCGTTCTTATCCGACGAATTTGGATCCTGGTGTGGTTTTGCTTTGCTGCTGCTCATCTACCTGAAGCTTTATTGCGTCGCATTTTCTGAACTGCTTTTCTGCTCACCACGGTTGTAAAGACCACTTATTCGAGTTGCCATAGACTTCCTGTTAGTTCAGATCGGTTTTGTCATTCTCCTCAGTTGCTTGTTTTTGTGTGAATGTTTAAGTTGATTGAGATGTCAGAAGGCACATAAAAATCCTCTTAACAAACTTTTTTTTTATTTTACTACTGTTTTACAGTTGTTCAAGTACAGTTTGGAGAAGAAATTAAGCGAGCTGGTAAGAGTTTACAATTATATAAATTGCCGACGGAGGCGAGTGGGAGAGGGAGAAATTAAAGAGGAGGTTCTGGGGAGGAGAGAGTGACTCATCACAAGTAACGGATAGGGAGTGTGTGTGACACTTGAGCTGCCAGTGCAGCAGAGAAAATACCACCATTAAAATATTTTATATCGGAGCTTCGCTCTGTTTAACCTTTCAAGTGACAGAGAGAAAATCTGTTTGATACAGACAATCAGAAAGTAACGACAGAAAGAGAGAGGGGGGAGTTTCATAAAAGTCCCTCAGGCATGTGTAAAAATGAAAACCTAATCTGGCAGGGAGAACATATCCTCAGCCAAGATGTTAAACAAAGTCTTCAAGGTCTTCTGCCCCTGGAAGAAAAAAAAAAGAAAAATCCCCAAGCATGGCCCTCAATGATTAAGATCCTTTATAAATCCCTTTTTGAAATAAAGACAGACGAGAAAGATCCCGGCCTCTATCTGGGATGCTTTTAAGCTGAGGTTATGTTTGTGAAATGGTGGAGGAATTTCACCAAAAGGGGGCGTTATCGTGCAAAATCTTTCCAGGAGCAGAAAGTGCAGCTGCAGACGCAGGTGAAGGACAGCCATCTAAATCAGCTGGGAGAGGTGGAGAAGCGCTTCAGGATGGTATCCAAACAGTTTGCTGTGGTCAGACAGGGCCATGAGAAACTGGAGCAGAATGGTAGGCTAGATTCTATGGAATAGCAGTAGATTCGAATGCTGCCTGAATGCGACCCAACTCAAAATGTTACTCCAAACAAATGTTTTATTTAATGCCTCAATTGGATGCATTGAGTAATTTTCCCACTAGTTTTTTTTTTCTACATTTTTATATTTCAACACATTTTCTGGTCATATTTCTATTGTTGTGTAGGTTTCTAAAGCAACTAGAGACTTAATTTGAATCCTATATTATAGAATAAAACAAATGAGTGAATGTAGGATGGGGGAGCATTTTTTTTTTTTCCCTGGAACTGAGCGTTTTCTAGTTCTAGTCAAGTTATTTTCTTTTGAAAAAAATGTTAGCTCTCTAGCCTAGAGTTTTATAGGTGCATTTTATAAGATATAATGTTTATATCTTGAATTCCATTTAATTGGCTTGCATTCTGCAACAGTAAATCTCCAGGCTGAAATTCTTGTCTGCTTATTTTATTGAAGAGACTACATCTTAGATTAGACTGGTTATTTTATAAAAAGTCTGCACTGGATATAGTGAGATTCTGCATATTACAGACAACTGTTCATGTCCGAATGTTTAAATAAGAGTTTATGTTGAGTGGATGGTACAATAAACATTATTATCTGCTTGTTCCAAACAGCAGTATCAGTATTTATGTAAAGCAGTCATGGTTTTTAAGGGAACCATTAGTTTGTGTAAGATTTCTCCTGTACACACTGTATGGTTTGTGTCAGTAGGTTTCTCATTAGTGCAGTCGAAAAAAATGCTACTGAATGCCATCTGACATCTTTCGGTTTTGTTTATTTTTTTTTTTACAAATTACAAGTCGAAGAAGGAATGAGGATTAACAAGAAACTTGTATCCATCAACAAAAAACAAGAATCTAAAATTGCTGTCCTGAAAAAGGTAATGCTTATTTAAAATGGTAAATATTTCGTTTTGCTAGTTTGTTTCTAGAACGAATTTCTTTTCTACGAATTTAGGAGGCGGAGAGGCTTAACAGTGAGCTGGTGAAATGCAAAGTTGTGTCTGTCAGCAGATCTGGAGAAGAAGGTTGTTCTTACCTGCTCAAAGACCAACAATTGCAGGAGCTTCAACAAAGGCTGACTGTGGTTTGTTTTGTTTTTAAATGAAGAATTGCCTAAAATTACCAACATATATACAGTGAGAAAGAAAGATGTGGGAATCACTGCTGAGCTGGGCCACTTGTTTGTTTGTAGGAAATTGAACTGAATAAAAGGCTCCAAAATGAAATGGCAGCAGAAAGAGCAGAGAAGCAGGTAGGTTTATTAGCGCTGAAGTGTTGGCTACTGTTTTTTCAGGTGCAACATTTCAAAGGTATAGAAAAAAAATCAGCATTTAAGTCCTGGCAAAAAAAAAAAGAAAATACAATTTGTTTTACTCTTATAGGTTGCAGTATTTTATTCTGCTAAAAAATGCCATTATAACATTTCACAGTAATCCTGGTCTTAAGCCGGTAATACATCTCACTCAGTAGGCTGTGTGTGTGTGTGTGTGTGTGTGTGTGTGTGTGTGTGTGTGTGTGTGTGTGTGTGTGTGTGTGTCAGGAGCTTATGAACTCCCTCCAGCATGCCCAGTGGCTGCTGCAGACTCAGACGCAGGCTGTGAGTCGACTTGAGCAGCAGCTCCTCATACACACAGAGGAGTACCAGGTTAGTCTGTAATGTAACATCACTTTGTAATCATCCACCTTGTGAGTGTAAGTGAGCGAGTGGCTTATTTCGCTAGCTGTTATCTACAATTTCCTAATTTTGCTGTTTTCAAATGTATACATTCTCCTTCAAGTCTGGTAACATCTATGTCTATCATAACACACCGTTCCAAAACTTTCAAGTGAAATGACCTCAAGTGATATATAAATTATTTTATTCTTATATGGGTGTTCTACAAAACACAAACATTTTAGCCAAAATGTCAGACAAAATTTCATGAATGGGTAAGTAAACAAAATAAAATTGTATTTTATGATGAAATCTATACTAATTCCGTGTGATTTCACTTTTATCTGATACAATCCCATACTGTAGCACTGCTGATTATGTATATGCCGTCTGTGGCAGTATTACATTATTCTAAGTTAATTTGACAGAATAACTTACGAATTGTTTGCATTCCTGCAAACTGTCATCTGCAGAATTATTGGTACATTTGGTTAAAGAACAGGTAAAGAACATAGGGTGGCAATTATTACAAAGGCAGTCCAGTGATTTATATGCATTATATGGACAAAAGTTTTAAAATTGGTATGCGCTTTTTGAACATTTTTATTTTACATTTAGTCCCCATTTGCCTCCTCTCTACAGGAAAGATGTATATATCGTATATAATTGTGGGCCGGTTTGTGAAAAAAACCCCAACAACAGCGTTGTGTACAACAAATAAACATTTTGCCTCAAGACAACGACCATTGTCCCCATGCCAAAGAAGTCTACTGTCTTCTGCCTCAGTGACTGTGGTCTCTTTGCACTCACACCCATTATAATTGAAGTGCTTTTAAAAGGCTGGTTATGAGGCACATCAAGACCCAGCTACCACCCTTACTGGACCCCATGCAGTTTGTGTATCATCCGAACTGTTCCATGGACGATGCCTTCGCCACAACCCTTCATCTGGCCCTCACCCACATGGACAATATGGACACATTTGTTCATAGACTTCAGTTCAGCTTCTGATTGAGAAGCTAAGCTTACTGGGACTGAACACCTCCCTCTGCAAATGAATTCCTCAGACTGGAAGACCTCAGTCAGTCCGAATTGGAAACCACATCTCCAGCACCACCACACTGAGAAATGGGACCCCTCAGGGCTGTATGCTCAGCCCACTGCTGCTCACTCTGCTGACTCACGACTGTGTAGCAATGTACAGCACATACCTTATTATCAAGTTCGCCGATGACACGAACGTGGTGGGTCTCATCAGCAGGAACGGCAAGTCAACATACAGAGAGGAGGTACAACAGCTAATTAACTGTCTCCAAAGAGATGGTTGTTAACTTTAGGAGAGCACAGAGCAGCTATTCTCCACTAAACATCGATGAATCCTAGGTGGAGATCGTCAAGCGCACCAAATTCCTTGGTGTTCATCTGGTGGAGAACCTCAACTGGTCACTCAACACCAGTTTCATCATCAAGAAACCCCAGCAGCGCCTCTACTTCCTAAAAAGGCTAAGAAAATTGTTACAACCAAACAGACACTCAATACTCATTTAAAAACACCACCCATATTATATTATAATCATATCACACTGTTCACATGCTGTTTTTGCACATTGTACTGTGTAACATATACAGTGTTTACTGGTTGATATTTTGTGTTTTGTGTATTTGTCCCACACTGTTCCTGTATTGTCTGCTTGCACTGTCTTTGAGTGTTTGCACTCGGTTGTACACGATGCACTTAATGTGGCGAGGACACTCAATTTTGTCCTCTAGCTCTGTGTTCTGTTATGTAGCTCTATGTTGGGTGATGTCTCTCTAGGTTGTTGTATGTAGCACCAGGGTTCAGGAGGAACGTCGTCTCATTTCACTGTGTACTGCGTCAGCTATATATGGTTGAAATGACAATAAAAGCTTCTTGACTTGAGTTGAATAGAATAACTACTAAATACTACAAATGGAAACCAATTGATCTTCATTTAAAAATATTCTGTCCATTTCCTAAATGTATATTAAAAAAAAAAATTGTTGTTTTTGTTTAAAATGGTTACGGTTCGAATGAAGCCAAGATAAAAAAATAAATGATGCCTCATAAACACGAGCGAGCGTGCCGTTAATCACATTCAGGAAGTACGACTTGCAACTCAATAATGGTAAGCATGTTTATTGTCCATTTACAGACCTCTGCTGTTTTATAGACTCCATGCCTCCGTTTAATTCCCATATTTATTCATTGATTAAAACCATTATTAACGTGACAAAACCCCGCTGATTTGTATGAGCATGCCTGTCTGTTTAGAACCCTCGATCCGGGTTGAATAAACGCATAAAAATTTACTATTGCATTAAAGATTTTCCGGGCGATTAATTTCATTGCAGGTCCTTAAACGAGAACATGAAATGGTCCGAGAGAGGAGTAAAAAAAAAGAGGACAGACTTGTGCACTTGATCAATGACTACAAACATTCCAAAATCACTTTGGAAAAAGAGGTAGTTCTGCAAAAATGCTTTAAAAAGGATAGATTCTGATTAAAACATTGATTTCGATGAATAAAAAGGGATCCATTTTAGCCTGAGACAAAATACCGGAAAAGAATGATGGGTTTTGATTTTGTAATGTTATCAAATAGAAGCAGGCAATGCATGGAAAGGTGCAGGCAAATCAGGAAGAGCTGAAAGCTGTTAAAAAGGCATACGATCATCTCCATGAGAAACACCAGCGACTGTCTTTTTGTATGACGCATCAAGCAGGACACATTTACAGCTTAGAGGTAGGAATGTGATTTATCAAACACATTCGTAGTTTTTTGAATATTTATGGTTCTTCAAGTACCGATGTTAAAACAGTTACTCATACGTTTATATATTAATGCTGAACACAAAAGCTGTCATTTTGTAGAACGATTTACTTGTATAGTGAACGGTCAAAGGGTTCATGATTCACGTTTTTTATTAGCGGTTATGACAATAGTGTCATTCGAAACCAGAGATTTATACTGTATTAATGCTCTTGTTTCTGTAGTAACATCTGATTTAGGAGAGCCTGTAGGGCGGAAGCTTCCTTATCTAATCTAATCTAATCTTATCTTCATAATAGACATCTAAAAGTTGTTGTTTATCAAAGGGGGAAAAAAAATAACGTTTTCAGTAGTGCTTTGTACGTTTTTTATTATTTTTTTTTTTCAGAATTGGAGAGTCTTTAGGACAGAGACTTTCAGGATGATTTTCTTGCTTACGTGACATTTATTTTGCCTCTTGAACTTAAAGCAATTCTGATGAGGGAATTTTTTTTAATATTTTGCTATGACGTAAGCAATAACAGGAACTAGCTTTGTCTAGACGTTTTACAACATTATATGTACAAAGAAAGGTGTGTCGTTTACCTCAGAAAATGATCATTGTTGGCAAGTTGCCAATGTGAGATAAGTCAAATTAACTTTGCTTTATTTTGCTTGTGTAACTGGGGAGTATGACTTTAACTTGTACAGTCTCAATATAATATAGACTGTTGATTACATTTTTTTCAGGATGGCTCTATGGGCGATTTTGACATCCAGACACGCTCTTCTACCAGCTTAAACTGTTATTTGGATCTGGACAAAGATACGTCTTTAGATAGAGAATCCCATCAAGCCGGTTCTCAAAATAACTGTGAGCAAATGAGACATTGCAAAGAAGACGAAGACATTCCAGGTGAGAGGAATGCAAGCTTCTGTTCTCCAGCCAAGCCGGGCGCCGTTAAAACTAATATTTTTGCACAGAATGATGTGATGTGGTGGGGAGTTGGGTTTCTGGGTTGACAGAATATCTTTTATCAAGAAAGCTTACCTGCACTTCTTATTTTGCGATCCGTAATGATGCATGAATTTAATTTCCTCGTGCAGATGAAAGGACTGCCGAGTGCAAAGAAGCAGCAACCGGCAGAGAAAACGATGAGCTTAACGTTCGTTCACAGATGGATCGAACGACCCTGGCGCTTCCACCTTTAGAAGGCGTTAATGCTTTGGCTCCAGATCAATCAGAGACAAGTGAGAGAGTGAGTGGAACTAATGTGACAAATCAGCAGATAGATCCAGCTGTCAAACAAGACGCTAGTGTCAGTGAAAGCGCACCGGTGCGCTGCGTGGATGATAATGGTAACCCTCCAGTGCAAAGTTACACAGAAAGCTGTCTCTCTAAGCTATCAGAACCCCAAACCAGGTCTGTTTATGGTGTGACGAGTGACCCGTTGGTGTCTGAACCCAGGGTTACGCCAGCAGAGAAGAGTCTGTGTGTCTATAAAACACAAGAGCACCAGACACCAGATAAACACACACCCGAGACATCTCACAACGTTGCCTTGATAGGAGTTGAGCTTCAGACTGCAGCACCTGAGATAAATAAGGCTCCATGTGCCCCACCAAATAGTGATATCATTCCTTGTGTAGAGGATCCAGTCATTAATGGTGAACAAGATATAGGACCAACATATGCACATAATAAGAGTCCTAGTCCTAGAAAGTATGAACAATTAGGTGTCGCTTATTCAGTTCAACAGCAAATCATTCCTCAGGAGACTGACTCTTCTAATGAAGGCGTCTCTTTAGTACCCTGTGCTGCCTCAATTTCTGACACACTTTTTAGTGAACTACAAGAACTACCAGGAAGCCTTGAACAACAGGACACTTTGGAAGATATAAACCATATCAGAGTCATTAAGGCAAAATGTATCCCAGAAGCAGAGTTGAATGCTATTTCCCACACTGCTGAATCGTCCTCTCAAAGCACAGCTCAAGATGGAAATAAAACAGATGATATCTGTACTTCTGCTTTATCTGCACAGAGCAATGAGCAAAATGGGAAAACATCTCCAGATCCCCAGATCTCAAACCCCCAGGACGATTCTGTGTTCAACGATACAAAACAAAGCGAACAGCCAAATAATGCAAAAGAGCAAATTACTGGAATAAATCCAGATCTCAAGGAAGAAAGCAAACATTTTGAATCATCTCTTGAGTTGGACGTGCCTATTAAAGAATCGTTCACGAAAGAGCAGTTGTGTGGCTCACAAAGTGTGACAATGGTGCAACCAAACAAATCCTCAGCACCTTCAAGAGCGTTACATTCTGATCAGAAATCCGAGTTGCCCCCTGGTTTTCAGGACCTTCTCAGATCAATGAGTACGCCTGTATTTCCAAAGTCCACACTAAGAAACAGAGGTAGGTTGTATAAGAATAAGTCATTCGAACTGATTTATTTTCAGGATGTGTGAATAGTAATGTGCTTCATGTTTTTTAGGTGAACCTTTTGACAAGGCAAATGTTTCATACACATGTTCTAATCGAAAAAACGATCACTACAGGGAATGGAATGCGATAAAAGAGACATTTTCTGAAATCTCAGCTGAAAAGGTAAGTTTCTCTAACATGCTTAGAGGAGATGCCTATGGTAAATAACATGCAATTATATTTGAATGTTATATACATATATACATACATACATACATACACATACACTTCATAATGTACTTGCATGTAATGTACAATGGACATCTCCATGTATGTGTGGGTGTGTTTTTTTTCTTTTCTTTACATTTACATTTAAGTAAAAACAAGTACAAGTAAGTATATACAGCCCAAGATCTGTAATCTGTGGTACATACTAAAAGAGCAAGACTCATCATATATGACAGAAGGTGACGTAGATGATTCTATCCATACTTTTGGACTATAAACTGTACATGTTGGTAAAGATTGTGTCACATGCTTTTGGAGAGGATGGAAAAACCCATCAGGAACAAACTCCCATCTATTGCCATAGTGGCGAATTTGCTGTTGTGTGGCAACAGATGGTTCAACAGGTGTGAACACTGGGAGCAGCTGAAACACCCAGTCAGTTGGGTGTAATGTCCAACCACTGTTGGAATTCTGACCGGATTTGCTCTCTTATTAGGCGGAACGATTGCGTAACCAGGGTTTGAGGAAGAAATGACTGATACTTGATGGTATTGTTTTTGTTTACACAGCTTTAACATGTCAGCGGTTGTTATTGTGTAGGAGTGTAAATAGATGATTGGACTGGACTAAGAGGGTAGTGTGATGGTAGATCATGATCTCAGGTTATTGCAGTTATATTGAGAGTTTATTGAGAGTTTTGCATGTTCTCACCATGGGTTTTCTCCTGCTTCATTGTTACGCATACATGATATTAGATGGGTTGCTTAAGCAAGATTGGTGCCATGTAAACGACTGACTTTTGGTCTCTCACTTTTTTGGTGGGATAGATCCTGGCTCCATTATGACCATCATGGATACTAAACGTTAATCAGGTTTTGTCTGAATTATTTATTATTTTATTTGGATTAAAGCTCTCCTCTGTAGTCCAATCTTCAGAGCAGATCAGCGGTTCGTGACGGGCAAAATTTGCCTGAGACATCGGGTGCTTTCGGTGCCGTGAAGCATAGCATCGGCTTAAGCACCACATGGATGAGCAAAGTGAAGTTTCGTACTCCCACTCCCACTAGTTTCGAGGTTCTCTATAAGAACTAATTTATAGCTTCATGTTAAATACAATATGGACTTTCATCTCTGAACACTGGTGTGTTGGGGCTAATGGACTGTAGTATGGACAGTATGAGTTCCTCATACCATCTCAGGAAGTTTTTCCTTGCTGCTGTTGCCATTGGCTTGCTCATCATGGATAAACAATTATATGGAACAAGCTTATAAGCAGTAAACTTGGACATGTGTCAAGCTGCTTTGAGACAGTGTCCATTGTAAAAAAGCGTTATACAAATATAAAGGAATGAATGGAATTCTATAAAACTTTCAAGATAAGATTTTTAGCAGCAGTAGGAGCAGCTGACAAAATCTTCCTTTGACAAACAGTTCCAAAGCAAAATCATCACGCAAAGAAAAAAGGCAGTGGGTCCCTTTAGATCTGTGTCTAGATCTCCAAAACTCCACTCCTAATGCATTTCAAACAGAGAACCAGAAAGACTTTACTTGAAGACAGTCCCAAAACGTACGCTTCTACATGCCTTGATTTGTACTGCTACACAAGGGACAAAACGGGTCAGACTTTTCTTATTTAACTTTTATACAAAAACAGGAAGTGGCATACACCACATATATGAATTCATATTAGATCATTTGATGAGCCAGGTTCTTTGTGGAAGCAAAGCAACTATCCCAAACAGTTTATCAATCGATCATGGTGTCAAACCCAAACCTTGATGAATATTTGTATATTGTCGTAACAGAAGTGATTCATAGATTATACTGTAGATTAACCATCCAGAAACTATCCTGGGACAAAAATATTATACTTACTAAAAGGTTGATTGGAAACAACAGAAAAGTCATGGACTATAAATCAGTAATGTGTCTGAAAGGAGATGCTGCGTGGAGCAAACCAGAGAGTTCATGACATCGAATCCGTCTGTATCTTACGTTTTAGAAAATCTATCTGTATCATCTTCTCTGAAGTAGTCTGTCTACTGTGAAGACAACTTTCTTTTCTTTTTTTAGAATCGCACCATGCATTTTTCTTTTTTTATTATTATAATTTTAGACCAAAAGCCTTGCACTTAAGAGAGGGGAAAAGAGCAAGAGAGATATTATGGATATGCATGATTGAAATATATGACTTTCTTAAGCTGCTTTTCAAGTTTCTGCCTCGGCGTTGAACTTTTACTGCGGGTTTTAAAGCCGTTTTACCGTTGAAGGTCATTCAAGCGTTTATTATATTTGTGTTTTTACTATAAATTTGCTGCTGAATTACAGCCTGACTACTTCTCTCTACCTCCAGTACTTACTGTCTCATACTTTATTAGAGCCAGGTGCTATACTGTCTAGAGAGGGTAACATGAATGCTCTTTATCCTTGGTATTACAAAGGGTGGGCTTTTGCCAGTTTTATCAGTGATTGTTCATGTCAAGTCATTTTGAAAGAGCAGGAAAAAAATCCAGTATAATTATGTTTTGTCAGGACTGGCAGTATATCATATCTATAGCATAATACAGTAAACCGAGCATCAGAATTAAAAAAAAAAGCGTCTATAACGCTAAAATGAAAAAGTGCAGGAGCGTGTTATATCTAAATTAATTCTCAGACCAGAATTATATAAATTCGGTGTATTACACTTTTATATCTGTTTTTGTTTCTCTATACAGGAGAGCAGATTTCCCATCTTGTTCGGTTCAGCTCAGCCGGGCAGTACAGCGGCATGCTCTAGGGGTAATGGGCTGAGACAGAACTGCACTGTTACTCCCCCTCCCAGGCGGCACAGCTTGGGAAAAGTGTCTCGGCCCGTGTGCGAGGAAAGAACGCCCACGCTTCTTGAGAATGAGGACCATCAGAAGTGTGACATCAGGGCCCAGATCGCCAAGATTGAACAGTTCCTCTCTTCTGAAAGTTTCAGGCCGCAAAAAAGACGTAGGGTGGATGAGTTGGAGCTTTAAAAGGCTTTAAAATCAGTTATCTATATTATATTGGCATTAGAGTTGCGGTAGAGTTCGAGGGGTTTTCTTTTATTTATTTTGCATTTAAGTGAAGTGTTTGAGACTTTTGTTATACGTTTTAAAACGATAAAATTTCAAGCAGATTGTATAATTGTTTAAATTGTGTTTATTATTATTATTATTTTTTTTTATATGAAGCCTGTTTAACTCAAACGCATTTTAATCCTCGCTCCATGCTCCACATAAAGCATGTTAATTACAGTTTTAAAGCCAATTAACACTAATTACTCCCTGGATGGCCCGTCTTTTCCTCTGAGGACATTTTAATTTGCAGAGCACAAACTGCTGCCAACTATAACTTGTGTTAATTAAAACATTTGAGTAACGGGAATCAATTAATGCACATTAACCCAAATTAGCAAATGCAAATTATTCTCTCATTAAGTTAATGTTCTCAATAAAAAGGTTGTTTAGAATATATGGACATGTGTTAGGCCGATACAGATGACAAAATGTGTTGCTGCTGCTGGACAAGTAGAGAGTTTATGTTGTAGAACAATCAGCAGATGTTAATGAGCTCCTCAGGCAACCTGAATATCTGCGAAACTAAAAGCGCCATTGTAGTATTTGTATTTGATTTTTTTTTTTTTAGGTTTTATTTGGATTGTGTGTGTGTGTGTGTGTGTGTGTGTGTGTGTGTGTGTGTGTGTTAGTGTGTTTGTTTTTTACTCATATGTTCCACAGAACCGAAGCTGATGCCCGCATTTCATTCTGTTTTATTGTTAGATAAATCAGGTTTTTTTTTCTTTTTTTAAATTAAAGCAGGTGAAAGAGCTTAACAAAACCATTCTCCATAGAAGAAATAAAATCACACTGCAGAAAGACAATGCGCACCTCCTGAGGATGGCTCAAGGTCCCTCTCAGGTCTGGCTTAATACACTTACTCATTATTAATATGTCAAAATGTTAATGTCCTCATAAAGAAATCTGATGTGTTTGGAGTGTCTGTGCCAGCAGTGCTGACCCTTATCCTTAAAGGGAGTAAGCAATATGGAAAGCGTAATTTTAATACACAATCTGGAATATGAAGTGGCGGTCCTTCGAAACAGTCAATTACACTTGAGCGCGGGAGGGACCCCGGTGTTAATTACTAGTCGCTTTTATATAGAGTGTAAATAAAGAGCTTGCTGACATTCACATTCCATCACTGTGTCCTGACTGCCACAGCAAATTAGCCTGGCCCCTATGGGCTCCACTGGACCCTAAGCATTCATTTAACACTAGAATAACACTCACTGCAAACGAGGAAGCAGAGCCCGGCTACACAGGTCGGGCTCGCGGAGATGCTGATTAGTTTCACGTCGAGAGCTTTGAAGACATTTTTCTCGGCTGTGAAGAAAAATGTAGAGTTTCGGGTATTTAAGTAGTCATTCAGAGAGAATTTGTTTGTTCACTTTAAGGTGACATTTGAATGACTTACAGAGACATAAACAATATTAACGCCAGATAGTATTCAGGAAATTTTTATACAACAATTGTTCAGAATTGCAGCACAAAATCCTCAAATGAATTTGATCAAATAGACACGAGTGCATATCAGGGTCATGATAGCATGTCTAAACAATTGCTGAAGATACTGAGCAATTGTTAACTACCTTATATATTTTTTCTTGCCCCCAAATCTGTCTGCATGGAGGAGGACACTCTTGTGTTGTGAATCACCTCCGCTTTAGCCTTCTCATCTTACCTCTCACTGAGAGACGAGAAGATAATCCCTGCATGCCCAGCTCTGTCAAAGGTCACCACAGTTTAAAGTTCACTATCCACATCATTTGTATGGCCCTAAATTAGCCCCAACCTGTAGTTCGGACTCTTCCCCTCTCTCTTTCACTTTTAACTGGCTATTCATCATATCATCGCTTTGCACATCCTTCCAGCGAGAAACATGAAACGTGAACAATACTCAGTGGACAATGCTTTCGATTGAATTATTCTCCTCGAGGACCACCGTGGGAGCGCCATACGTTTCTAATTCTGCAGAGGTTAGGAGCGATCACTTGAGTACACGTTACTCCCCCGGACGTCTATATATCTGTGAGCGGCACATCGCGCTCCATAAAGGATGAACCGTTTCAGCTGTTAGTAAAAAGTAGTGGACCCCAAAGCCACGTCTTTTCCCCGTGCGCCATGCTGCATTATCCACGTCCCTGTTGACGTGTCGGGCCGTAAGTCTCGCACAGTGGGACGCCCCTGTTGGATGATGGAGAGTGCTTGTGCACTCTAGGGGATCTTGTAAAACCGCCGTGCCCCTGATTTCCACTCCGAGCCCCGGCCTCCACCTCGCTGCGCTCTCCATTCTTGGCTTGCCCTAAATCACATAGCGGGGATGACATGTTGAGATCCATTAAGCAGCAAATGTATTTAGTTACTAACTTTTACAGGGTCAGAGAGATGGTCGGGGTCTTGCTGTTTTAAAGTAATACACTGTGGGGTACGGAATCCGTGTCGGCTAATGAAGAGTAGGTGGCCCGGTCGTACTATATATATTTTACCCAAACCTAAACTCTGGTATATAATCAGAACTATATAACTAATCATAATCCTGATATAGTCATAACTATATAAGTCATTATAAGAGTAACAAATGAAATAAGCAGATTTTCTGAAGTGGAATATTTCTATATTCTTTATGCCTTTTTGCAAGTTTTTATAAGATGATTATTTCCATAGGTTACCTTTTATTTTTTTTATTATTTAACTTTCAAAAGCTTTTTAAATTCTGGGAAGCAGCCAAGTGTTGCTGTTTTTGTGCTCCCTTTGTCAGCAATTTCTCATGAGTGAAACTTGCTGTTGTTTTTATCAACATTATTTTTGATAGTTTTTTGATGGGTGTGTGTGTGTGTGTGTGTGTGTGTGTGTTATAGGGAATGAGAAAGATACTGAGGCCACTACACAAGACCCCAATGACATGCACCATTAATCTCACCCAGCTACCCTTAACCGCTTCTCAGTTATGAAGAGAACATCTCAATTGTTTTATTGAACCTTATTCATCTCTCTCTCTTTTCCATGTTTAAGCATTTAGAGTTTAACACATTTTTGTTTTCTCTCCAAAAAGAATTGCGTTTAACGTTTCTGTTAGCGGGCATTTAATAGGAACATGTCCTTCACATGTGAATTGGAAATATCTTTGTAATTCTGGATGCTGCAACAAAACGAATGCTTCCTTCATCATCTGACTGATGGGAACGGTGCTAATTTCCATCGCTCGTTGCATTTTCTCATGCCTTCCTACTTTTCTGTAATATAAACTCAGAAAAGATCCACGTCTGAGGAAATCTCCGGTATGCTAGAATATGAAACTCTAGGTCTTAATCCTCTGAAGCTGTTTATACGGGACACTTTTTCTGAAGAGTTCATCATAGACTGTCTACTGCTATTGAGCAGGTGCCTTCCATCAGGATTTCAGTGTGACTCACAAAGCCACATTAAAGCTCATACTTGCTCCACTGGCTCGTGCACTGCTCGACTGATGTAGTCTGTCACTTGTTTTTCTCAACTCCTTTTGCTTGCTCAAATAATAAGAGCTGATCTCCGTTCTTATCAATTATAAAAATAATATACGTCCTACAGCGTTGGTTTTTTCTTTTGTTTATTGATTTTTTTTTCTCTCAATAGAAATACCAACTTCTGTTGTCATAGTCACCATGCAAATATGCGCATGTGGAATTTTTGGAGTAAATCAACTTTTTTTGAACGGGGATGTGTATTTATCCCGTACTGCCAGATTAACGACCAACAGGGCACCCTTTAATGACCTGTCAGATTGCAAGAAAAATGAGGTCAGAGGTCGTCAGATTGAAATCAGTTCCATTCCTGGCTTTGTGCTGCCAGGGCCTAAATTTTTCCATCTCTCTTTAGCGATAACAAAATGATCGAGGTTTCCGACTCTGTCCATTTGGGTTGCGATTCAAATCAAGATTTTAAAGACAATTTACAACGTCCTGTTAATGCCGAATAGAATACACTTTTTGCACGTCCGTTTTGACCGAGAGGGACTGAAATACCGAGAAATTTCCTCA
This sequence comes from Silurus meridionalis, assembly GCF_014805685.1. Classification (NCBI taxonomy): domain Eukaryota; kingdom Metazoa; phylum Chordata; class Actinopteri; order Siluriformes; family Siluridae; genus Silurus; species Silurus meridionalis. The sequence continues at coordinate 24,642,138 of NC_060888.1, read as the reverse complement.
CGATAGAACGTACACCAAAACAGAATTATTCAGATGAGATGAGATGAAAAGTAAATCTGTATTAAGTGGCCACACAATCATCCGTTACAGTTACGTCATTAATTATCACACGAGGAATGTGCAGGCCTTTTCATCTTAATCTAGAGACCAAGCCGGGCCAAGGCACAGCAGGAATTCAGATGATTTAGCAGCCTTTGACTTAATCAGTCTTAGGTGCATTACAATGGCAGTGCACGTTGATGGATCACTTTCTAGTCACTGAGTGGTGTTTATATAGTGCGCTTTCACTGACTGTCTCACCACGCTGCTTGGCTGAAAGAAAACGATAGTGACGCTTCAAGGGCCATAAGGTCTTGTTTAAAGCTGGCCCTGGTGTGTTGGTTATTTTATATGTCTGAACAGATGTATGTATAGATCATTTGAACAGTTAATCACTCGTAGACCCTAAAACAAGCCGAATAATTCAGCGTCTAGAAGTAATTAAAATGTGTTTGGAGGGATGGGATTTTTACTTGGAAAGATTTTTTTCTCTCCTATTTGTACAAATGATGAAATGATCACAACGTATGTGCTAAGCAACATGGACCTAACCGAATAGCCATAAAACTCGTCAGAATGCTTCGGTGAATATGATATTGCGATACAGTGTACACTGTAGCCTACCATAGACTACCTTTTTTTTTTACAAACAGCAGTACACAGTATTTTTTTGTACATGAGCTCAAATCTCCAATAGGAAATGAGTGTGAGTGACAGGTTGCTGTTGAGTACTGCAAAAACATGAAGCTAACCACACATCTATAAAAGCCTGTTCCCTGTCAGTAAACGAATGCGGTCCCATTTGCTACAGTTCCTGATTGAGCTCTTTAAAGAAGTTTATAATGATATCCTCCAGTTCTGTCTTCCTTGTGGAAAGCCCCTCGTGAGCTGACCAGTCGGTGAACCCAGACACCGCCAGAGACATCACTTTTCAAGTAACTGTACTCTTGTTAGTTTTGTTGCCAAACGATCTGGCAAGACAGGCCTTTATAAACTTCCCGGCACTAAAATGTCTCTATTAGCACTTTTAACTGCTGAGCTTTAAAGATGGTGTCAAGTGTTAAGAACACGATGACGTGGAGGAACAAAATGTCTCCTCTAGCACACGTCAGTGATGCGGCGTGGCGTACCGCAAAAGCGTTTCCAGCACTCTCACCTGACACTGTGATATCGCTATTTGAGTCATTGTTCTGAAAAAAAAAAAAACATTAAACCTTACATCGTGCACTGCCGCGACCTCTTGTCCTTGTTGCTGATATTCTCAGTTTAAACGCTCGAACCTTTTTATCAAAGCAACCCGTTCTCTGCATTTATTATTTCCAGATTCTGATCCCGCCGCTCTGTTCAGGCCTGACATGTAGCTCAGCTCAGTCGTAGAATTCAGCTCTCAGGATCTGGCAGGAGATAAGCACTTTGTAGTGATTTACAGGCCTGGTATTTGATTCCTACTAAACCGATGCTGCAGCGTTCGAACACCGAGATACTATCTTTGAAGAAATGTCCTGACCAAACATAATTTCTGCTCTCTCCTGGAGCCTGGCCAGGCGCTCGAAAGTTTTTCCTCCTCATAAACTCAAGTGGAGACTGAAAAATTTCATCTCCCAAGATTGATAGTGTGTGCTTAGGATATAGAAGTCTCAGTTTTTATTATACAAGGACTCTATTTCTCTAAGTGTTCCATTGTGTGCTATTTGTAGAACAAAGTCTATGAAGCTTTCACTGCGCACACCGAGTCCAAAACTATCACAGTGCGTTAAAAACACAAGTATATATAGATTATGTGTAAAAGTAATAGATAACCGCCGCTTCGGTTGTCGTGAGACGGTGCCAGATGAAACCGCACGTCTGAGGGATGACTGCAATACCCAGCGTCCTTGTGCTTTCTAATTAAGCCCAATGCCGAATGTTTTTATTCCCACACGTGTTCAAGGCTTTCGCGCTGTGCGCATACCAAAGGGCATTGATGAAGAGTTCTGCAGCTGGTGGTACCACCCTGATACCCTTCTGCCTGCACTCTCTCCAACACTCTGTTTAAGTAATGCTGGACTGCAGCCCACATCCGCTCAAATGCCTGAATTTCTCTCTTTTTATGCGTTTGAAGGTGAGCCAGTGTTTTAAATACTTCAGCGGATCTCAGGCAATTTTTGGGCTTCGCCTTATCTATCATTCTTCACAAATCTACTACCACCTGCACATTATTTTAAGAGCATCTTGCAGCAGAGCGAGGCCAAGTTCCAGTCAAAGATGGGGAAAAATAAAGCAAAACTGTTCATTAATTGCTGTTTTTTTGTAAAACTTTAGATAACTTTAGAAAGAATTTAGGTAACGCATTTTTTTTATAGTCCATACTTTTTTTTCCTCCCAATTTATTTGTGCTGTTTGGAAGTTTCATAGAGTTTCGTTTGACCTTCTTGAGCAGCAGTTATATCTTTTATTAGATTTGAACAACCAGTTCAGTTTAGTCAAACCAGTAATTATTAATGGTACGGTGTAATAAGATATAATGTGCACACGTACTTAGTCTTGCTACATTCTTATTAACAGTGACATTCACCTCAACTATATGTTACTTATTCTATACTACAATTCATTGAAAAGCTTCATCCATCGTAACCACTTTTTCCCTCGTAACAGTGGATCTGTATTCAATCCTTTGCACAAGGCAACATAAATTGCTTAGTGTTTCCATTTTGAGTATGTAAAACTGGAGAACATAGAGGAAACCCACATTCACAGTTTTTTTACTTTTTACAGTCCACCTATGTGCATTGTGAAGACGGTGTATTAGGGACAATATGTGATAAAAATAAAAAAAATTGCAAAATTTAAATGGGAGGGAATTTTCAAGTTTAAAACTCCAAATTTCTAAATGTTTGAGAAAAAACACAAATTTACAAGGAATAAACTTGAAAGTTTTGTGGAAAACTCAACAATTTGGGGGGGTTCTATCAAGGAAGAAAACCTCATATATACTTTGCAAGGTTGGGCAGACATCACTTGTTTTACATTATGCCTGGAGTGGAAGATCTAATCAAACTTTACTTTTCCCTTGGATTTAGCAACAGGGTAATACTTGTTATTTTAGCCCTAAATCACCAGATCATCATACTAGAAATTTTCAAGATTTCAACTTGAGTTTTATTTTCTCGTAATTTTTAAACTCGAGTTTTAAAATTGGATATTCCCCGCCCCTCCACTTAAAAAATTTAAATAAAAATCCCATATTGGTCCTAATATACCGTCGTACATTGTTCTGTGCTTTATTTAGTCATTTTTTATTCCATTTTTTTTCTAGATCTGAAATAAACTTAGATACTACAAAACAGGACATGCATGTTTTTGGAGAACCCAGAGGAAACCCACATTCACACCAATATTTTGTGTTTTTGGTTCTCCTATATGCACGTTTTTAAGTGATGGGAAAAAACTGGAGAACCCAGAGGAAACCAATGTTCGCACATTCATTCACACCAGAGGTATTTATTATTTTCAGTCCACTTACATACATGTTTTTGGGTGATAAGAAAAAACTGGAGAACCCAGATGAAACTCGTTCATGAAAAACTCCACATAGGCAGTAATCCAGGCTGTTGTGATCAAATTTTACAAGTTTTTGCAGAATGCAGGATGTAAACGGTATTTTTGCTTTGAACTGTAAATATAGGAAACAATAGTGGATGGATATTTTATAAAGTTCACACTAGAAAAAAGTTGTATTCATACAACTGATCAGTTGAGGGTTCAGGGTTTTGCTCAAGGGCCCAACAGGTGGCAGCTTGGTGGTGGTGAAATTAGAACTCCTGACCTTCTAATTAGAGGTCCAACACTTGTAGTACAAAGAATTATGAATGACTGCTTACATTTAAGTTACTCTTTTGAGTTTACTTGAACTCATGAGCTTAGGATTTGTAGTTCAAAATTTTAACCAATAAGGTTCCACTGCCATTCTTTTGCCATAGTAAATTTTTATTTTCAAGAAAGAAACGAGTGTGCACACAGCTCTGTGATAAAATATTATAAATACAGGTTATGTTAGCTAATACGGTAATACCTAGGTACTTGTTGGCTCAAACTCGGCACTCTGAAAATTATTTCAGCACCCGTCGTGGACTCGGAACTCGACACCTACTCTTGCGGTGAGCGCTGCAGTGAAACCGATGAGTCTTGTGTTAGCTGTTGAACAGTGCCATAGAGTGCCCTTTAAACCGTTCTCTTTTGGGCTTTCTGTGCATTCTAAGCTTAAATAATGGGTCCTACATTGGAAAAAAAAAAAGCCTTTACGAAATTTTTTGATTTTGTATACAATACGATTTGAAATTTAAAAAAGTACTCGTTCGGTACTCATCATTTTCGTGAGTTCCGGAAAGAGTTACAAACGAGTGCAGAGGTATTACTGTGTTACAAAATCACCATTATTAAGGATCAGCAAGTTGTGATGTTCCTCTAAAACGTTTTCTAGATCACCAGTTGCTTGTTTGTGTTACGGTAAAGGAGCCAGAGGAATTTGTCCCACAGTATCTTTACTTCAAGGCCACTCTTTTTACTCTGGCTTTGTCCGCTTATGAGGTGATGAATCTGTCAGACTCGTGACTCCCCAATGACTGACACGATGCTCCTCCAGACACCTGCACCATGTTTTCAGCTGCATATGTGTGCAAGTGTATGTATGTATGTATGAGACACAGTGAGGCCAGCCATGAATGTTGAACTCTTAGTATCAGCAGATAAACCAGTGATTGAAGCCGCCTGTGCTCCAGTAGTCGAACAACAACGCTCTTCTTTTTCTCCTGTGGTATCAGAGACCCCTGGTTTATCTGGTTTGTCCATTCTCTGAGCTTTGAAGTCTATTGAAACAGACGGCTAACATAAACCAGTGGGTGCTGACTGGGAGTTTTTGATGGCGTATGTATGTGTGCCTAAGACCAGTGTGTGTCTGTGTGTACGAGTGTGTTCTTGTTTGCTGAGAACACGAACAGTGGGACATTGTTTTGAAGCAGACAATGGATATTTCACACTGAGCGATGTTACATTGACTACATTTCGCCGAAGCCGCCACTGATAAGAGTGACGATGATTCATTTGACCGCACATCTGCAGTTCACTCGGCTTTAGCGACGTGAACCGCGCTCTACTTTGCTGTCCACCATCGTTCTTACAGCTTTATTTCTTGAGTTTTTTTAATCACAGCTTTTAGCCACGTCTCCAGTAAATCTTCGCTCAAAGTGAAAGCGCTTAGCTACATGCAAATTCAAACATTTGCCATCCCCGTTGTCATGGGCAAATGATAACATTTTTCCTTTCCTTTAAAACGCTCTCTGAGGATTTCCAAGAAAGATCCATCACGCCAGCGGAAGTCGTCTTGGGGCTATCAATAAACTTGCTGCACAAATGACGTTGGCTGCGATTCCACCTTGAAGTCGGAGTCTTTTTTTTTTTTTTTTTTTCTCGACGCAACAGTGGGGTTTATAAAAACAAAATATTTTCAGGGTCAGCTGGACCGCTGTGTTTTCCTTTACGCCTGGGGAGCACTTGGCTAAAAGTCAGCCACGGCTTTATTTTAAGATAATTTGTTGTTTGTTAAGTGGAAAAATGCATTTGAATGGCCAGGGGAGTCATTCTTTTCCTTCGCTGTTGTTTTTGAAAAGCAGCATTAGACATCCACCAGAATGCCTTCGAGCTCATGGGAGAACCCGGCAGAACCTATAGTCCTTTTTTTTTTCGCGTTTGCTGGGGGTGGGGTGCGTATGTATACGTGTCTACGAATATTTCGGTATTTAAGCAGAGCTAAAGACGGAATAAGGTTCTGTGGTGGGTCATAATCACCATTTAATCATTACACAAGAAAATTTCTCGAACGTGCATAGATGTCAAACATGTTCTAGATCGTTCTCATTTTGACCAGACAGTAATGCAGTTCTTCTTCCTACCTTCCCAAATATTGCAGTACTAACCAAAGCCATCTTTCATCATGGCTCTTGGATGAAGCCTCACACCAGGTTCTTATACACCACCCTCTTCAGTTTGATAGTGAGGAAAATAAGGCTTTAACACATTCACTTCTGCTGATCTAACAGATTTTTTTTTCTTTCCTTTCTCTTCCTCATGCTCTCATTGCCTGGGTTGAAGAGTTGAGTCCCGGGTCAGCAGCTTTCAGCAGAAGCCCAGACTAGAATTCCAGATGGCGAAGTAAGAGCAGATCTCAGCTCATCAATTTAACAAGCTGTGCTGTCGCTGCTTATCCGCGTTCTGCTCCTAGGCCAACGCTTCCGGCTGCAGCGCTGGACAAATTGAGATATATCTCAGCTAACCGGGAACAGTGTAGACGCGGTGTGCAAAATGCTGCCACGCCGCAACAGCGCATGTGTTTCATGACCTTTTCTGATCCTGAGCAGAGAAATTAGGAAGAGAAAAGAGCGCTGGTTCTCCAGCCGATCAGTTTGGGAATCATTCAGGCAAGGATGTTGTACTGGGAGCTTAGAAGTGTACAGATTTTTAGATTCAAAGTAACCACGACGCTGTGTTTGTGTGTAGGCTAAGCGTTGCTATGAGAATGAAATGCCTGGCAAGATTAGAAGCGGTGAAGATAAAGTTATCATACATCAAAAAAGAGAAGAAACACTCAAGGACACCCGTGACTGGTTCTTGTATTTGAACACGAGCAACAGTGAGTCAGGGCCTCGGAAGCCTCATCGCTTCGTGTGATTCACAAGAAATCAGGGATCCCGTTTGGATCGTACTTGAGAACAATAGATACAACACGCTTTTTGCTATTGGAATATACAAGTGCTTCTATTTTCATATAGAATCCTTGAACCATGCTAATTTTGACATATTAGTGAAAAAGTTGAATGCATCTGTATGACCAAGTTACCACTCTCTCTCTCTCTCTCTCTCTCTCTCTCTCTCTCTCTCTCAGTACAACTTCCTACCACAAACATAAAAGTGTGTCTCTATGTATTAGTATAAATAGACACACTCGTGGCACATTGACACCTTTTGACGCTCCAAGGTTTTGTGTTTGTCCTAAGCTTTAGGTTTAGGTTCTCTCTCATGAACATTCATGTCGGTTTCCCCAGGGTTTAACACTTTCCTCCCACTGTCCATACAAATACATGTAGTTGGATTGGCCATGCGAAATTGGCATCAAGATTGAACATGGGTGTACTTGATGCTCTGTAATGTACTGATGTCCAATCCAGAGTGAATCCAGTAACTTGTGTTGTGTTGGCTGTGGATCCAATGTGGCACTGATCAGGATAAGATGTTTAATGAAGATACGCCAATGAGGAAGTAAGCAAACAGGCTAATAATACATATATTATAAGAATTATAAGAAGAAGAAGAATATATAAAAGCCATGCTACTATAAGGTGTAGCAGCTTGTGTATGTATGTGTATCTATAAGCCCCAGGAGCAGCCTGTAAGTGAGGACAGGCGAATGATGTCCACTGCTGTTCCTCCCTTCAATAAATGGTGTCGAAGTGAAGCAGGAGTTCAGCTCTCAGTTGGAGGAGTCACCACGGGGAGGAAAGCGCTTTTCTCCTCAGTGGACACTCCACGGAGTGCTAGAACTGGAGTTTGCATTCATCACATGACCTCATGCTTTACACTATTATCCTGTTGTATATGATGTTATAACAGTGTAGTAAATACATTAAATGTTGTACATTAAATGTTGTATTTTTATTATATAGAGTATTATGTATAGCCTTTGCTCTTATTTTGTTTTTTTAATAGCTAAATGTGTAGGTTTTTTAAATTATTTTGTAGGAATTAATGCTTTTTAAATTATACAGCAAACTTACTAGTGTATGAACATATACTGTGTTTAAATACTAAGATGGGCACAAATCCTGAGCCTGGCATTATAAGGTTCTGTTGGGTTTGGTATAAATTAGAGGCAGAATCTTATTTTATTCTTTAATAATCAGATGCTGTTTTATCAGTAAATCATCATATTGTACATCATATTAATTACATAGATTTTAAATGTAAAGGAGGATTGAGTAAGGGTCAGGGGTTGCGACTTAAATAAGAATTGAGTTATCTTACATTTCCATTTTTTTTTAAAGCCAGTTTGACTCTGTAATAATTCACTTATTTAGTTCATTTAGAGCTCAGATTTTCATTTCGATTATATGCATGTTAGCTGACGTGTAATTGAACACGTGAGTATCACTAAAACAGGATGAACTCTCCTTCCTCAGCCGTAAATTATTACTCTCTCTTTTTTGCCCTCTGTATAAACTCAATAAGAAGCTCGTTGAGGAGCTCGTTAAAGAGATTTACAGCTATTTAATTAGGTTTAATACATAGTCTTTATAAATATCCACTCTAAAACATTTGGGTTTTTTAGCTTCTGCTCCTGGAAATCACACGTGATCAGAACAACAGCGCCGTTTTGATGGTTATAATATGAGTTGAAAATAAATAAATAAATAAATAAATAAATAAATTCGTTTTATGAAAAAAGAAAAAAATCATTTCGTACTATTAAAACTCATAGAGAAAATAAGCAGGCAATATATCTGTGTGTGGACATCATTTAGCTTGTGACGCGAAATTATAAAACAATTCTGAACTTTAAACAAGCTCGACCTATAATAATGATGATGATGATGATTATTTATTATTATTATTATTATTATTATTATTATTATTATTATTATTATTATTACATACTATTATTATTATAATTATTATTAGTATGTAGTAATAATAATAATAATAATAATAATAATAATAATAATAATTAGGATAATGTTTAATGAAGATACGCCAATGAGGAAGAATTAATAATTAATAATGAATGTGTGTTCCTGTTTATTATATTAGTATTATATTATTCTATTGTTGCTTTCGTTTTATATCATAAATACCGCGAAAGTATTTGCTCACATTTTTAAATGGTTGATTGCTTCGATTCACGGTTCGACTTTAATTAAATATTTCGAAATGATCTTAAAACGGAATAAAAACATTATTTAAGGTAATTAAATACGCCTGTATGGCATCAAATATTGTCAAATAAGCTATTCGCAACAAAGATAATAATAATAATAATAATAATAATAATAATAATAATAATAATAATAATGGCATCTTTTTCTTCTTCTTTTTCGTTTTACTTGATAACGCAATATAATAAATATTCTGCCGATAATTAATGAAATAATGTTTGTTAAAATCATTTTCAATACTGTAAAACTTTAAATTATTCATGCTTTTTAATGTGTTTAATTCTACTGAAGATCCAGTTGCGGTTGCACCAAATTATTGTAGTTTTTCTTCTTGTCGGAAAAAATCGTCTACCACTTTTCTAGCATCGAGAGCATCATTTAAATAAACACTTGTTGTTTTTTTTACGACCAAAAATTATTCTCTTTTTTTTTTAACTAAAACTAAAAATCCCGTGATCATACATGCGTTTAAAAAGGTGATATTAAATTTTAGGTGTAAAATAGATTCGAACTAAAATAATGGGAAGCGGTCGGTGGATCCATTCAGAGAAAATTAAACCAAAGCACAGAGTCACAAAATCATTATCCATCTAACCTACTTGACTCTTATAAACACACACTCAGGCTTATTGTGGGTCCATGAATGTGATGTGGAGTGCGCAGGGAAAAGCGTCCTATAGGCTGGAGGAAATGAATGAAGTGCTCCTCTCATCAGTCCCGAGCTCTGGCTCCTCCCTCTGCCTCCTCCGTTTGCCTCTATTTGACTCTTCTGGCCTCCAAAGAAAACAGACACACGAGTAAAGGAGCTACACCTCTCCTCCTCCTCCTCCTCCTCCTTAACCTCCTCCTTCCTCGTCCTAGCTTCCTCTCCCTCTTCACTCCATTCAGAGAATGACCTTGTAGAGACAATCCCATCGAGTCCCCTCGTTGTTCGTGCTGTCAGTTTCTTGGTCTGCAGTTTGACTTGAGAAGAAAAGTGTCACGCTCATGGAGGCGACGTTCACGCTGATGTCCATATCTCTCCGTTTCAGAACTCAGCCATGAAATTTCTCTGGGCTTGATTGCTTTTTTTTTTGCGACTCAACGTTTGTCTCGGATTCTGAATTCAGACTTGTTCCTTGTCTTTTCATTTTGGAGCTGTTCTCCGAGGCGTGTGAGTCAGACGCCATGGGCTCAGACGTACGTGACCTCAACACGCTCTTGTCTCCAGTGCCAGCTCTGCCAGCGGGGAACGGAAACTGCCCTCTGCCGGTCAGCAGTGCCCCTCAGTGGGCACCCGTGCTGGATTTCCATACTGGTGCCCCATACAGCTCACTGGGCTCACACTCCTTCATCAAACAAGAACCCGCTTGGGGTTCCACAGACCCCCATGAGGACCCACACTGTGGTCTCAGTGCCTTCACCGTCCACTTCTCAGGACAGTTCACAGGTACCGGGGCGTGTCGGTACGGAGCATTCGGAGCACCAGCACCTAATCAGAACCCCACCAGCCAGAGCCGGATGTTCAGTAACAGCCCGTACCTGTCCAACTGCATGGACAGTCAGACTGGATCCAGGAACCAGGGTAAATAAATCACTTTCTGTCACTCAGACATTCTCGCACAAACTGTGCTTTATGTCAGTGCTCTGATTTGAGGTTTATATTCTGATCTTCTGTGGCTTTTCTAAATAACTGTCTATCATTATATTCTCATTTAATATTACATACACACTTTCTACAGTTGTAGAAATCTGGATTGAAAAATGATACATTATAAAAATGCTAACGTATAATTAATTAGGTGCTCAGAAATTAAGAAACGAATCAACAAACAAACAAATAAATAAACGTAAAAGACACTTCGAGAAATCCAGGTTCCACAGGCACTTAATCAGGTCGCTAATCAAAGAGGAACCTACAAACGTGCAATGTCTTGGACTTCATTTGACAGTAAAAATGTTCAAAAGTGCTGATTACCACAAAATACAAGAAGATAAATAATCCTAAAATAGTTAAATCAACACACACACAGTGTCAGGAACACACTCATTTCAGAGAGCGGCCTTCACTGGAGCTCTCAATGTGTTCTCCTCATTGGTGTAAATGTTTTAGGGTCGTAAACTCCACCCAGAGCACATTTATCAGTAATGTTTCACTGGATTCATCTGTGGGATGCCCTGATTTGCATTAAAAGGAGAACTTTTAGGGAAAGGTCTTCATCAGGGATCAACATGGAAACAGTGAAAAAGCGAACGTAATCCGAACGTTTGTTCCTCTTGTAGTACGTGTGTGAGATTCCAACATGTGGAGTAACAACATGTTAATATGTCGTTAATAAAAATCAGTAATTAGACAATTAAATAAATAAACACTAGAGCAATAATCATATCTTTTCCCCGTTTTACTGATAAATACTTTTACACATGCACTGTCTCAATCTCTAAACATTGTTAGAAACTATCATGTGTGTATAACTGAACTAAATATTCTCTTTAACTTATATATTTACACAATAGTGTGATTCAGGAATGACTTACTGCTTCTGTCTTTAACGCAGTAACGACTTTTAAAGTTTTATAATGGTATTCATTTCTTTATTAATCAGGTTCATTTAAATATTCGTGATATAATTATCTTCATGAAGTTCACCTCAAACGTAACAACTAGGACAAACTTTTCATTTGATAAATGACGGTGACTCAGTATTATTTATTAAAAGAACTTTTGGCACGATTATTCTACACTGACGAGGCACGACTGAAAGGAAAAACAAAGCATGTGGTTGCTGACAAATTGCTTTTTTATGCTGAACACATCCTGCATTAGCATTTTAAAGCATATCACACTCACACACAAGCATCAGAGTCACTGACTGGGGAATTTCAATCCAAACCTATTTTTGCTATTTTATCTGCATGTGGACGTCGGTTTGGTCGCTATGAAATGCAGTGTTTGCCCCGAAAATGTCGCCACATACAGTGTAATAAGTGATCGTTATTACAACATAGTTATTTAGTAACTATGATCATAATCTAAAGTGAAGGGCAAGGAGGCCTGTTCTATGTTACATTTACCTTTACAGCATTTGGCAGACGTTCTCATCCAGTGCGACTTACAACTGAGCAGGAGAGGGTTAGGGGAATTTCTCAAAGCAGTGGCAGCTTGGTGGTGTTGGGATTTTAACTTCTGATCCAACATCCATTGCCTTTACCACTGAGCTACCACCTACCTATGTGATATGATGCATGACCCAAAGAACAGTGGAAGTTAACTTCCTAATTATGTCATTGAGTACACCTGCCTGAAGATATTTTTTTTCCCATTAATTTGCCACCAGTCAGTAGGTACGTATTACATGCCTATCTAGAATGCTGTTCCCTTACAACAACTTAAACTGTTAAAAAAAATACAACAAAAATCTTGAAAAATATATTGCATCCATTTTAATTTGAATAAAATGCATATTGAAAAAAACATTTGGATACTTATTGAAATGTAATGAAAATCCTGACCCAAATAATGTTTCATTTTTAATTTGAAGAAAAATATTGATCGAATTTTGGGAGTGCAGTAAGCTTCTTATTTTGCAACTTTAAAATATAGGCATCATTCTTATATAGCGCACTTTCAGTTTGTGAAACTAAAGGTGCCTCATAGAGGAAAAAAACAAACAAAAAAATATATATGCACGTACATATTCATATGTATAGATATTAAACTTTACATATTTTCACTGATATATTTAATAAAACAGGAAAAGTGTACTGGATTAATTACTGCATTAATTATATTGAATAACATCAATATTATAATTAGGATGACACTTTTAATGAACCCTACAAAACCAAATAAAATGTGTAAAGTATATTTTTTTTTACTTATGTTACATAAAAAAAAAAAAAAAATTAGGTACAAAAAAAAAAAAAAAAGTATTTCCACACATTTTTCAGGAATTCTTTAGTAATAAGCCACTATACAGAAATCATTTTATTTTTCAATTTCTTCCAATTCATAATGTCTCATGTGAAATAACCACCATTTGAATTGATTTTATTATAAGATCTCTTTTAAAGATCAAAATAAAATATAAAACCCAGACCACCTTTTTATCTTCAACATGTTTTCTATATATCACATAAAACAGTATGAAATCTATTATAATAAAGACAAAGCAGGTAAAGATAAAGCATAAGGCGTAACATAATTATTGGTGATATTTGCCATTCAGGGATTTTGAAGTCACTCTGGAGTACAAAAATCGGAGTTCACGATGTTTGCGTTCTCATTTTCAAACTGCTCCAATGTTAACCTTCGATAACCCCGTTGCACTGTAGTTACACATTTGGTAAAATCTTTAATTGGTAGCTGAGTATAGTGTGAGATGGGGATCGGTTGTTAAAATAATCAAGAATTATCCTTATAATTACCCCAAACTTACTGAAGTAATGTCCATGCTTCTAAGTTTTTTTGTTCTCTTTTCTTCACTTTGACCAGCCTTTATAGTTTCAGTGTACACAAAAAAAAACAGACTCGAGTTGCCTGTTTTCATCTGATCGATTATTTTTTCCATCGTTTTCAAATGAAATCAACTGAGAACATTCTTTTTTTATACATAATAGATAAATAGATAGGGGAATGAGATGGAGGATGTATATTTGGAATAATTAAATAATCAAATATATCAATTTAATAATATATTATATATAATCAAATATAGCAACAGCAACATTTCTGTGTACACTGTTGCAACAGGCAGTTACTTATACAGGTAATATAGGAATTCTGCTTAGCTTTGGTATAACCACACACACACACACACACACAAACACCCCATGGCTCAGAGTGCTCCTCCCAGTCTCCGGGCCCATCAGCGAGCCCGGTGGGGTGGAAGAGGAATGACCCTCTTTAATGAGTTTCTCTGTCGTACCGAGGTGAAAGTGGTTGTATGTAATTAATGTAAGCCGCATTAGGACGTCGTGATTTACGAGACCAATGATGACTCGGGGTCACCCGAGGCATGAGTCATACCCTAAACCCCGTGTCTGCTCTCGGACTGCATCATCCTGTGGAGCGTTTGTTTGCACTCACGGCTTGGTCTTTTCCCCTCCAACCCTGAGTCAGGAGGACCAAGGGTCAGTAGGGTACAAGAGGGTCATTACCTAACCATTAGCTGCGGAGAGGTTTCTTCAAGCAAATGTCTAAGTGTTGAAATGAAGAATAAAATCTACAATAAAAATACACTCAGAAATGATGATCAGCCAAAAAGTTTTTTTTTTACAATTTTAGTTGTAGATCAGCTTCAGTATATTTGTCAGAAAATGTCATTGTATGAAATGACTGCTAATCTATGGTATGTAGCATTATATATTCATTCATTATTCATTATTCATTGAGCAACCAAATGATCTGAAAATGTGTATACACATTATAATTCACTAATTCACTGTTGTGCTGAATTTGAATACTCGCTTGCAAACTATTGCTTTTGGTAAAAAAAAAAATTTCATAGTCGATCCCTCATTTTTTCAATGCCTTAACTCGTGTCTCTCAACAGGTTACGGTGCCGTTTCCTTCGACGGAGCCACGAACTACGGACACACGCCGTCCCACCACGCCACTCAGTTCCCCAACCACCCCTTCAAACATGAAGACACCATCCCTCAGCAAAGCAATATGGGTAAAAAAAAAAATCATCACTCATTACAACTCAGTCTCACTCCTTATGAGCTCTGTACAAATCGCTAAGCTCTGGCACGTACTCGCCGAGCGCCTGAGTGTTTTTCCTTTTGCTTCAGAAGTCAAAGAGCAAAATTCTGTCCAAATCAATCCAAGGTCAAGTTGCACTCTTCCCCTGCCAGTAAATCAGCTCGCTTTTTTTTTTCGCACAGCGTTGAGTTAAAGCGTATGTAAATACTTTAAGTAACGTCGTATCAGCCCGTTTCAGGGTTGTAAAGCCTCCTGCAGACCACCGAGCAGATATCGCGTCAGAACAGCGACGCGAGAGCCCCTTTTTTGTCGAGTTTAGAACGGCGAGATCCGTTTGCCGTTTGGGATGTGGCCAAGCAAGGGCACTGAATTCCTCATTTGCACTTTGAAAGAGCAGGCAAGAGGTCAACCCGCTTTACGGCTTCAAAGAGAGCGAGACCGCTGTTTTCATAAGTGCAGAGTGTACTCGGCTGCATCTCCCCAAATCCTCCCCGAGCTCGGATTCCCTCTCTGAGACCGACCTCACCACACACACACACACACACACACACACACACACACACACACACACACACACACATATATACACGCCTGTCCATGCGTTTTATTAGAACAGCAACGTTATTATACTTTGAAGCATGCAGCCGAGAGCTTTCATTATATCTTTTCCACGAGCCTTAACGCATACAAAGTGTCCACATAGGAATCGTTCTCATTAGTTAGAGGGATGAAAGGGAAAAAAAGAGGCTTGACTTTCTAAATTAAGCATGTGTTCCTGAAGTGAGAGCCTCGAAGGCTTGAGCGAGGGAGAGGCCTAGAAAATCTGACATTGTTTTAAGCTGTTAAGATGAAAATCCCCGAAGCGAATTGGACTATTGGCTGAACCGTATTATTTGTTGGGAAGTTGTTCCACAGGCTCGAGTTCAAGCCCATTTGTTTTGAGCGTGATGAATGTCTGTGCATGGGGGAAGACACACTGAGCGTTACGAATGCGGTTCCCCTATTGCTAACGGCTCGCTGTCTTGTGTTATAAGGTGAGCAGCAGTATCCCGTCCCTCCCCCTGTTTACGGCTGCCACACGCCTTCCGAGAGCTGTACAGGAAGTCAAGCGCTGCTCCTCAGAAACCCATACAACAGGTACGATCCTAACAAAGAACTTCTCCTGCTGTCTTTACTCATGCCTAGTAAATGTTTATTGGTGTCTAGAGTGTTGTTTCTTTTTACAAAGGAACCATTTACAGTATGGGAAAAAATAACATTAAAAACATACATCATAGCCACTGAATTGGATTCAAATAGGATTTTTTTTTTATTGTTTAAAACTTCCTGGACCATGTGGTTTCAACAGGTCACAACCTAAGTACACACAACCTAGTGTCATAAATGTACTCCCACCAAAAAGCTATCCAGAAGCTTGTGAGAAAGCTCGGTGATATACACATACCCCAAGCATACCATTAACCGCAAAGAAAATTTACAGTCTAGTCTCAAGGATGCATGATATGTACGATATGCATGATGTTATATCGTTTATTAGGTTTTGTTATGCAACCAGTGAAGACAGGAAATTAAAAAATTCACCTCTGGTCGTCTGTAAATAGTACAGGATGTAAAACAAACAGGTTGCAATCAGCGGCTTTGTTTCATCCCCTGAAGGTCAGGCTAACACCGAGCATGCCCAGTGCATAAAGGAAGGACGAAGCGATGTAACGTCGAGCAATTAAGGTTTTTATTTTAGAAAGGAATGTATATACAGATTGATATCAGGGCTGGAAGGAAAATGCTTGTTTCTGATTGGTTGGTCGATGTCAGCTATTTATTATATTATATGGTATTTTATTATTAATTTAAAGTAGCTCAAATATTAAATCAGGTTTGTGCAACCGTGCTGGAATGTAATAATGACAACGAGCATAAATAACCGTTTAAATAAAAGCTAGGCGCTTATTTTGATGCATTCCAATCGCATTTCCTTTCACGCTGCCAAAAGTAAATATGGAAAACAAACGACTTGGATTTATGAAGCAAGTTTGTTGTTTGTAGTTCGCTATTTTCATGTCGGATGTGGGTAAGAAAAGCATGGACAACCCTTTTCTTTACTTTGGTGTAAGTGAAAGGTGCAAAGTGCATAAGCGTATCAATATTATAAACTCTGATGTTTATTTGGAGGAGAAAACACGGCATTTACCAGGAGTTTTGAACCCGTAACTCTTCATGCAGTTGTGTAGTAAATGCCTTGCTGATCTACTGCCTGACAGAATTCAGTTCTCATCCTAGTCCACTCGGTTACATGGGAAAAATGGTTCATGTTTTACTGATTCAGTAGATTCTACAATATGTGCTGTTTAAAACACTTAATACACAGCTATGAAATGGACCTCTATGAGAACGTCAGCTCTCGGTCAAATTCGGTTCTGAAAACAAGCACCTCGAGCACTAAAACGGCAACATGTGCAATTTTGATTGATGGCGCTTTACTACAACAAGGCTGGGTTTCCGTCCTACAGGCAGCAGCTCAAACTCACAAGAGGTCAGGTGCTGAATAGCGGAATGTACCAGGCCAAGATAAACTGTCCTTTCCAACACTGGCTTTCACTTTTCTAACCAGGCCCGAATTCCTTCCCTCTGATAACCGTTCTCCGAGGAGTTCCCTGCACGGCCTGAGACGCCCGCTGCGCTTACTAGCATCGCGAAAAAAACCCGGAGCTGCAGGAATTCCTGAAATGCTTCTGCGACGTTGTTTTGAAGCTCCGAGGGAACATAACAATTCCAAACAGCGGAACCAGGTCGATAGGCGAGCTTCCATTCTGCTCTGGCTTCGTGTTCCAGTTCCCGCTCGGCATGTTGTAATAAACAGACTCCTATCTGCTGGAGTTAAAGGGGAACTGGGAATCCTCAAATCAAAATGCTATGTAGCTTCTTTTTTTCTTTTCTTTTTTTTTTACTGATCGTATGCCTGGTACCAACAGCTCTCTATTTATACAGCCTGAGCTGCTGTTTTAAGTCGTTTTAAGCTGGTTGGAATAAAAACACATGGAGTTATCAAAACCAGAGCCAAAGATGGGTCATTGTTGCTTTGTAAAGCACGAGGAAATCATGGAAAGTGTAAACTGAACAGGAATGAACTCCCACCCCTTCATACTGCAGGGATTTCTGCACGATAAGGGACATCAAGAGTCTTGCAGTTAGGTCTTGTGTGCTGCTCTGAAAGCACTGGTTCTTATTACAATGTTATCCATTAAAACCTGATTTGTATCCACTAGTCATGACATATTGCTAGCGGTATAAATGCTAAAGCAGTTCAGGCTGCATTCCAATAATGACGCCAAAGCTGCAGTTCCACTGTACCAGGTACCACCACTCACCACAGAACACTCTTTTCAATGCCGTGATGTCAGGGCAGCTGAAGATAAATCCAGACTATGTGTTTGGTTAAGCACCTGGCAGAGTAACTAATGGTCCTCCAGTCGACTTTTCAATAAAGTATGGCAGCTTCTTGCTCAGGAGAAATGCTCTCATTTGATTAAGTGATTATCCTGCTGGTCTGGATGACCCCCTTCTTTGTGTGTGTCTATCCGAGAGATTCATTAGCCGTTACCCAGGATACCCCTTTTTCAAACCCGTTTTTCTTTCGCCAAAGTTGAAATGTTTCTTTTTGCCGTACAGTGTAATATAGGGCTTTTCTCCTTCCACAGTAAAATAAAACGAAAAAAAATAAACAGTAAGCAAAATTTATTTGGTCAAACACATTTACTGAAATGCTCACTTATTTGAACCCCAGCAGTGACAATTTATACCAAATGGCATCCCAGTTGGAGTGCATGGCATGGAACCCTGTCAACCCGCTGGCATCCAGCATCAAGAGGTATGTAAAAGCGAGCTGATAACACAGAAGGAGTGTGGATTAGTGCTTTTTTTTTCCACGAGTCCACGTTAGAACACAAAATCGTGGCCAGGTTGTGCCAATGCACTTACACTTACGCCATGTGGCAGACACCCCTTATCCAGAGTGACGTATAGTTACCTCAGTTTCACATCATTGAGGCTTAAGGAGCCAACAGTGGTTGTTTAGTGGTGGTGGGATTTAAACTCATGTCCTTTCGATCAGACGTTCATTTCACTAAACCGTATATATTGAAATCATTAGCTTGCACTGGTGTTGAGCCATAAATTTTAATCAGGTATAGATGGTTGTGGTAATGCAAATTTTATTAAAAGAAAATGCAACAAAATTGGAATATTCTTCATTATGCTATGAAGTATTAAAGCCAAACATGGATATATTAAATGGAATATTTGTTTGAGGTATATGAAGGATATCAATAGTACATAAAATCCTCCATAAAAACCAAAATTTATAATTAATGCATGATGTCAAAAATTTTAAAAAATTTTAAAACATTTATAACATTGTGGGATTATTTTTCTTTAACAGTTTTTCCCAAAGCAATTTTTTTTGCCAGAGATTACATCCATATAATAACTTTTAATGTTTTGGAATGTTAATGAAAAACGTTAGGTCCTATTTTTTCTTACATTACAGCAGTCCCCTCATCAGGCTTATTTTTTTCTCTTGATGCCAAACCAAAAAGAGTTTGGTCTTGTATACTTATAGTTAGTGTTACAGCCCTGAGGGGTGGTAGCTCAGTGGTCAAAATGTTGAACTTCTGATTGTTGAAGGTTGTGAGTTCCAATCCCAGCACCACCATTCTCCCGCTGCTGATCTCCTTGTTGCTCAGTTGCTCCAATTATACGAATACAATACAAGTCGCTCTGGATAAAAGCATCTACCAAATGCCATAAATGTAAATACTATTACTGGAGACTTCTTTCAGAAATGTTAAATAGAATCAATAGCAACAATTATACATTTTCAGTGTATCAAAACGAGCACCTTGATATAAAGTCGTAATCTGCAGCCAGGACTACTGTCTGAGCTGCTGTTATAGAAAGAGTCAAGCCAGAAAATAGGATAAAATGACATCTATATGTCTAATGTTTCGAACAGACCATTCAAAACTGGAATATTATATAATTTTGTAAAATAAATAAAAAATCCTTGCATCTGCCTGCCCCATTCTTTCAAAATTCTGTGGTTCGTGTGTGCGTACACTGTTTTGTCTGGACGGAGAGTGATATCCGGCCATATATTTCCCTCGTGACACTGCAGCCTTGAGCCGGCCGAGAGCCGGCCCATAGGGAGGAAGAGGAGCGCACTGGGGGAGTAGTGGAAGTGCATCACTGCACAATGGGACGGCTGATCCTCCTGTGGGATGCCGCCGAGTATCCACAACCCCCATCCTTCCAGGAGTTAAAAAAAAAAAAATAAAAAAATATCAGACGCCCCAGTGTGTCCCCAGGGGATGGATACACGAGTGCTGTTGGTGCTGTTCTATCCAAAGATGATCTCAGCCTGTATCCATCCAACCGGCTGATCTGTTCATCCCTGAAAAAGCTTCACCTAGACATAGACATACAAGCAGGGGCTCTGCTCGCGGCCCGGAGCCTGTGAACGAATGAACTGTGAGAAGATTTATCACAGGATGCTGTTTTGCAGTGTCCTTTAGTCTGGCTGGCTTTGCATACGGACAGACAAAGAGAGCTTTATAGTCACTGTTTCACCCTTACTTAGTCAGGATACGGACGTCTTTTAATAACTTTGGCTTGTGCTGAAAAAAAAAAAGGAAGAAAAATGTGCTCGTTTTCACAAAGTGATTTTTCAGTATCCACTCCTATGTTATCTCAAGATAGTGATAGTAAACGCTTGTTCCGGCTGTAACACAAGGCACAGGTTTATATTACTTTGCTCATATGTTATCATTTCTATAACAACCGCTTACACACAATAATATGTCAGGCTGCACATAAAAGGGATTAAAAACATTTAGAAATGTCAATATGATAAGGCTGATTTTTTGCTGAGGAGATGTTTAACATTTATGGAAGGAGTCTCCAGTCCCCAGAGCTTTGTAACAGTCAAAAGGTAAATCTAAGAATCTTACCAGGATGAAGGTCTTTGTGCTTCAAAGGCAGCATTAGTCGAACGCTGGAGAGGAAAGATGTATTTATAGCTGCTATAATAAACTAACATGTTTTCATAGAATCTGCATAGCAGCTACTGCTACTATAAATGGATTAATATAAATGATATATTTAAATGTAAATTGTGTTAGTGTTGGTAAATTGCTGTAGTTTAAAAGGAATAAACATCGTCTATAGCAGGATGCCCAGACGTGTTTTAAATAAAAATAGAATATAAAAATAATATAATATAATTTATTATAATAATTTAATATAAAAAAAGAATAAAGCAATTTGGTCAAAATGCAACGAAATGAAAGAAATATAATATAATAATAATATAATTAAAATATAATAATAATAATAATAATAATAATAATAATTAAAAAAATATGAAAAAATATGCAAAATTTTTGAGTGTATGAAGCTGCATTCAGACGCATTCAGACGCATTCGCCGCTTAAAATGATCTGTTTTTAAACGCCATACTTACATACATCCGAGTTTGTTGTAGAGCACACACAACTGTCCACAAGAAATATGACTAATGTGGTGCAGTAAAAACAGCTGGATGAATAAATGTAGTTGAGAAAGAGAGTAATATGTTGAACATGAACATGAATAATGAAAATGGCTACCAGTTAATACACATGCGAAGTACAGACGTTAGTTGTGTGCTTGCTAATCTACATTAAGACAAAGTAAATACTTTAGTATTTGGTCATAGGATGCGGTTTGAGACCTATAAATCCCGCGTTGGGAAACGTCTGGGGTGAAACAGAGAAAACTTGTGCAAATCCAGGGTCAGAGAAAAGGCCAGTGTACTTCGGTTCAGGTATAAATTCAGGAGAGAGCAAGAGGCCCTGCGTTCCCCATCCGTCTGCCTAACGGGCCCTACTTCGGATTGTTGAGGTGAATATATTGCACTTCAGAGCAGAGAGCAATTTGCCCCGATGTCAAGATAAGTTATAGAGATGAGCCTCTGTGTTTTATAGTCAGTCTTGCCCTATATATGTCACCTAAACCTCACACAGTAAAGCACAAGAAGTAAGAACGCATGCAATACACATGAAGGGAGGGGATAAAAACGAGGTGCGCAGAAAAGGCAGGTGACAGTCGTCGTTTTGTTTTATTATGTGGTGACTGGTGACATGTTGGTGTTTCACTTTTCAGCACATTCTTTACATGCAGTAAATCCACACAATGTATCAGCTGCTGATAAAGAACTGGAGGTCAGACTGTGTTCATAACCACAGCAAAAAAAGAATGTACATCTGGTGACCACCGGCATCATTCAGACAGCAAAATATTTCATAATAATCTTTTTTTATTATCATTTAAAGCTACAGTTTATTTACTGAACCTCAGATTATCATTAGTATCATGCAAGTAGGCAAAAATTATTTATAGAGCACGTTTAAAACAACATCTGCTGATCATTGTGCTGTAAAAAAAAAAAAAAAATATATATATATATATATATATATATATATATATATATATATATATATATATATATATATATATAACTTGATCGATTTAGGTAACTTGATGGGGTTTAAAACACAGTATGACTTGAATCAATAAACATGAACAATACTTCTCCAAACCCCTATAATGGTATAAATTTTTGAAAAAAATATTTATTTGAATATATTTTAATTATTTATTTATTCATTATTTATTAACAGGCATCATTACACACTGTGTATAGGATTATTTGTCTCGATACAATATAAAGCATGCATACAAATATTTGGACACATTTTTAGAAGACATCAACAAACGTCTCAGCTAGGTATATATATGTGTTCACATAATGTTTGTGATTTTTGTCCTTAATAAAATGAATTTTTTAGGAATTTCAAATCTCTCACGAGGAACATATTGTGTGTCTCCTCCTCCCACAGTCATACACCGGGTTATGAGAACGACCCGAGCACACCCATGGTGTACAGCTGCAGCACCCAGTACCGAATACACACCCATGGAGTCTTCCGAGGAATTCAGGTCAGTACACAGACAAGACAAAGTACAAATAATGCACAGTGCAGTCTCGATCATACATTACAGACACCAGCAACTGATGGCACAGTTGTTTACAAGGCAAAATCAGTATATTGTTAAGTCCATATAACATACACTTTATAAATATAATAAATCTATATAATTATATAATATCTAAAAAGTATATGGGTGTGTGGCATTGTAGAGTATTATCTAACATTACTCTAAAGATGATTGGTGAATTGGAATAGTTAGCATGTTAGCTGGAATGCAATGGCACCCTGCTATAAATTGAGATGGCAAGACTTTATTCTATCATACACTTCACTCCATCTTCATCCAGAGAAAGCAGGAATACGCTGGGTTTTCCTGCATTTGCTAATACAAGGCCAAGGGCAGGGCAATGCACACACACACACACACACACACACACACACACACACACACACACACACACAGTGTACACACTCCTGCACTAACATAACCACGCTGCGAAAGTGCACGCTTAAAAAGGCGACGAGTGATAAAGCAGCCCCGAAGTGAAACGAACAGCAAATAAATAACAATAAGGCCCCAAAGAATGGCTCTGACTCAATGAATGGGTCGTGTGAGAGGAAACAGGAGCCTGCCAGAACATTTAAGACACTTAAAAGGCATTTTTTGGATGAGAGAACAGGGCTAAAAAAAAAAACAAAACCAAACAAAAAAAAAATCTCCATTAGAAACTAAGCTACAGTTTCCATTTGCAACCACATGCTAATAAATCATTAGGTCTTAATTAATGTCTGTCAGCGGTCTTTAAGCAGTGCTTGCAGAGATTCTCCAGAGCTAGCTCCTCATTCAGAAGATTGTTTAAAAAAGCAAAAAAAAAATCCCTGAGTGTTTTAGAAAGCGTTAAGCATGAAGTTTAAAGCATATATTTTCTGTAACAAAGATTCATCACACCCCGGTCATGCACACGAAGCAATAATTATAATGAATCTTAATGAGTAGTGTATATAAAACAGCCTGTATAAGCATGTACTTGACCGACCTTAGTATACACACTATAAAAAAAAACTAGCACACTAGCACAATAGTCATGTTGGTCACCTAGTGACATACAGCGGCACATTATCATTCCCAGGGGTTCAATCTATAAGTCTGGCAGTGCAGCCTTAAACACTTTAGTAATTTACTTATCAATAGCATTTACTACACATTCATTACCACGGCAGCGTATAGAAAAAAAACGCCATTATGCTAAGCGCTAGCTAATTAAGAGCAGATGGGCCCTAACGTTTTGCAAATGAGGGCTGGGGGGAGAGCGGCCATGGGATAAGGTCGGGCTAACATCCGTGACTAACAGCTCCCATTTGGCGGCTAAATCGGTGGGCAAGGGTGAATCCCTGTGATCATTTCACAGCTAATTTTGCAATAATGAGCTCTTGGTGAGTGAACAATTTTTTGTTAAGAAACACAACAGCGATGCGATCGCGTCTTTTATGGCGCTATCGCTAGCCTGAGACCTGAAGCGCAGCAGGAACTGACCACTTTCACCACAGCAAGGAGTGTCTTACAATTAAACCTCGAAACTGTTCTTGTCTGTGTGAATCTTTCGCTGTAGGACGTCAGAAGGGTCCCCGGCATCGCTCCAGCCATCGTACGCTCCGAGACCAACGAGAAGCGGCCGTTCATGTGCGCCTACCCGGGATGCAACAAGCGCTACTTCAAACTCTCTCACCTACAGATGCACAGTCGCAAACATACAGGTACAGAAATGTTTCAGAAATGTTACTTCAAATCAGAGGTTCTTAAAGACTTTTTTTATTAAAAAAGAAATTTTTTTACAAGCTTACGAGTTTGATATATATCGAAATCCTTTAAATATATCAAAACACATTTATTGCAGCCAGTGTTTTTTGCATTTCTGAAATTTTTATTAAACTTGTCATTAGATTACAGTTGACGTCAATGCCAATAGTGGGTGGTAAATTGCACAACAAAAACGAAAATCCCTGACCCCTGCGGATCGTCAGACTCCATTCTGAGAAGCGTGACTCTAGATAAGACTCATTAGCGCGGAAACTACGTATTGTGTATCTCCAGTACGCGTATTTCCTGTACTGCACAATTTGGTGTTTTCCCCACTCATAAACTCCAGATTAGATTTTTCCAAGCTTTGCATCTATTCCCACTCCCAGCCTGAGTCAGATAATAAAGACCAATGTAATGCTGATAAACAACAGTTTAAGAAACAGAGGCCCAATTCTGACCACCGATCACAGATCCAGGAAGAATGGTAGCAACAAGACCAACACTACACACTTGACACACATGATGCACTCGGATAGCTTTAAATAGTTACAATACAGTATTAATTTTTCAGTTAATAACATATCTATATGAGCTGACGTGATTTTATACTGCATTGTAGTTAAATTCTCGATTCTGATTGGTCAGAAGGTGATTAATTTTCTCTAATTATATTCTAACACTTGACCACTCAAAATAAATAAAGAAATAAATGAGACCATTGATTGTGGTTTCACAACATTATATTTAACAGCACCGTGGTCAAAACTTTGTGGACAGTGGAAGTTCTTTGAACATCCCATTCCAGATTCAGCGCCCCCATCAAATATCAGGAATAAAATACAATACAATATAATAAAAATAATCATCAAAATTTTGCGTTGTAAGAGTATCTCTGTTTTGTTTCAGGCTACGTTACAGCACCTCGCTGATGCCTTCTAATCACAGCTCCCCCCTAAGTGTTTAATTCTTTACCTCAAATGAAACGAAGTCACTGTGACGGTCATCGTGATTGCTCCAGTTGTTGCAATGAAGCAATGAATGATGATACTTGGTGATAAATAAGTTGTATAATTCCTGTTTGGCTCTCTTCTAGGTTTTTGAAAGTAAATAAAAAAATGTGTTGCAGGTGAAAAGCCGTACCAGTGTGATTTCACAGACTGCGGGCGGAGATTTTCCCGGTCAGACCAGCTGAAGAGACATCAGAGGAGACACACAGGTTCGCTTCATCCATCATCATTTCTTCTGTCCTGTCTTTCCTTTTTCTTTTGGCTTTCAATTTGGTCTCTTTTGGGGGTTTTTTACACTAGATGTAAGACGCTAACCAGGCCAATTTTTGTGCTTTAAGGGACAGATTAAGAATCATAGATAAGCAGCTTTTTTCTTAAATTTTTTACTATGACTCATTCCTTATGGCACTTGTGTATATTATATGTAAGCCATTAAAGCTAATACAAATGACCCTTTGCTAGCAGAGGTACATCGATGCTGAATAATACGATGTAACACGGTGATATAATGCAGTCGGTTGTCTGCATGAATGTTTAGAAATGTGTCATAACGTGTGAGAAAGTCTGTGAGAAAGTGTCAGAGCTGAAGATGGCGACGTTTCCCTGATTCACTGCCTGCCGCAGATGTATCGCTACTAGCCGGACGTGCTCTCACATCATCTATCCAGTGTTCGAGAGACGTAACATTGCTCTCTTAGTCCTCGTCCTCTTAGAAGGGATTCCCTCCTGGCCTCTACTGTAGCCTGTACTCTTTCTCTCTTTGTGTGGTTGTGTGTGTGTGTGTGTGTCTGTGTATATATGTGTGTGTGTGTGTGTGTGTGCATGTAGGCGTTAAACCTTTCCAGTGTGAGACATGTCAGAGAAAGTTCTCACGGTCAGACCACCTTAAGACCCACACCCGGACTCATACAGGTAAAACAAGTGCGTAAAACTTTTATTTTTTCACATCTTTACTCTCTTTTTCGACTGTTATCTAAGAGGTCATATCCGGTTTGTTATTATATTAGCAAATCTATTTGTATTTTTTTTTAGAAATCATGACCTCCTTAAAGTCACCCTTAACATGATAAATTCGGATTTGAAAATTCCCCAAAAATAAGGTGTTTCAGCCTAATATTAAACTCAAAAAACGCATGTTTTATGACATCATAAAATTCAAGAGCCAACCAACTTCTAGTATGCAAATGCAAAACACTGATCTCCCCATGGAAGTGGTGGATATGTACGGTTAAAACTGTTTTTTTTCTCTGGATTCAATGAAATTTGCAAAGCAAATACCAAAGCAATTCATTCAGGAGGTGCTAGCTCAGTGTTAAGACTTCTGATTGAAAGCTTTTGAGTTAATATCCCACCAAAGCTGCCACTGCTGGGCCCTTACACTAGGCCCTTAGCCCTCATGTGTATAAATAAAATAACTAAGTCACTCTGGATAATAGGCTTCCGCCAAATACCGTATATGTACATTTAGGATACTAAAAAAAAATTGCCAATTTTGTGCAAAAGAAAATGTTTTGGGGTGACTTTAAGATTTTCTTTAGCAAACCATCTTCCTTGATCTCTGATCTAAGCTCTTTCTCCGATCTAAAGTGCTCTTCTCTCTTCCTGCAGGTGAGAAGCCTTTTAATTGCAGGTGGCCAAACTGCCAGAAGAAGTTTGCCCGATCTGATGAGTTAGTTCGGCACCACAACATGCACCAGAGGAACCTGACCAAACTTCAGCTGGCCATCTGAAGACCCTGCTGTCACGAAGCTGCTTCTGCTGTCAGATATATCCCACTTCTGCAGGTCTCGGCTCTGCACGTTTAACTCTAAAAAACACTCACAAAGGCCCTGGTATTTAGTTGATAAGTAAAAAAAAGATGAATTAAGCTCCGGTGGTGTTTGCAGTCTGCAAAATCTCTATGGCTGGAGACTGAATTTTGTGCTGGTCTAGGATTTACTTCACCTGCCCATAAGTGTTATATTAAAAAAATATTGTAACCTGTGTTGTATGATGAGACACATAATACGACAATTCAGCTCCGAAGAACAACAAGGCAATGGCAGGTGAGTATAATACCAGATAATGACTCAGGCTATGGAATAGCTAGCTGGCCTTTAAAGGTTGAAAATGCACAGAACGCAAAATCAACTGAAATATAAAAAAAAATTCCCAGATGAGTCAATAAAAGGTTTAAAAAAAAAAGAAAAAGAAATATGCCTGAGTCAGCATTTTACTGCAAACAGAACTTCTATTGGATTTCACCATGATGACAAATGTGGAAAAAACATGGGTGGACAAATCATAAATCTGTCAGCTTAGTTTGTTCAATTCGTGTTTTTATTGCAAAAAAAAAAAAAAAGAAGAAAAAAAAAAGACCCTGACTAGTAATAACATTATGTAATAACAAACTCTTTGGTTGGTTGTATTTGTTATGTGAAAGCTACTTAAATTCAATTCTTTTAACAAGTTTAAATACACAAAATCTAATTTTCTTTAGCAAAAGTCATTGCTGATTTTTTTTTTCTTTCTTTGCATTTAAATAGCGTAAAAAGAAAAAGATAAGAAACTAATAAGCGGTATAATAAACGGTATGTCCATTCCCTTGTCATCATTACAACTTGCCAACTATCTGAAAATTCTAACCTTTAAAGTTCTACGTAGCATAACACCAGGGCGGTTCAGGCATTGCGAAATTAAAATGCTAAATTATTGCTAAAACCAGGTGTATAATAATCGTATTGATTTGGGCAGCGGACGTTAGTCTTAGACACGACAGTGTGACACTACGGGCAGTTCAGTACCAGCACTGAAAGCCTTTTTACCCCTGATCATGCCCTTGCTAGTGCCGTCGAGATGTATACCAATAAGTGCACGTTATATTTACTATACTAGCTCCTAGGACTTTTTAGTTTAATTTATTACTTTCTCTTGTAAATTAAGATCTCTCTCTTTCTCTTTCCCTTTCTCTCTCTCTCTCTCTGTCTCTTTCTTTTAATAAACCGAGCATTCATTTTCTCCCATGTATCCAGAATCCCACTTCATTATATCACAATTCCAATATTTGTATTCATGGACCAATCATTAAAGTATAACCTCTGTAGCTTTTGGACGTCTGCAGTGTAAATAGTGCTTCTCTCTGTAACCATTAGGAGTTAAATTATCAGTAGGTCACACTGGCTATGTGACTCTGGTTTGTGGTCAAGTTGTAAATATTACTGTCGCTCCACAGCTGGAACAAGAAATAGAAGACTTTTTTTTTGTGGAAAATGTGACTCACGTTCGCAAAAAAAGAGAGGAAATGTGAAAACTACTCGGATGGAATTTTTGTTCTTGAACTGTTTTATCTGTATCATATGAATATATGCAGTATGTTAGTGATAACCCTTTTTTTTTATAATTAAATTGTTGATGCCGGTAAAAAAACGTGTGTGTGTGTGTGTGTGTGTGTGTGTGTGTGTGTGTGTGTTTGATGCCTAATTACCTCAGCCAAATTTTATATTCCAGCATCTGACCATGTTCTTGTCGTGTTTTTTCAAGTCTAAAAAAAAAAAAAAAAAAACTTAAAAGTGTAAAATGGATCCTGGTTTCTTTTCGGACCTCAAGGAATATAATCAGATTCAGAATCAGAATCAGAAATTGCTTTATTACCAAGTATGTTTACACTCACAATGATTTTGGGGACAGGAGATTCCAGTGCAGGAGAAAGTACAGGCATAATAAAACAAGATGTAAGTAAGACAGACTATAAAATAAAGCACTATAAGTAGAGAAGTAGAAATATTGAGAAAATGATGTACAGATGCTTGGTAATAAATGCTCTTAGTAATGCCTTAATGGAGAAAGCACGTAACCTAACCTAACATAAAACCTAAATGCTGTGTATATTATATTCCTCAACAAAAATGACACTGTTATACATTACATGAACAAAATCCTTGGGACACCTGTTTGTTTTTTTCCCAAAATGTTCCCACTAATTTGAAAACACACGATTATGTAGGATATCTTTGGATGCGGTTGCATTACATTTTCCGAGCTCCATGATAACATGGTTTCCATGGGTTGGAGTGGAAGATTTTGCCTGCTTTAGAGCTTTGACCTTAACTTCACTGAACAATTTTCGAATGAATGTGAACGCTGACTGCACTCCAGCCCTCCTCACCTCACCCACATCAGTATCTGACTTTACTAACACCCTTGTGAACACAAATCTCCACAAGCACACACCATAATCTAGTGAAACATCTTCCCAGAAGTGTGTAGGTTACAACAATGTCTAACAAGGTCTAACAATGTGGCAGCGTAAGAGGCTAAATACACAAAAGCAAGATTAGCATAAACATCAGCACTTGTATTCATGTGTAACAATTAAACGTCCTTCAATTCTTGTCTGATGAAGATATATGTGTATGGAAATTATTTAAAAACACTTATAAATGCAGAATTAATACATGATATAGACAGGCATCTGCATACAACAAATGCCCCGTATCCGATTATTGTATCTAATTTGGCTATTAGTTTTCGACAATTAGCAAATAATTGCAAACATTTGCAGATAATTGTCTTCTCTCTGCACTGAAGTATCTGCATAAAGCTCCTTAGAATCTCGATTAAAAACTGCCACTTTGTTCTCCATCTTGGATTATTTTTTCTGTTGCCTTCTAGGATGTGATCTGATCTTAAATATTATTTTGGAAAACACTTTTTCATACGAATTACATTTTTGAAGAAGAAGATTTTTTGGATTCTCACACCGACATGTAGCGTAATTCTGAATACATTCGAAGCAGTTTCATCCTTGTGGATAGTTTTTGTTTTCATTTTTACAAACTATTATACTTAGACATAAAACAGGATAAAGCACTAGAAATTCAACTCCGACTTTTACGCTTGATTTTAATCGATTCCCTTTTTATTCCTAGATACCTTTTCTAAATTTCCTTTTAAACACTAAGACCCAGTGTAACTTACTCTATCTGTGTGGAATCAAATATCAATTTTAAGGAGCACAGGATTAAAATAACTGAGGTAATAAAGCAAAAAAAAGATATATATAATGTCAATCCATCATTCACCACTTTCCTTATCTCTACTCCAATACTTTTTTGGATTTCTCGCCTGGAAGACGACTTCATTTTCCAGTGTTGTTTTTCTACCATACAGAATATTTTACTGTGACTTTTACGCACCCCAAAGAAGTCGCGGTACTTCAGAGTTACATCAGCAGTACAAAAGGCTCTCATCAGGAGCACATAGTTCGCATTAAAGCTGCAGCTGTAGGAATGTACGGCTTTCTGATTATATTTCATCCTGAGCTAGTGCTAGCTGTGGATGTCGAGATCTGCTCTTCCTTCAGCAATTTGCTTGGCCCCCGGTGCTGTGTAAATTAGCAAACCTCTCCACCCTATTACTCAGAAGGAAAAGCCCCGCTATATCTCAGAGTGACAGTGCTTAATCTCTGTCCCAGATTTGGCCTGCTTGGCCTTTGAAGGCGAGGCGGCTGCTTTGTGTAACTCTGCCGCAGTCCACTCGTACCGGACACTCTTGCCACTTCGATTGAAGCAAATATTGTTCTTGTATTAATCTACAAAATGTGGATCTTTAAAGGGAAGGCTTTGGGGGGAATAAGAAGAAATGCTAAAACGGAGAGACGGTTTCCAATGACCAAAACCAGAGAGTCTGGACTTTGTGAAAGACGGCGGAAATATATTTCGAAAAGCGGAAACTTTCTTTTGGTCCGATTTATGAACTTCAAATTCAATGCTTAGAAAATCATGTATTAGAAAAAGAAAACACACCAGTCCAGCTTGTGGAGTGAATCATTTGCCATTAGAAGGAAAAGTCCGGAAGGCCATATAACAACATAATCCAATTATGTACAGTAAGTAAAATGCATCTAAATGTTTTGATTACATGCTGTATTTATGATACAGTTGCAAATATATGACCTTTTTCTTAATACAGGTACAAAGGCTCAAATCCCTATGTGACAGCCAATACTGATCCCTCCACCATCCTTAACTTTAGAGTTAAACTCAACACAAAAATCACATACATTCTAAACTCTGTATAATAAAATATGAAGTATAAACCAATTTCAATCACAAAAAAAATCAATTTCAATCTTTGCCATTTGTAATGTTTTTTCCTCCTGTAATGTACATTGATCAAAAAACCTGGAGGGAACAGACGCAAAAAGGGAATCCATCATCATCCGATTGACACCAAATGTCCATACATTATAGTTCCTTTACTGTTGAGGGTATCAGCTGCTCACTGATTGACGCTTGAATGGTAACTGGTTTAATGGTAACTGGTTTAATGGTAACTGGTTTAATGGTAACTCTGCTCTGTCTAACTCCTTAGCTGATTATTTTCCCAAAAGAGCATGACTAAGAGTTTTCTTAGATCATTTCAAATACTCATGGAAGTGTGTGTGAGTTTATATAAAAATATGAATTTATGCACTGCATATCGGTGACTTTCAATTTTATGAAAAGTAGAAAAGTTGTTGATAGGAAAACATTAAAAATCCTTCTGATGCAAATTGTGTTTCTTTTTGGTGCCATGGAGTTTTTTTTCCTTTACCATCAGCATGTTTGATGATGATGATGATGATGATGATGATGATGATGATGATGATTTCCCCAAATCTGATATCTATTATATACTATGTACAATATCTATAAATCTAAAGCACACATGGTCTTCACATGTATACAGAACATCCTGTATTACTATAATGACCTTTTAAAATGCCTTTGAGTCTTTAGTGAAGCTCAGCATGGAGCTAATGGACAGAGAAGAATTCACACAGAGGTGAGAGTGTAAACTCTGCAGGACGATTCGGCACTGCTATCACCTCGACCTGCTTGACCAGACGGAGCAGCTGGCTGTATTCCTGCCCCACCGTTCTGTACTGCACGGTGGGGTAGAAAGGCTCTTCATCAACTGGATTAGATAAGAGAGATAAGCCTTGAGATAAGCCGCTGATAAGTTACTGGTAGGGGTTGAAGGAACGAGTGGGCAGATGACGGATGCACATCTCTGACCTGATGCTGTGATGATTTATCAGAGGAATAGATAAAGTAGAAGTGACTTGGAGGCTACCGCTCGCACAACTGATACACATTATAAAGCGATCATCATACATGTCTATCTAGTACAAAATAATAATAAAAAGGGAAAGAAAAAGTTTGAGGCATGAATGATTTATAGAATCTATCCCAAGTGCTTAAACAGCCTAAAAATATTATATAAAAAATATAAAAAATATATAATTATAAATACAAACTATGGAAAGAATGAAACACGTCCTGTTATAAGGAAACAACAATGGACTAGCGTGAAAAATCTCAAGTTGACTATTTTATTGTACTATTTATCCATTTAATTTAATGGAACATCCACAAATCAAGCAAGTTCCTATTATCACTTACATTGTAACAGTTGCTTCATAACCAGTCGGCTTTATCTCTTGAGATCAGTTAGAAAACAAACGCAGCTCACAATGGTGCCATGTAGAAAAACCCCAGATGTACAAACTCATCTTTCATAAACACGTTCCTTTGTTCGAAATGAAGTTACAGAACATTGCTGAAACTGGAGACTCCTTCCTTACACAAAATGTTACTATTAGATGTGTTTCCTTGTGACCTAACAACACATCTGCTCACATCTGGAAAAAATTAGTTTTGGCTTGAATATAGCAAGTTATAGAATTGTATCTCACCTAAAAACTTTTTCATACATCTGAACAAGATTTCTATGTGCTTCTTGTACATCGTATTCTACATATAGCTCCCATTTGCTGTTATAAAAATCTCCTAGGGAAGATGTTTCGCTACATGAAGTTTGCTGGCGGAGATTTGTGCTCATACAGACACAAGGGTGTTAGTCAAGTACATGTGACAAGTATAAAGCACTCTTTCTTTCTTTCTTTCTTTCTTTCTTTCTTTCTTTCTTTCTTTCTTTCTTTCTTTCTTTCTTTCTTTCTTTCTTTCTTTCTTTCTTTTTTTCCCTTTTTACTGATGTTACCTTCTAGTAAGAAGGCCTGAGGTGCGGTCAGCATTCCAATTTCCCCCAAAGGTGTTCAATAGGGTAGAGATCTTTCTCTCCAACCCATGATCGTTCTCTCCGACAATGTAGGCACATTGTTAGGCTGGAACAGGTTTGGGTTTCCTAGTTCAAGTGAAGGGAAAGTTTCATGCTGCTACATTCAAAGACATTCTATAAAACTGTGTGCCTCCAACTTTGTGGTGAAAGAACCACATATAGGTTCACAGGTATAGGGTCACCTGAACTTTCCTGCTACATGTGGTTCTTTTCCAAACTGTTACCACAAATCTGGAGGTTCCAGCATGGTGATGCTCCTGTGCACAAAGTGAGCTCCTTGAAGATCTGGTTTACATGCTTTGGAGAGGAAGATCTTGCTGCTATAGAGCTCTGATCTCATCCCTACTGAACACCTTTGGGATGAATGTGAACGCTGACTGCACCCCAGGTCTCCTCACCTACATCAGTACCTGATTTTCGTAATACACTTGTGGCTGATGAACACAAATATCCATAAGCACACTCCAAAATCTAATGGAACATCTACCACATACCGTACTTATGACCACACACTTTTGGCAATACAGTGTATATATTATATTAAAAACAGTGTTTAAAAAACAAAACAAAAAAAACCCGAATTTGTATTTAATTCGCTGCATTATTCCCTTAACACCGTTCCTTTACAACCTTTGGATTTCTTACATTGAAAACAAAAGAACTTCTATACACACGCAATTATCTTTCCTTTCTCGTTTTCTTTTTTTTTTTTTCCTCAGTACTAAAATATCTTCAGCTCTCAAGGTAAAAAGCCAGGACTAAACCTCTCCACACTTTTACAGCCACTAAAAGTGACTAACACAATTATGGTAAACTCAACCTGACGAACATAATGAGGATGTTTTCCAGTCCTCGGCTCAGTGGAAGGCGGGAAGGCTGTTAGATGGGGAAAAAAACGAGAGAAAATCGCTTTAAGCCTCGAACACGTGCAACTCTACCACCATGCCGTAATTTATCTGTGGGTGTAAAAGAGGGTGACCGTGTAAAACTAAGTGACCAGCTTTGATTTAAACTGCTTTTAAGATTCTTGCTTTTTTTTCTGAACATGGGAGAACACGGGGATCACTTGACGGGGTCGCTGGTGTTTCTCAACGGCGGATTGGCGTGTTTAGGTTAGTCAGTAGGAGGACTCCAGAAATTAGCTGTTTGATCTGTGGCAATTCCTAAGCGTGTACTGATGCATTTATGATGTGAGTGCTGTAAAGCTTGTGAAACATTAGGGACAAAGAATGCGATGGTTTCTCTACTGTGTATGCATAATTCAACAATTCAGACTACTTAAAAAAACATTCAAACAGCTGTGGAGTTTTTTTTTCATTAAAAATTATTATATAATTTCTGACAAGTTTCCATGATACTATCCCAGTGATTTTAGTGTGTTACAGTTAAATGGGGAGTTGTAGCTCAGTGGTTAAGGCGCTGGGTTACTGATCGGAAGGTCAGCTGCCACTCTTGGGCCCTTGAGCAAGGCCCTTAACCTTCTGTGCTCCAGGGGCACTGTATCATGGCTGACCCTGTGCTCTGACCCCTAGCTTCTGAGCAAGCTGGGATATGTGAGGAACGAATTTCACTGTGCTGTAATGAATATGTGACAAATAATGGTTATTATTAAATTCTCAATTCTGATTGGTTTGATGATGATTATTTATAGGGGACAAGACTGTACAGTAAATGGGATGAAATAATTGTAAAAATATTGGGATAAAGTTTTCCTACACAGAGACATTTTATCTATAGTT
This sequence comes from Silurus meridionalis, assembly GCF_014805685.1. Classification (NCBI taxonomy): domain Eukaryota; kingdom Metazoa; phylum Chordata; class Actinopteri; order Siluriformes; family Siluridae; genus Silurus; species Silurus meridionalis. The sequence goes on along the minus strand of NC_060888.1, from coordinate 24,606,782 downwards.
TGGACATTTTACGACCAAAAGTATTGGGACTCGACTTTTCCAGCCGTATGTGATTCTTCCTCAAACTCTTATCGTGAAGTTTGGAGACACACATTTGTATTGGTATGACATTTTCCCTGAACTAGGAGACCCAAACCTGTGCCAGCATGACAATGCCTCCATGAAGATATGGCTTACATGGGTCAGAGTGGAAGATCTCCTGCTATAGAGCTCTGATCCCCAGGCCTCCTCATCTCACCTATATCAGTACCTGATATTACAAACACCCTTGTGTCTGAATGAGCACAAATGTAGACAAGCACACTCCAAAATATAATCGTGCATCTTCCCAGAGGAGCAGAAGTTATTATAAAAGCAAATGGAGACTATAAACAAAATCTTATGATCAGGTGTCCACAAACTTTTGTCCATATAATGTATTTATAATATTTTTGAAAGGATTTTTCATTTGCAATGTATTTTTTTTGTTAGATGGAGGTCCTTGGCAATATTTTAGGTTTGTGCCACTGTACTGCCTCTCGCATATGCCGCTGCACCATGTTACATGTTTGTTTTTGCATCCAACTACACAGTTTCATGGTTGTCGCCTTTGTTGTTCATGTTTATTCTCAGGTTGAGGTTTGTGTTAATGTACTTAGTAACATATTTTATCGTCTTTTTTGTGTTTTTTACATTTTCATTTAATTATATGACAGAATATGAGAGAGAAGAAAGAGAGGATGGTGTGAATACAACAGTTTACAGCTGCTGTAAGATAAGCGATAATAGGTGCAAACATGCTTTGCAGGTTTTTCACAATAAATGAAAGGATTAAAACCTACATTCGAGATGGAAATAATAAAATTACCTCTTCTGTAGCGATATCTACTGTGATTATTGATTATGGTCGATCGCGAACCCGTATTGCCGTATTCAACTACGGTTGTCCGTAACGGGAAAGAATTTTCAGTTAGCTGAATCATAGGCCGTCAGAGGTAGATCGTCTTTGCGTTCACAAAGCCCTCTCGAATACTTTTGAAATGGGCCGAACCCAAAGAAAACAGAGGATCCTCAGTCCTCCCGGTAGCAGCCAGAGTTCATTACGTGCTGCCTTCATTTGTCAAGGCTAATTTGGGAACAAGAACAATACTTGGTTTAACAGGGTAAACAAATCGCCTTATCACCACGCTGAAATTTTGATGTATTTAGGAAAAGAAACGATTTCCACGAACGGTCCCCAAGGTGATAGGATCTTGCGCAAACAGCCTAGAACGATCCGCAACCAAAAACGGTGCAAAAGGTTACGTTATTAATAGCTGGAGCCCACACAGGGGTCACTGATAGGATGTTTGTGTATAAATGACTTCGTTTAGACCCGTTTTTCTGCTCACACAGTGTGTAAAGGTGAAGAGTAATGAATCAAACTGGATGGAATGAGATTCGTTTGAAAGATTATTATTCAAAAGTATTTTACATCCAGACCCTGACATGCGGCTTATAAATCTTTCAGAGGAAGTAAAGCCAAAAGCCAAAAAAAAACTGGTGGAGCAATTACGATCATTATTTTTGAGTTTTTGAAAAGGCTGCGTTTTATACCACAGCATTGTTGAATTCTTGAATGTGATTGGTCAAAAATATGTTCATTAATGTTCTATATAATGTTCTGGCTGTACATTCACGTTCACAGGAACTTGTACATATATGTACAGAATTATTATCAGATAAGTTTACTGTAAGGGGACATTTATTGAACATTCAAGGAAGGAGTTTTCAGTGTCAGCACTTTGTAAAAGTCGAAGAGAAATTCCATACTAAAAGCACAATTCTCTTTGTCATTCCGTGGTAAAATAAGCATTATTTGGTTTTTTTTGGGAACTAGCTTAATTTATTGTGATTGTTTTTGTATTTATTGTATTGTATTTATTGTAGCTATAATTGTGCAAAATTGATCATAAATAAATTAATAAATAAATTCCATACTGGTTCATTAGGATTTAGATTAAAAGTACAGTCAGTCGAAATTACCAATGGAAGTGTAAATTGCATTTTTTTTATTTAAGGAAATCCAATTTAAGTTTAACATCTGGAAAAGGTAGTCTATAGATGTTTTTAAAAAATGTAATTGTTAGCATTGACAAAAAAAGCTGTAGTATAAGAAGAATAAAAGCACATTCTATTTATTAATGCTTGAAATTCAATGTTAATTATTCATTGCATAAATGATGGATGGACTTGAATTTTTTTTTTTGTAGTGAAATTCAAATGTTTGCACTGCTTTATGCAAAATAAGGAAAATAAACTGATAAACTGAAATTGTAGTTGTGCATTTAATGCATTAGGTTTTTTCTTCCCCATGACAAACGCAAAAATGGTCAAATAGTCAACTCTGTTTTTACTAAAATGTATTTTAATGGAATTAAAATAGAAAGCAGTATTTTCCTTTCTAAGTGTGATGCAAATATTCTTATTTGTCTCAAATATTTGTCTTACTTATTACTTACTTATTGTCTTACTTTATTTTTATTTTTTTATGATTTCTTACAAATTTCCTGCAGCTCTGTTTTTTGTATATACCGAAATAAAATACGTAATAAAAAATAATATTAGTGATTATTAACAAGATGACGCCCTCTAGTGTCCACTTCTAAAAGTACACACTGGTCAGTGTCTCCTAAACTTCAAAAGAGTGGAAGTTATTATAACAGCAAATGAGGACTAAATCTTAAAGGTCTGTTTAATGTATAAAACAGTTATCATCACAGGACATGTTCAATCAACCAAAAAATGCATTGATATGTGTTCTGAAATCAGACATACATTCTGGAAGAAATCAATATTAGTTTTATTATTAGTTTGTTTTGGCGTAAGTTTGCAACTGACTCATAGGTGCTTCAAAAAAAGGCTTTTCATGCTGGAAACGTTGAAGTCACCTGGTGATGTCTTTTATATTAAATGTAATTAAATGTATTTTTAATCTGCATATTCATCCAATTGTTGATTCCATAATGGGAATAAGTAATTGGTGGCTTTGGACATCTGCGATCTGTGATTGGTTGCTGCAAACAGTAGTATCACTGTCTTTGGAAACAGTGGTGGAGTCATTGTTCTGTAGGTTCAATGAAATTATTAAAATCATTGTTGCATGTAATAGTAATAAGTGATTAGAAATTGAGAATAATGGTGATCTGTGACTGGTTGTTTAAAAACAATGGTGACGTGTGATTAGGTGTTGGGAATAATGGTGATCAGGGATTGGGTATTAAGAACAATGGCCATCATTGATTGGTTGCTGGGAATAATGGTGATCAGCGACCTGTTGTTGGGAACAATGCTGATGAGTGACTGTTTTTATTTTGGAACAATGGTTCTCAGTGACACATCAAAACATCTCACAAGCACAGATATTTTAGGGTTTACACACTGGTGATGAGTCAAGTGAATTTCCTAATTTCCTGATTTCCTAACTCATACTGTATAACCTTTCCTGACTCATACTGAATGACAGCATCTGCTTTAAAAGTCAGTGTCATTTTTCTTTCAGTCAAATTGGTAAAAAATAATCAAACCTCATTTGATATGAAAATCCTCAAGTTAACATCACGCCAACATGTCCCTCTTAATAAAAAGAAAAATGTTGCCGTGTTTTTTTTTTTTTTTGAGAAGCCCCTTGTAAACAGTTTTAACTATCTCTGTGGAATATGACCTCACTCGGCTTGGTCTCATGGCGCAGATTGATGATGTAAGCTGCCAGACCTTGGCACAGTCCGGATGAATCACAGTGGTGTTGGGACACCTGGTGCTGCACAAACAGCCCATTGTGTTGTTGCCAGAATAACAGCTCGACTGCATGCCTCTGTTTACTTTAACACACGATGAGACACGGATTAACCCAAAGACTAAGTTACACTTGCAGTGAGGAATCTTTAGTGAGCAGGAGAGTCAGTCTCTATCAGGAAGAAACAGGCCATGCTATGAGAAAAATGTGCTGCCTTATTGTGTGCTAGGCTATGCTAATGAGGGGATGCTAATCATTATATATAGATTACAGACAGAAAAGGACAGTCTATCAGTCTTTTAATGCATTCCTTAGTAGCATATAAGATTATTTTGGGTTTAATCAGTTAACCTTTTTTGTAATGGGCATGTTTTTTATTTTCATGCTAACGTTTCCATTTTTCTACATTTCCACAATCCTTAAAATCTCCACCTAAAGAGAGTGCTGCAGCTACACTTCCTTGTCTGTACACTCTTTCCAAACAAAACCAGGATCCAAAGCTTATGTTTCACGCTAAGACTTTTAACCTTTAGCACCAGCATGCTAGTCATCTCACAGATCAATAACTATAACTCAGGCGTAACTATTACACAGCTTGTTTTTGTGGAGTCAAGCAGGCCAGAGGTCACATGTCTGGAAATCGTATGTCTGGCCTGATAGCTGCATGAATGAAAGACCTTATGTTGAAAGATGTGATCAGTGGGAGAAGGAGGGGAACATTCTCAAATTCATGGAAGATCACATGAGGCAGCTAATGCATGGAATGCATTGGTGGAGATGTAAGTTTAATGACATCACCGTTATTATTGAAAAACTGATTTTGATTTGAAGATGCTGTGTTTTTACAGCACACGTGGGGTATTTCATATGTGTTTGTCATTTGCAGTGATTCTAAAAATTATAAACAAATTTCCAGTAATAAACTCATTCATTTGTTTATAGGGATGACGAGGCATACTGGGTTTTGTGGATTTTCCACAGCATTAAATATAAAGAAATAAAAAAGTATAATGATTCTTTCATTAATAATAAAAAAAAAAACATTTTATCTAAGAAATGATATAAAATAAATAATAAGAGAAGAAACTTTGGGGTGGAAACAGAACCTCACACAACAATCATTGATTTTTTTATTCAATACAATTCAATTTTATTTGTAATTAATAGAGTTTATATTTCTTTATATAGAGTTTATTACCTATAAGTGCATCCCTAATGAGTGAGCCAGTGGCGACAATGGCAAGGGAAAAGCGCTTTAAG